>NW_028139176.1:600000-942000 GCF_964270905.1 Leucopleurus acutus
CCCTCTGTTATGAGGCTCCTCCTGCCTGCCTCACTCCCAGCCCCTTGGTGATGGGTGTCCTATGGTTTGAAGCCACATGTTCTGGGTTCCTCACCTTTAGATGATGTGGCCCTACTCATGTGAGGACACTCCTGCCTGGTTCCAATCCATTTGGTGATGTGGGCCCTCTGGTGCGAGTCTGATCCTGACTGGGTTCGTCACACTTCTCTGAGGTGGACCCTCTGCTGTGAGGTCATTCGTGCCTGGTTGGCACACATCGCCTTGGCGACGTCAGCCCTCTGGTGGCAGTTGGAGCCTGCTGGGAGCCTCCTTCCCTTGGTGATGAGGGTCCTCTGGAGCCAGGCCCTAACTGCTGGTCGCCCAAAATTTTCTGATACGTTCTCAGTGGTGCGAGGACACTCCTACCAGAATTCCATCCCCATGGGGATGTGGGCCTCCTGCTCTGAGGTCCCAATGGCTGGGTTGCTCAGTTTCATGACATGGGCCCTCTTCTGTGAGTTCACTGTGGCCTGGATCCCATAGCCTCGGTGCTCTGGGCCGCCTGCTGGGAGGTTCCAACTGCTGGATTCCTCACTTTTTTATTCTATGTGCCCAGTGTTGTGAGGCTACTCCTGCCTGCCTCACTCCGAGGTCCTTGGTGATGTGGGTCCTCTGGTTTGAGGACACATGTGCTGAGTACCTCAGCTTTCGATGATGTGGCCCCACTGATGTGAAGACACTCCTGCCTGGTTCCCATCCCCTTGGTGATGTGGGCCCTCTGGTGAGAGTCTGATGTTGGCTGGGTTTCTCACCCTTCTGTGAGGTGGGACCTCTGCTGTGAGGTAACTCCTGCCTGGCATGCTAACGTTGCCTTGGCAATGTGAGCCCTCAGGTGGCAGTTGGAGCCTGCTGGGAATCTCCTCCCCTCAGTTATGAGAGCTCTGGATAAAACACATATGCCCTTTTTTGCCAAGTGCATTATTTTCCAAGTTCTGTCTCTTTTCCTATGCTTTAAGAGCTACTCCCGTGTACGTTTTGAAATCAATTTCCAGCAATTCTGCCCTGCATTGAAGTCCTCTTCGCAGCCTTACTTCAGCATAATTTTGGATGATACCTGTCATTTATAACTCCGCAGGTTTCTGAATTACAGTGCCCCTGAGCTCCTTTCTTCAACTCGCTTTCTTGTGAGCTGGCCGCAACACCGCAGGATCTCCTCAGGCCCTAATTTAGTTCCAGCATGGCACGCGGAGCCTTTGGTTAATTCCTCTTCCTGGTGGGAAATGAGAGTTAAATTTGCCCGTCCGGACACCTCCACCTAGTCTCTCATTGGTTCTCCCTATTCCTGTTCATTTTCCACAGAAATTGCAAACTGGGCCAAACAGGAGGTTAAAGGCACTGACTCTCCAAGTGGGGAGAGTGTTAGTAAAGCGTCTGGAATGTTGCACCCGAGTACCAGGGGACGAAAACTGAGACACATTTGAACACGTTTTCTGATCACATGGTGGATCATACTCTGGGATCCACATGCATGTTTTAGCTGAAGGAAGAATCCCTTAAACAGGGAGAGTTGAGACCCATGGAATGGGTACCATGCAATATGACTTCAAAGGGTCTGCATTTGCTCACCGAACCTCAGCAATCCTATCACTGCTGCGTTTATGCCGCTGTACACACGCTTGATTCTCTTTCGGAGACATATAAATCCATAGGTTTTAAGATTCTTACTAGTCAGGTAGATTCTTACTAGTCAGGTATATTCTTAGGCGTTTAATATGGGGTGTTGAGTCCACTTCGTTGAGCAAGGAGTAGCTCTAGTCTATTACATATTTGGCTTATGGAACGGTATCTGTGCTAATTTCAATCTCTGGTTTTATGCAGCACCCCAACTCACCCGTCCCCTTAAGCAAGCATAAGTTGGTTTTCTACATTTGACACCCTGTTCTGTTTTGTAATTCAGTTCTTGTGTAGCCAAGTTTACATTCCGTGTATTAGTGATATCTTATGATGTTTCTTTTTCTGTGTGACTAATTTCACTTAGAATCATCGTACCTGAATCCACTCATTATGCTGCTACGGGCCTGATGACATAGATTTCATTGCTGAGTGATATTGCATTGTACATAAGTACCACAACTTCTTTATCCATTTTTCGCTTTCTGTGATATTGAACTTGTTCGGTAAACGAGGTTCTTGTAAACAGAGCCGTCCCAAACTTTGGGGTGGCTGTGTCTTTTTGATTTTAATTTCCCTAAGCTATAGGACCATAAGTGGAAGTGCCCTAGGCTCTGTTGCTTTGTTTTTTGGATGTTTCAGGAAACACCATACACTTCTCCAGAGTGGCTGCTGGCAATTTACATCCCGCCCATCAGCATAACAAGGCTCCCAGTTCTCCATGGCCTGTCCTGCCTTTCTGGATTTTACACTTTTTTCAGATGGCCCTTTTGACCGGGGGGCAGTGAGACTTCATTGTAGTGCAGATTTCCTTTGCAAGCTTGCTTGGTTGGCCAAAAAGGGCGTATGCGTATTTTCCTGAATATATTCAGGAAAAAACGCATATGCCCTTTTTGGCCAAGTGCATCATTGAGGACGTTCTGCCTCTTTTCCTATGCTTTACATGCAATTCCAGTGTACCTCCTGAAATTGGTTTCCTGCAATTCTGCCCCGCTTTCAACTCCTCTTGGCAGCCTAATTCAATATATTTTTGGAAGATAGCTGTCATTTATAACTCTGCAGGTTTGTGAATTACAGTGCCCCTGAGCTCCTTTCTTCAACTCGCTTTCTTGTGAGCTGGCCGCAACACCGCAGGATTGCTTCTGGCCCTAGTGTGGTTCCAGCATGGCACGCTGAGCCTTTGGTTAATTCCTCTTCCTGGTGGGAAATGAGAGTTAAATTTGCCCGTCCGGACACCTCCACCTAGTCTCTCATTGGTTCTCCCTATTCCTGTTCATTTTCCACAGAAATTGCAAACTGGGCCAAACAGGAGGTTAAAGGCACTGACTCTCCAAGTGGGGAGAGTGTTAGTAAAGCGTCTGGAATGTTGCACCCGAGTACCAGGGGACGAAAACTGAGACACATTTGAACACGTTTCCCGATCAAACGGTGGATCATACTCTGGGTTCCACATGCATGTTTTAACTGAAGGAAGAATCCCTTAAACATGGAGAGTTGAGACCCATGGAATGGGTACCATGCAATATGACTTCAAAGGGTCTGCATTTGCTCACCGAACCTCACCAATCCTATCACTGCTGCGTTTATGCCGCTGTACACACGCTTGATTCTCTTTCGGAGACATATAAATCCATAGGTTTTAAGATTCTTACTAGTCAGGTATATTGTTAGGCGTTTAATATGGGGTGTTGAGTCCACTTCGTTGAGCAAGGAGTACCTCTTGTCTATTACATATTTGGCTTATGGAACGGTATCTGTGCTTAATTTCAATCTCTGGTTTTATGCAGCACCCCAACTCACCTTTCCCCTTAAGCAAGCATAAGTTGGTTTTCTACATTTGACACCCTGTTCTGTTTTGTAATTCAGTTCTTGTGTAGCCAAGTTTACATTCCGTTTATTAGTGATATCTTATGATGTTTCTTTTTCTGTGTGACTTATTTCACTTAGAATCATCATACCTGAATCCACTCATTATGCTGCTACGGGCCTGATGACATAGATTTCATTGCTGAGTGATATTGCATTGTACGTAAGTACCACAACTTCTTTATCCATTTTTCGCTTTCTGTGATATTGAACTTGTACCGTAAACGAGGTTCTTGTAAACAGAGCCGTCCCAAACTTTGGGGTGGCTGTGTCTTTTTGATTTTAATTTCCCTAAGCTATAGGACCATAAGTGGAAGTGCCCTAGGCTCTGTTGCTTTGTTTTTTGGATGTTTCAGGAAACACCATACACTTCTCCAGAGTGGCTGCTGGCAATTTACATCCCGCCCATCAGCATAACAAGGCTCCCAGTTCTCCATGGCCTGTCCTGCCTTTTTGGATTTTACACTTTTTACAGATGTCCCTTTTGACCAGGGGGCAGTGAGACTTCATTGTAGTGCAGATTTCCTTTGCAAGCTTGCTTGGTTGGCCAAAAAGGGCGTATGCGTTTTTTTCCTGAATAGATTCAGGAAAAAACGCATACGCCCTTTTTGGCCAAGTGCATCATTGTGGACGTTCTGCCTCTTTTCCTATGCTTTACATGCAATTCCAGTCTACCTCCTGAAATCGGTTTCCTGCAATTCTGCTCCACTTTCAAGTCCTCTTAACAGCCTTACTTCAATATATTTTTGGAAGATAGCTGTCATTTATAACTCTGCAGGTTTGTGAATTACAGTGCCCCTGAGCTCCTTTCTTCAACTCGCTTTCTTGTGAGCTGGCCGCAACACCGCAGGATTGCTTCAGGCCCTCGTTTGGTTCCGGCACGGCATGCTGAGCCTTTGGTTAATTCCTCTTCCTGGTGGGAAATGAGAGTTAAATTTGCCCGTCCAGACACCTCCACCTAGTCTCTCATTGGTTCTCCCTATTCCTGTTCATTTTCCACAGAAATTGCAAACTGGGCCAAACAGGAGGTTTTAGGCACTGACTCTCCAAGTGGGGAGAGTGTTAGTAAAGCGTCTGGAATGTTGCACCCGAGTACCAGGGGACGAAAACTGAGACACATTTGAACACGTTTCCCGATCACACAGTGGATGATACTCTGGGTTCCACATGCATGTTTTAGCTGAAGGAAGAATCCCTTAAACATGGAGAGTTGAGACCCATGGAATGGGTACCATGCAATATGACTTCAAAGGGTCTGCATTTGCTCACCGAACCTCACCAGTCCTATCACTGCTGCGTTTATGCCGCTGTACACATGCTTGATTCTCTTTCGGAGACATATAAATCCATAGGTTTTAAGATTCTTACTAGTCATGTATATTCTTAGGCGTTTATTATGGGGTGTTGAGTCCACTTCGTTGAGCAAGGAGTAGCTCTTCTCTATTACATATTTGGCTTATGGAACGGTATCTGTGCTAATTTCAATCTCTTGTTTTATGCAGCACCCCAACTCACCTTTCCCCTTAGCAAGCATAAGTTGGTTTTCTACATTTGACACCCTGTTCTGTTTTGTAATTCAGTTCTTGTGTAGCCAAGTTTACATTCCGTGTAGTAGTGATATCTTATGATGTTTCTTTTTCTGTGTGACTTATTTCACTTAGAATCATCGTACCTGAATCCACTCATTATGCTGCTACGGGCCTGATGACATAGATTTCATTGCTGAGTGATATTGCATTGTACGTAAGTACCACAACTTCTTTATCCATTTTTCGCTTTCTGTGATATTGAACTTGTACCGTAAACAAGGTTCTTGTAAACAGAGCCGTCCCAAACTTTGGGGTGGCTGTGTCTTTTTGATTTTAATTTCCCTAAGCTATAGGACCATAAGTGGAAGTGCCCTAGGCTCTGTTGCTTTGTTTTTTGGATGTTTCAGGAAACACCATACACTTCTCCAGAGTGGCTGCTGGCAATTTACATCGCGCCCATCAGCATAACAAGGCTCCCAGTTCTCCATGGCCTGTCCTGCCTTTCTGGATTTTACACTTTTTTCAGATGGACCTTTTGACCGGGGGGCAGTGAGACTTCATTGTAGTGCAGATTTCCTTTGCAAGCTTGCTTGGTTGGCCAAAAAGGGCGTATGCGTTTTTTCCTGAATATATTCAGGAAAAAACGCATATGCCCTTTTTGGCCAAGTGCATCATTGTGGACGTTCTGCCTCCTTTCCTATGCTTTACATGCAATTCCAGTCTACCTCCTGAAATCGGTTTCCTGCAATTCTGCCCGGCTTTCAACTCCTCTTGGCTGCCTTACTTCAATATATTTTTGGAAGACAGCTGTCATTTATAACTCTGCAGGTTTGTGAATTACAGTGCCCCTGAGCACCTTTCTTCAACTCGCTTTCTTGTGAGCTGGCCGCAACACCGCAGGATTGCTTCAGGCGCTAGTTTGGATCCGGCACGGCATGTTGAGCCTTTGGTTAATTCCTCTTCCTGGTGGGAAATGAGAGTTAAATTTGCCCGTCCAGACACCTCCACCTACTCTCTCATTGGTTCTCCCTATTCCTGTTCATTTTCCACAGAAAGTGCAAACTTGGCCAAACAGGAGGTTAAAGGCACTGACTCTCCAAGTGGGGAGAGTGTTAGTAAAGCGTCTGGAATGTTGCACCCGAGTACCAGGGGACGAAAAGTGAGACACATGTGAACACGTTTTCCGATCACACGGTGGATCATACTCTGGGTTCCACATGCATGTTTTAGCTGAAGGAAGAATCCCTTAAACATGGAGAGGTGAGACCCATGGAATGGGTACCATGCAATATGACTTCAAAGGGTCTGCATTTGCTCACCGAACCTCAACAGTCCTATCACTGCTGTGTTGATGCCGCTGTACACACGCTTGATTCTCTTTCGGAGACATATAAATCCATAGGCTTTAAGATTCTTACTAGTCAGGTAGATTCTTAGGCGTTTAATATGGGGTGTTGAGTCCACTTCGTTGAGCAAGGAGTAGCTCTTGTCTATTACATATTTGGCTTATGGAACGGTATCTGTGCTCATTTCAATCTCTGGTTTTATGCAGCACCCCAACTCACCTTTCCCCTTAAGCAAGCATAAGTTGGTTTTCTACATTTGACACCCTGTTCTGTTTTGTAATTCAGTTCTTGTGAAGCCAAGTTTACATTCCGTGTAGTAGTGATATCTTATGATGTTTCTTTTTCTGTGTGACTTATTTCACTTAGAATCATCGTACCTGAATCCACTCATTATGCTGCTACGGGCCTGATGACATAGATTTCATTGCTGAGTGATATTGCATTGTACGTAAGTACCACAACTTCTTTATCCATTTTTCGCTTTCTGTGATATTGAACTTGTACCGTAAACGAGGTTCTTGTAAACAGAGCCGTCCCAAACTTTGGGGTGGCTGTGTCTTTTTGATTTTAATTTCCCTAAGCTATAGGACCATAAGTGGAAGTGCCCTAGGCTCTGTTGCTTTGTTTTTTGGATGTTTCAGGAAACACCATACACTTCTCCAGAGTGGCTGCTGGCAATTTACATCCCGCCCATCAGCATAACAAGGCTCCCAGTTCTCCATGGCCTGTCCTGCCTTTCTGGATTTTACACTTTTTTCAGATGGTCCTTTTGACGGGGAGCAGTGAGACTTCATTGTAGTGCAGATTTCCTTTGCAAGCTTGCTTGGTTGGCCAAAAAGGGCGTATGCGTTTTTTCCTGAATATATTCAGGAAAAAACGCATACGCCCTTTTTGGCCAAGTGCATCATTGTGGACGTTCTGCCTCTTTTCCTATGCTTTACATGCAATTCCAGTCTACCTCCTGAAATCGGTTTCCTGCAATTCTGCCCGCTTTCAACTCCTCTTGGCAGCCTTACTTCAATATATTTTTGGAAGATAGCTGTCATTTATAACTCTGCAGGTTTGTGAATTACAGTGCCCCTGAGCTCCTTTCTTCAACTCGCTTTCTTGTGAGCTGGCTGCAACACCGCAGGATTGCTTCAGGCCCTAGTTTGGTTCCGGCACGGCATGCTGAGCCTTTGGTTAATTCCTCTTCCTGGTGGGAAATGAGAGTTAAATTTGCCCGACCAGACACCTCCACCTAGTCTCTCATTGGTTCTCCCTATTCCTGTTCATTTTCCACAGAAATTGCAAACTGGGCCAAACAGGAGGTTAAAGGCATTGACTCTCCAAGTGGGGAGAGTGTTAGTAAAGCGTCTGGAATGTTGCACCCGAGTACCAGGGGACGAAAACTGAGACACATTTGAAGACGTTTCCCAATCACACGGTGGATCATACTCTGTGTTCCACAGGCATGTTTTAGCTGAAGGAAGAATCCCTTAAACATGGAGAGTTGAGACCCGTGGAATGGGTACCATGCAATATGACTTCAATGGGTCTGCATTTGCTCACCGAACCTCACCAGTCCTATCACTGCTGCGTTTATGCCGCTGTACACATGCTTGATTCTCTTTCAGAGACATATCAATCCATAGGTTTTAAGATTCTTACTAGTCAGGTATATTCTTAGGCGTTTAATATGGGGTGTTGAGTCCACTTCGTTGAGCAAGGAGTAGCTCTTGTCTATTACATATTTGGCTTATGGAACGGTATCTGTGCTAATTTCAATCTCTGGTTTTATGCAACACCCCAACTCACCTTTCCCCTTAAGCAAGCATAAGTTGGTTTTCTACATTTGACACCCTGTTCTGTTTTGTAATTCAGTTCCTGTGTAGCCAAGTTTACATTCCGTGTAGTAGTGATATCTTATGATGTTTCTTTTTCTGTGTGACTAATTTCACTTAGAATCATCGTACCTGAATCCACTCATTATGCTGCTATGGGCCTGATGACATAGATTTCATTGCTGAGTGATATTGCATTGTACGTAAGTACCACAACTTCTTTATCCATTTATCGCTTTGTGTGATATTGAACTTGTACCGTAAAAGAGGTTCTTGTAAACAGAGCCGTCCCAATCTTTGGGGTGGCTGTGTCTTTTTGATTTTAATTTCCCTAAGCTATAGGACCATAAGTTGAAGTGCCCTAGGCTCTGTTGCTTTGTTTTTTGGATGTTTCAGGAAACACCATACACTTCTCCAGAGTGGCTGCTGGCAATTTACATCCCGCCCTTCAGCATAACAAGGGTCCCAGTTCTCCATGGCCTGTCCTGCCTTTCTGGATTTTACACTTTTTTCAGATGGCCCTTTTGACCTGGGGGCAGTGAGACTTCATTGTAGTGCAGATTTCCTTTGCAAGCTTGCTTGGTTGGCCAAAAAGGGCGTATGCGTTTTTTCCTGACGCATACGCCCTTTTTGGCCAAGTGCATCATTGTGGACTTCTGCCTGTTTTCCTATGCTTTACATGCAATTCCAGTCTGCCTCCTGAAATCGGTTTCCTGCAATTCTGCCCGCTTTCAACTCCTCTTGGCAGCCTTACTTCAATATATTTTTGGAAGATAGCTGTCATTAATAACTCTGCAGGTTTGTGAATTACAGTGCCCCTGATCTCCTTTCTTCAAGTCGCTTTCTTGTGAGCTGGCCGCAACACCGCAGGATTGCTTCAGGCCCTAGTTTGGTTCCGGCACGGCATCCTGAGCCTTTGGTTAATTCCTCTTCCTGGTGGGAAATGAGAGTTAAATTTGCCCGTCCAGACACCTCCACCTAGTCTCTCATTGGTTCTCCCTATTCCTGTTCATTTTCCACAGAAATTGCAAACTGGGCCAAACAGGAGGTTAAAGGCACTGACTCTCCAAGTGGGGAGAGTGTTAGTAAAGCGTCTGGAATGTTGCACCCGAGTACCTGGGGACGAAAACTGAGACACATTTGAACACGTTTCCCAATCACATGGTGGATCATACTCTGGGTTCCACATGCATGTTTTAGCTGAAGGAAGAATCCCTTAAACCTGGAGAGTTGAGACCCATAGAATGGGTACCATGCAATATGACTTCAAAGGGTCTGCATTTGCTCACCGAACCTCACCAATCCTATCACTGCTGCGTTTATGTCGCTGTACAAACGCTTGATTCTCTTTCGGACACATATGAATCCATAGGTTTTAAGTTTCTTACTAGTCAGGTATATTCTTAGGCGTTTAATATGGTGTGTTGAGTCCAGTTCGTTGAGCAAGGAGTAGCTCTTCTCTATTACATATTTGGCTTAGGGATCGGTATCTGTGCTAATTTCAATCTCTGGTTTTATGCAGCACCCCAACTCACCTTTCCCATTAAGCAAGCATAAGTTGGTTTTCTATATTTGAGACCCTGTTTTGCTTTGTAATTCAGTTCCTGTGTAGCCAAGTTTACATTCCATGTATTAGTGATACCTTATGATGTTTCTTTTTCTGTGTGACTTATTTCACTTAGAATCATCGTACCTGAATCCACTCATTATGCTGCTACGGGCCTGATGACATAGATTTCATTGCTGAGTGATATTGCATTGTACGTAAGTACCACAACTTCTTTATCCATTTTTCGCTTTCTGTGATATTGAACTTGTACCGTAAACGAGGTTCTTGTAAACAGAGCCGTCCCAAACTTTGGGGTGGCTGTGTCTTTTTGATTTTAATTTCCCTAAGCTATAGGACCATAAGTGGAAGTGCCCTAGGCTCTGTTGCTTTGTTTTTTGGATGTTTCAGGAAACACCATACACTTCTCCAGAGTGGCTGCTGGCAATTTACATCCCGCCCATCAGCATAACAAGGGTCCCAGTTCTCCATGTCCTGTCCTGCCTTTCTGGATTTTACACTTTTTTCAGATGGCCCTTTTGACCGGGGGGCAGTGAGACTTCATTGTAGTGCAGATTTCCTTTGCAAGCTTGCTTCGTTGGCCAAAAAGGGCGTATGCGTTTTTTCCTGAATATATTCAGGAAAAAACGCATACGCCCTTTTTGGTCAAGTGCATCATTGTGGACATTCTGCCTCTTTTCCTATGCTTTACATGCAATTCCAGTCTACCTCCTGAAATCGGTTTCCTGCAATTCTGCCCGCTTTCAACTCCTCTTGGCAGTCTTACTTCAATATATTTTTGGAAGATAGCTGTCATTTATAACTCTGCAGGTTTGTGAATTACAGTGCCCCTGAGCTCCTTTCTTCAACTCGCTTTCTTGTGAGCTGGCCGCAACACCGCAGGATTGCGTCGGGCCCTAGAGTGGTTCCGGCATGGCACGCTGAGCCTTTGGTTAATTCCTCTTCCTGGTGGGAAATGAGAGTTAAATTTGCCTGTCCGGACACGTCCACCTAGTCTCTCATTGGTTCTCCCTATTCCTGTTCATGTTCCACAGAAATTGCAAACTGGGCCAAACAGGAGGTTAAAGGCACTGACTCTCCAAGTGGGGAGATTGTTAGTAAAGCGTCTGGAATGTTGCACCCGAGTACCAGGGGACGAAAACTGAGACACATTTGAACACGTTTTCCGACCACACGGTGGATCATACTCTGGGTTCCACATGCATGTTTTAGCTGAAGGAAGAATCCCTTAAACATGGAGAGTTGAGACCCATGGAATGGGTACCATGCAATATGACTTCAAATGGTCTGCATTTGCTCACCGAACCTCACCAATCCTATCACTGCTGCGTTTATGTCGCTGTACAAACGCTTGATTCTCTTTCGGAGACATATAAATCCATAGGTTTTAAGATTCTTACTAGTCAGGTATATTCTTAGGCGTTTAATATGGGGTGTTGAGTCCAGTTCGTTGAGCAAGGAGTAGCTCTTCTCTATTACATATTTGGCTTATGGAACGGTATCTGTGCTAATTTCAATCTCTGGTTTTATGCAGCACCCCAACTCACCTTTCCCCTTAAGCAAGCATAAGTTGGTTTTCTACATTTGAGACCCTGTTTTGCTTTGTAATTCAGTTCCTGTGTAGCCAAGTTTACATTCCATGTATTAGTGATACCTTATGATGTTTCTTTTTCTGTGTGACTTATTTCACTTAGAATCATCGTACCTGAATCCACTCATTATGCTGCTACGGGCCTGATGACATAGATTTCATTGCTGAGTGATATTGCATTGTACGTAAGTACCACAACTTCTTTATCCATTTTTCGCTTTCTGTGATATTGAACTTGTACCGTAAACGAGGTTCTTGTAAACAGAGCCGTCCCAAACTTTGGGGTGGCTGTGTCTTTTTGATTTTAATTTCCCTAAGCTATAGGACCATAAGTGGAAGTGCCCTAGGCTCTGTTGCTTTGTTTTTTGGATGTTTCAGGAAACACCATACACTTCTCCAGAGTGGCTGCTGGCAATTTACATCCCACCCATCAGCATAACAAGGCTCCCAGTTCTCCATGTCCTGTCCTGCCTTTCAGGATTTTACACTTTTTTCAGATGGCCCTTTTGACCGGGGGGCAGTGAGACTTCATTGTAGTGCAGATTTCCTTTGCAAGCTTGCTTGGTTGGCCAAAAAGGGCGTATGTGTTTCTTCCTGAATATATTCAGGAAAGAATGCATACGCCCTTTTTGGCCAAGTGCATCATTGTCGACGTTCTGAGTCTTTTCCTATGTTTTCAGTGCAATTCCAGTCTACCTCCTGAATTCGGTTTCTTGCAGTTCTGCCTTGCTCTCAGTTCCTCTTCATAGCCTTACCTCAATATACTTTTGAAAAATAGTTGGCCTTTATAACTCTGCAGGTTTTTGAATTGCAGTGGCCCTTAGCTCCATTTTTCAGCTCTTATTTTTGTGATCTTGCCTCATATCCACAGGATTTCTTCAGGCCCTATTCTTCTTCTGGGGTGCCTTGCTCTGCCTTTGGTTAATTCTTCTTCCTGATGTGAAATTAGAGTGACATGTGCCCATTGAAACCGCTACAGCTATTTTCTCACTGGTTCCCCCTATTCCCATTCATCCTCCGCACTAACTGCAGACTGTGCGATACCGGAACTTAAAGGCATTGACTCTCCATGTGGAGATGTTGTTAGTAAAGTGGGTGGAATGTTGATCCGGAGCCCCAGGAGAGGAAAATGAGGTGCATTTTAGAAACCTTTCCCGATCATTTGGTATACCATCTGCTGGATTTCCCATGCATGGTTTAGCTGTAGGAAGATTCCCTTCAACTTGGAGTGTTGGGACCCTTGGAATAAGTAGCATGAAGTATTGCATTAAACTTTCGGCAGTTGCTCACCAAAGCTCACCAATCCTTTCAGCCCCAAGTGTCCAGCCTTATGTCTTATCCAGCTGTGGGTTTATATGTGGTCATTCCAGGTTGCATCACAGCCCCTGAGCGAATTTTGTAAGAATTTTTCTCTCTTTCATTGTTTCTGCGTTTTGGTTTTAAAATTTATTTCTATAATGGGGTTTAGCTCATTTTCACTGCTGTGTTTGTGCCGCTCTGCGCACACTTGATTCCCTTATGGAGATATATCAATACATGGGTTTTAAGATTCTTATTACTCAGATATATTTCTCTGTGGTGTATAGGGTGTGTTGAGGCCAGTTCATTGAGCGAGGTGTAGATCTTGTCTGATACCTATTTGGTTTATTGAACGGTATCTGTGCTAATTTCAAACTCTGGTTTTATGCATCACCCCACCTCTCCTTTCCCCTTAAGCTGACATAAGTGTGTTTTCTAAATGTGAGACACTGTTCTGTTTTGTCATTCATTTTTTGTGCAGCCATATTTATCCTCCCTCTATAAGTGATATCTTATGATATGTTTCTTTTTCTGTTTGACTTATTTCAAGTAGTATTATCGGACCTCAATCCACTCTTTATCCTTCTACTAGCCTTATTACATTGATTTCATGGTGAAGAGATATTCCATTGTACATAAGTACCACATTTTCTTTATCCATTGTTCTCTTTCCTGGGATATTTAAGGTGTACTGAAGTTGAGGTTCTTGTAAACAGAGTAGCCCTAAACTGTGGTGTGCTTGTGTCTTGTTGATTTTTAGACTTCCCTAGATATACTCCCGTGATTGGAAGTGCCCTATGCTCTGTCGCTCTGTTTTTTAGATGATTTAGGAACCACCATACACTTCTCCAGAGTGGCTCTCGGCAGTTCACACACTGTCCATCAGCGTATAAAGGCTCCCTGTTCTCCATGGCCTGTCCTGCATTTCTGGTTTTTACAATTTTTTCGGATGGCCCTTTTGACCGGTGGGAAATGAGACTTCTTTGTTGTGCACATTTGCATTGCTTGCTTGCTTGGTTGCCCATAAAGTGCGTATGCGTTTTTTCCTGGATATATTCAGGAAATAACGCATACTCCCTTTTGGGCCAACTGCATCATTGTCGAAATTCTGCCGCTTTTCATGTGCTTTAAAGGCGAGTCCAATCTATCTCTTGAAATCTGTTTCTTGCAATTCTGTCTTGCATTCAGATCCTCTTCTTTGCCTTACCTCAACATATTTTTGGACGTTAGTTTTCATTTATAACTCTGCAGGTTTGTGAATTGCAGTGACCCTGAGCTCCATTTTTTAAGTTGCTCTTTTGTGAGCTGGCCTCAAAACCGCAGGATTGCTTCAGGTCCTATTTTGGCTCGGGCGAGGCGGGCTGAGCCTTTTTTTAATTCTTATTCTTAATGGGAAATTAGAGTGACATGTGCCCGTCCAAACCCCTACAACTATTCTCTCATTGTTTCCCCCTGTTCCCGTTCATCCTCCTCACAATTTGCAAAATGTGTGAAACAGAAGTTTAAATGTGCTGATTCTCTAAGTGGGGAGATTCTAAGTAACGTGGCTGGAATGATGAACAGGAGCACCAGGAGAGGATAAATGAGGTGCATTTTAGACACATCTCCCGATCACATGGTGTACAGTCCTCTGGGTTTTCCATGCATGTTTTAGCTGTAGGAAGATTCCTTGAACCTGCAGGTTTGGGACCCATTGAATGGGTACCAGGTAGTATTACTTTAAAGGGTGTGCATTTCCTCACCCAACCCCACATTTCTCTTAGCGCGAACAGTTTCCAGCCTTATGTCTCATCCTGCTGTGGGTCTAGATGTGTTCAATCCATGTTGCATCACCGTCCCTGAGGAAAAGTTGTAAGAGGTTTTCTCTGTCTCTCTGTCGTTTATTTTTTTCAATTTATTACTATGTTGTTTACAGCTGATTTTCAAAGCTCTGTTTCTTGCTGCTGTACATCTACTTGATTCACGTACAGAGAGACATCAATAATTTCTTTTTCAGATTCTTACCAGTCATAGATATTCTTTTCCGGTGACTTGAGTGTGCTGAGTGCAGTTCTTTTAGTTACCGTGTAGGCCTTGTTGATTATCAGTTTGGTATTTGGAATGGTATCTTTGCTAATTTCAACCTCCTGGATGATGCCTCACCCCTCCCCACCTTTCCCGTTTAGCAGCCTTACACGTGTTTTCTACATATTTATGTCACTTAGAATGATCATACGTAACTCCTCCGGAGTTGTTACAACTGGCCATATTTCATTGATTTCCAGGCTGAGTAATATTCCACTCTACATAAGTACCACATCTCTATCCATTTTTTCCCTCCAGAGACATTTAAGTTATATCCTAGTCGAGGATCTTTTAAACAGAGAGGCAGTAAACATTGGGGTGCCTGTGTCCTCTCGATTTTTGTTTTTCCCAAGATATACGCCCATGAGTGCAAATGCCCTATGCTCTGTAGCTCATTTTTTAGATGCTTTAGTAAACACAATACAGTTCTCCAGAATGGCCGTTGGCAATATACATTTCCACTATAAGCCTCACAGGGCTCCCTCCTCTCCTTGCCCTGTCCTGCATTTCTGGCGTTTACACTTTATGAGGATGGCTCTTCTGACTGATGCGAAGTGATATCTTTTGTAGTATTGATTTCCAGTGCCCACCTGTTTGGTTGGCTAAAAAAGTGTATGCCCTTTTCTTGAATATATACAGAAAAAAACGCATACAGCCTTTTTGGCCAACTGCAATGTTGGCAATGTTCAGCCCCTTTTCTTGTGCTTAATGGCGAGTCCTTTCTACCTCCTCAAATCCCTTTCCTGCCATTCTCCCTTGCTTGCCAATCCTTTTCTCTGACTTTCCTCAAGACATTTTTCAGTGATAGATATTTTCAACTCTGCAGTTTCGTGAATTTTACTGCCCCTGAGTTCCATTGTTCAACTTGTGTTTATGGGAACTGGCCACAAAGCAGTGGGATTTCCTCAAGCCCTATACTGTTTCCATGGGCAACCCTAGCCTTTGGTCAATTCATCTTCCTGATTGGAAATTAGAGTGACATGTGCCTGTCTGAACACCTAGGACTTGTCTCTCATTGTTCCTCATCCTTCCGCTTCATCCTCTGGACAAATTCCAAACTGTACGCAACAGGATGTTGACAGTGTTGACATCTCCAAGTGGGGAGACTGTTAGTAAAGACGCTGGAGGGGTGAACCCGAGCACCAGGAGATGAGGAGATGAGATGCCTTTTCCAAACTCTTCCCGATCAGACGGTATACCATCCTCTGGATGTGACAGACATGTTTTAGCAGTAGGAAGAGTCCCATTCATGTAAGGAGAACACCAGGGCTTTTTCAAAATCAGTGTCTCCCCGAAACCCAAACTGGGGAGTTTTTTAAGCTACGGCTACACATATGTTCATTAAGGGCCTTGGGAAGTAGGCAGAGTCCAAACTTTAGATGACTGAAGTCTTCAGGGTCAGAAGCACTCACCACCGGCTTCCCTTAGGTTACACTTTAACTGTCATTGATAGATGATGTCAATAAAAATATCTATTCTTTTTCCGATTATTTCCCCTTATAGGTTATTGCACAATATTGAGTGTAGTTCCCTGTGCTATACAGTAGTTCCTTGTTGATGATCTATTTTATACATAGCAGTGTGTATGTGTTAATTCCAAACTGTTAATTTATCCCTCCTCCCACCTTTCCCCTTTGGTAATAATAAATTATAAGATTTTATACTTCTCAGAAATGGGGGAGCTGAAAGAGAGGTATCATTTTCAATGGAAAAGCATTTAAAACAAGATTGAAGCTTTAACCAAGATTATTAGATGTACATCCTTGGAAAGAAATCACTTCATTTCTCTAATATTGACCTGACAAATAGGACAAACCTTCTCACTGAACTTGCTTATAATAAAGTGATGGAAATATCAAATGGAAGTGTTAGAAACATCTTATTTTACCCGAGCCTTATAAACTGTTCTATGTTAACTACAGTTTGGCTCACACATCTGTTCATTGAAGTTACAATAGTCTCAATTTCTGTTACTGATCCTCCAGAGTGGACCCCAACAAGGGTCCCCCTGCCCAGTGTCATTGGGGCCAACAGATCGAGACTGAGTTTGGTTCCCAAGCAAAGGAAACTTTATATTTTCATCAGAGAATGGAGAGGTGAGAGCATGCACTACCCCGTGGGCTGTGGGCTGGGCTGCTGTGTAGAGATCCTGTCAGAGTCAGTGGGAGGGAGGGGGCGGAGCTCTCAAGGGCCGGGTTGGCTGCAGCTCAGGCTCTATATCTCGGAGTCTGCACTGGGCCCCAGGAGCTGAGGTGTCGACCCAGCCATTCTGCACCAGGAAATCTGGTCTGAAGTGCCGGGTGTGGAACCTCTGCATGCGGGACCCTAGGAGCACGTGAAATTAGACAAAGCACAAAGGATAAAAAAGGTCAGACTTGACTTTATTGCCCAGATTCTATTTTTATCTCCCAGGGATTTTTAATGGGCTTTGCTGGGGACAAACCCCTCCTCTGCCTTTTGTCCCGTTCCTCATTCTTGGAGTGCTGAGGGTGCAGACCCTTCTTCTGTAACTGCTGAGTGCTGAGTTGGGAGCCCTCATACCAGGGGACGAGGGTCAGAACTTCTCCCCAGCAGCCTCCAGGTGACGTTGATTGGCCCCAGGACCCCTGCCTCCCTGCTCGTCCGCCTGAGCACCAGCATTGGAAGTGTTATAGATTCTAATGACCTTTAAGGGTCCAGGAAAGAGATGTGCAGAGACGCTGTGGGGGCCGGTTTCACCCCGCCCCACATTTGTTCGGCCACCTTAGGCTGACCGTTTCTGCCAGCCTAGATGCTCTGACCAGTAGTCTGCTCTTTCTTCAATTAGGCCCCTGAATTAACATAAAAACAGCACCAGGTGTCAGAGCCCTGCCCGCTCAACTCCCAGACAGTCCAGGGTCAGTGGTGATCAAGGACCATGATGGCCACTGAGTCAACAGCCTTTTGAAGTAAACAGGAGTCCAGCCGGTCTTATTGGCCACCATCATCACGGTGTCTGTAGGCTTTTCTATGGTGACAGTGTGATATACGGTTCCCCCGCCAAGATTATTAGCTCCCCTCCGGGTGCAGGAAGTCCTGCAAGCAGTAGTCTACTCCTTCGGGACACACTATTGTTGTTTTATGAGAGAAACTCCAGGTCAAGTGATGTTCACATGAGTCGTCATGGTGCCCTGTTGCCTCCGGTTATCTCTCTGGATGTTGGAGTTGGAGGGCCTCCTCACTCGAGGTCGGTGTGCCCACGGAGCGAACCCTGCAACTTCAGGGCATGGTTGGTGATTAGGATCACCACGTGGGGTCCTTTTCCCTTAGGAGGGAGGTGGCCTTTTGGGCTGCTGATTTCCAGGTTTTTAGATACCGCCAGTATCTTGGCCAGATGTGGCAGTGGGCCAAGCCCCTTGGTGACTGTAGTTTATCCTACCTGGATGGCATTCTTGCGTTGTTCCATTTCAAGTGGTCCCAGTTTTTGCACTAATTCTCCAATGGCGATTCACCTTTCACCGGGAATGGAAAGGTCAAAGGGTTTAGCTCAATTAGGGAGTTCCAGGGCAAGGGTCTGAATTGACTGCTCTTTCCATTCTTGAAAGGCCACTTCTGGATTCTGTTCAAAAGGATCATCATCTTTTCCTTTCAGTGTTTCATATAGAGGCCCAGCTAGTAGACTGTAGTTAGGGATCCAGAAGCAGCAAACCCTGGCCTCCCCAGGAACCCCTAAGCTGTCTTCTAGTTTTAGAAAGGGGTAAGGCTGCAAATGGTTTCTTCCCTTTCCTGGGATGGGCTTCTCTGACCTTGTGTGAGAATGAAGCCCAGGCAGGTCACCGCAGTCTGTGATATTTGAGCTTTTTCTTGGACAACTTCTATCCTTTATTGGCTTGGTAGTTCAGAGGCCTCCTTAGTAGGGCTGGCGATCAGAATGTCGTCTGCATATTGAAGGAGGGTTTCCTTTTCCAGAGGTAGAACTTTTCGGTCGTTAGCTAAGCTTTCCCCAAAGATGGTGTGGGAATTTTTGAACCCTTGGGGCAAGACGGCCCGGAAGTATTGTTTTAGTTGTATGTTGAGTCCTGCCACTCACAAGCCAAAATTTCTTGTGACTCTGGGACTAATGGAATACAAAAGAAGGCATCATTGAAGACTAATACAGAATACCATGTCCTGGTGGTTGGTAGAATGACCAGCAGGGTGTAGGAATCAGGAGCAACTGGAGGTATATCCTCGGTGGCTTCACTGACTGTCCTGACATCCTTTACCAGGTCCCCAGCAGCCCATGGGGCTCTCGTGGTCAGGCCAATCCCAGGATATGGAGCTCTCCTGGGCAGGTACCCCACCCCCAACCCAGCCCACGGGGCTCTCATGGTCAGGCCCCTCCCAGGATACAGAGCTACCCTTGCAGGTACCGTGGCAGGGCTGGGCACACAGGAACCGTGCACATAGCCCTCATTGAAGAGCACCCCCAGCTCACCTGTCGCTCAGAGCTGACACAGAGCACCTCAGAGCAGGACTTGAACTAACAAACAGCAGCTCCGACAGGTCTGTGACCCTGGGCATCACTCTGTGTGGCCTCCCTCCACCTGGTCTTCCAGAGACTTCCACTGCACCCAGGGCACCAGGCCTCTGTCTCCAACCACCACCCACCCCTCCTCTCCCTGACTCCTGGGTTCCTCTCATTAGGAGAGGGTTTTCTTGAAGTTGTCTCCCACTCATGGGCCAGATAAAATGATTAGAAAACAAGCCAAAGCTGCAGCCCCTTGTCTATCCTGACTCTCAGGAGCCCACACCTGTTCCTTGGACCTGGCCCGTTCAGCAAGTTCCATTTTCTGCAACTGTGAGCCCCTGAGGGGTGATGATTGGCTACCTGGGCAGCCTTACCATGCTGGCCAGCCCTCCCCAGGTGTGCCTGGGTTGAGATCAATATAAATACCACTCCAGGCAGCAAAAGCCCCTGCAGCTGTGCCTGACGCCATTTTCTCTGCCCTGTCAGCAGTCTCGGGGCTGGGCTGGTGGGAGGGAGTGAGAGGCCACGGCTTTGTGGGTGGCCCAGTGTGAGTGGGGCTCTGCTGGACTTTCTGCAGCAGATGCCAGGCTGCCACCTGCTAAAGAAGAGGATGTGTCACCCATACCTGCTGCTGGAATTTCTCCCTGGGCAGAGGTGAGGAAGGAAAAAAACAGTGGGGGCAGGGACAGGACGGGTATCTCAGGCAGGGAAATGGAAATCTTCCAGAAGAGCACCCAGGGCCAGGACCATCCTGGCTGGCCTGCAGGCACCAAGTCAGCTGGCATGCTGTCACTCGTGTGGCTCCATGGCCCTTCCTCTAGGCTTTCAAGTCCTTGTATATATTCAGGTGTTTTACCTGGGAAGGGTGGGAACAGTTCAGCAGCAAGTGGCCTGGGGCTCAGCTCACGTTTACTCACAGATGCCTCGGCACGGTGCCCCAGCTTTGCAATGAGGACGCTTGTTGTGTGGGGGCTGCTGGCTGAATGGGAGACGATTCCCCACCACTGACCAACTTCAGAATTGTTTACAACTGGAGCAAGTGCCCTGATACGGTTTTCCTCTGAGTAACTGGTGGGTTCTGTTTTTTTTTTTTTCTCTTTTTCGTTTTTGGTTCAAGGTAGATTTTATTCCTCTTTTTTGTATTTACAGATATAAGCATGGAAATAATTTATTCATATAAATACATGTATGTGAAGGGAATAATTGTTTTTTCTGTTTTATTTTTTAAATTTTATTTCTTTTTAATTTTGAATTTTATTTTATATTTTTATACAGCAGGTTCTCATTGGTTATCTATTTTATACATATAAATGTTTACATGCCAATCCCAATCTCTCAACTCCTCCCACCACCACCCCTCCAAGAGCTTTCCCCCCTTGTTGTCCATACGATTGTTGTCTACATCTGTTGCTCTATTTATGCCTTGCAAAACGGTTAATCTGTACAGTTTTTCTAGGTTCCACATATATGCATGAATATACAAGATTTGTTTTTCTCTTTCTGACTTACTTCACTCTGTAGGACAGTCTCTAGATCCATCGACGTCTCTACAAATGACCCAATTTCATTCCTTTCATGGCTTAGTAATATTCCATTTTATATATGTACCACAGCTTTATGCATTCGTCTGTCTGTGGGCATTTAGGTTGCTTCCATTACCTCGATATTGTAAATAGTGACGCAATGAACATTGCGGTGAATGTCTCTTTTTGATTTATGGTTTTGTCTGAGTATATGTCCAGTCCTGGGATTGCTGTATCATATGGTAATTCTATTATTAGTTTCTTAAGAAACTCCATATTGTTCTCCATAGTGACTGTATCAATTTATATTCCCAACAATAGTGGAAGAGTGTTCCTTTTCTCCACACCCTTTCCAGCATTTGTTGTTTGTAGATTTTCAGATGATGCCCATTCTAACAGGTGTGAGGTGATACCTCATTGTTGAGTCCATTTCGTTGAGCAACGGGTAGGTCTTGTCTATTACATATTTGGCTTATGGAACGGTATCTGTGCTAATTTCAAACTCTGGTTTTATGCAGCACCCCAACTCACCTTTCCCCTTAAGCAAGCATAAGTTGGTTTTCTAAACTTGAGACCCTGTTCTGTTTTGTAATTCAGTTCATGTGTAGCCAAGTTTACATTCCGTGCATTAGTGATACCTTATGATGTTTCTTTTTCTGTGTGACTTATTTCACTTAGAATCATCATGCCTCAATCCACTCATTATGCTGGTACAGGCCTGGTGACACAGATTTCATTGCTGAGTGGTATTCTGTTGTACATAAGTACCGCAACTTCTTTATCAATTATTTGTTCTCTGGGATATTTAACTTGTACTGTAGAAGAGGCTCCTGTAAACAGAGCCGTTGTAAATTTTGGGGTGGCTGTGTCTTTTTGATTTTAATTTCCCTAAGCTATAGGACCATAAGTGGAAATGCCCTAGATTCTGTTGCTTTGTTTTTCAGATGTATCAGGAAACACCATACACTTCTCCAGAGTGGCTGTTGGCAATGTACATCCCGCCCATAAGCATAACAAGGCTCCTTTTTCCCCATGGCCTGTCTTGCCTTTCTGGATTTTACACTTTTCTCAGTGGCCCTTTAGACCGGGGGGAAGTGACACTTCATAGTAGTTCGGATTTCCATTGCAAGCTTGCTTGGTTTGCCAAAAAGGGCGTATGTGTTTTTTCCTGAATATATTCAGGAACAAACTCATACGCCCTTTGTTGCCAAGTGCATCATTGTCGATGTTCTGCCTCTTTTCCTATGCTTTAAATGCAAATCCAGTCTACCTCCTGAAATCGGTTTCCTGCAATTCTGCCCCGCTTTCAAGTCCTCTTCGCAGCCTTACTTCAATATATTTTTGGACGTTATCTGTCATTTATAACTCTGCAGGTTTGTGAATTACAGGGCCCCTGAGCTCCTTTCTTCAACTCGCTTTCTTGTGAGCTGGCCGCAAACCCGCAAGACTGCTTCAGGCCCTAATCTGCTTCTGGCAGGGCACGCTGAGCCTTTGGTTAATTCCTCTTCCTGGTGGGAAATGAGTGTTAAATATGCCCGTCCAGACACCTACCTCACTCTCAACCCCTTGGTGATGTGGGTCCTCTGGTTTGTGGCCACTTTTGCTGGGTTCCTCACCTTTCAATGATGTGGCCCCACTAGTGTGAGGACACTCCTGCTTGGTTCTCATCCACGTGGTTATGTGGACCCCCTGGTGAGAGTCTGTTCCTGGCTTTGTTCCTCACCCACCTGTGAGGGAGACCCTCTGCTGATAGGTCACTCCTGCATGGCTGGCACACATTGCCTTGGTGAAGTCAGCCGTGTGGTGGCAGTTGGAGCGTGCTGGGAATCTCTTCCCCCGGTGATGAGGGCCCTCTTGCGTCAGGCCCTAACTGCTGGGCTCACCAACTTTTCTTAGGGAGCCCAGTGATGCTTTGGCACTCCTCTTAGGATCCCATCTCCATGGGGATGTGGGCCTTCTGCTCTGAGGTCCCAACGGCTGGGTTGTTCACATTTTCATGATGTGGGCTCTCTGGTGTTAGTTCACAGAAGCCTGGATCCCATAGCCTCTGTGCTCTTGGCTGCCTGCTGGGAGGTTCCAACTGCTGGATTCCTCACTTTTTTAATTTTTTGGGCCCTCTGTTGTGAGGATCCTCCTGCCTGCCTCACTCCCAGCCCCTTCGTGATGTGTGTCGTCTGGTTTGAGGCCACATGTGCTGGGTTCCTCACCTTTCGATGATGTGGGACCAATGGTCTTAGGAGACTCCTGCCTGGTTCACATCCCCTTGGTGATGTGGGCCCTCTGTTGAGAGTCTGATCCCGGCTGGGTTCCTCACCCATCTGTGAGGTAGGCCGTCTGATGTGAGGTCACTCTTGCCTGGCTTGCTCACCTCGCCTTGTGGACATGAGCCCTCTGGTGGCACTTGGAGCCTGCTGGGAGCCTCCTCTCCTCGGTGATGAGGGCCCTCTGGCATCAGGCCCTAACTGCTGGGCTCCCTACATTTTGTGATGTGCGCCCAGTGGTGCGAGGACACTCCAGCCAGGTTCACATCCCCATTGGGGTGTGGGCCTTCTGCTCTGAGGTCCCAAAGCCTGGGTTGCTCACAGTTTCATGATGTGGGCTCTCTGCTGTTAGTTCACTCCTGCCTGCATCCCATAGCTTCTGTGCTCTGGGCCGCCTGCTGGGAGGTTCCAACTGCTGGATTCCTCACCTTTCTTATTCTTTGGGCCCTCTGTTTTTAGGCTACTCCTGCCTGCCTCACTCCCATTCCCTTTGTGATATGTGTCCTCTGATTTGAGGCCACATGTGCTGGGTTCCGCACCTTTCGATGATGTGACCCCACTGGAGGGAAGACAGTCCTGACTGGTTCCCATCCCCTTGCTGATGTGGGCCCTCAGGTGAGAGTCTGATCCTGGCTGGGTTCCTCACCCTTCTGTGAGGTGGGCCCTCTGCTGTGAGGTCAATCATGCCTGTCTGGCACACGTCACCTTGGCGACGTGGGCCCTCTGGTGGCAGTTGGAGTGTGCTGGGATCCTCCTCCCCTCGGTGATGAGGGCCCTCTTGCCTTAGGCCATAACTGCTGGGCTCCCCACATTTTCTGATGTGCGCCAAGTGAGTGAGGAGACTCTTGCCAGGTTCCCATCCCCATGGCGATATGGGCCTTCTGCTCTGAGGTCAAAACGGCTGGCTTGCTCACAGTACCATGATGTGGGCCCTCTGCTGTGAGTTCACTCCGGCAAGGATCCCTTATCATCGGTGCTCTGAGCCGCCTGCTGGGAGGTTCCAACTGCTGGATTCCTCAACTTTTTTATTCTATGTGCCCTCTGTTGTGAGGCTCCTCCTGCCTGCCTCACTGCCAGCCCCTTGGTGATGACTGTCCTATGGCTTGAGGCCACATGTGCTGCGTTCCTCACCTTTCGATGATGTGACCCCACTCGTGTGAGGACACTCCTGCCTGGTTCCCATCCCCTTGGTGAGGTGGGCCCTCTGGCGAGAGTCTAATCCTGGCTGGGTTCCTCAACGTTCTGTGAGGTAGGCCCTCTGCTGTGAGGTCACTCCTGCCTGGCTGGCACACGTCACCTTGGAGACGTGAGCCCTCTGGTGGCAGTTGGAGCGTGCAGGGCGCCTCCTCCTCTCGGTGATGACGGCCCTCTGGCGTCAGGCCCTAAATGGTGGGCTCCCCACATTTTCTGATGTGCGCCCAGTGGTGCGAGGACACTCCAGCCAGGTTCCCATTCCCATGGGGATGTGGTCCTTCTGCGCTGAGGTCTCAACTCCTGGGTTGCTCACAGTTTTGTGATGTGGGCCCTCTGCTGTGAGTTCACTGTGGCCTGGATCCCATAGCCTCGGTGTTCTGGGCCGCCTGCTGGAAGGTCTAAATGCTGGAATCCTCACGTTTTTTATATTATGTGCCCTGTGTTGTGAGGCTACTCCTGCCTGCCTCACTCCAAGGCCCTTGGTGATGTGGGTCCTCTGGTTTGAGGACACATGTGCTGGGTTCCTCACCTTAAGATGATGAGGCCCCACTGGTGTGAGGATAATCCTGACTGGGTCCCATCCCCTTTGTGATGTGGGCCCTCTGGTGAGAGTCTGATCCTGGCTGGGTTCCTCACCCATCTGTGAGGTGGGCCCTCTACTATCAGGTAACTCTTGCCTGGGTTGCTCACCTCGCCTTGTTGACATGAGCCCTCTGGTGGCAATTGGACCCTGCTGGGAGCCTCCTCAGCTCTGTGATGAGGGCCCTCTGATGTCAGGCCCTAACTGCTGGGCTCCCCAACTTTTCTTAGTGAGCCCAGTGTTGCTCAAGCACTCCTCTTAGGTTCCCATCCCCATGGGGATGTGGGCCTTCTGCTCTGAGGTTCCAACGGCTGGGTTGATCACAATTTCATGATGTGGGCTCTCTGGTGTTAGTTCACTGTGGCCTGGATCCCATAGCCTCTGTGGTCTTGGCTGCCTGCTGGGAGGTTCCAACTGCTCGATTCCTCAACTTTTGTATTCTATGGGTCCTGTGTTGTGATGCTCCTCCTGCCTGCCTCACTCGCAACCCCTTCGTGATGTGGGTCTTCTGGTTTGAGGCCACATGTGCTGGGTTAGGCAACTTTCAATGATGTGGCCCCACTGGTGTGAGGACACTCCTGCCTGGTTCCCATCCCCTTGGTGATGTGGGCCTTCTGGTGACAGTCTTATCCTGGCTGAGTTCCTCACTCTTCTGTGAGGTAGGCCCTCTGCTGTGAGGTCAATCCTGCCTGACTTGCACACATCACCTTGGCGACGTGGGCCCTCTGTTGGCACATGGAACCTGCTGGGAGCCTCCTGCCCTCGGTGATGATGGCCCTCTAGCATCAGGCTCTAACTGCTGGGCTCCCCACGTTTTCTGATGTGAGCCCAGTGATGCCAGGACACTCCTGTCAGGTTCCCATCCCCATGGGGATGTGGGCTTTCTGCTCTGAGGTCCCAATGCCTGGGTTGCTCACAGTTTCATGATGTGGGCTCTCTGGTGTTAGTTAACTCCTGCCTGCATCCCATAGCTTCTGTGCTCTCGGCCGCCTGCTGGGAGGTTCCAAATGCTGGATTCCTCACTTTTTTTATTCTTTGGGCCCTCTGTTTTTAGGCTACTCCTACCTGCCTCACTCCCATCCCCTTTGTGATGTATGTCCTCTGATATGAGGCCACATGTGCTGGGTTCCTCACCTTTCGATGATGTGGTCCCACTGGTGGGAGGACAGTCCTGACTGGTTCCCATCCCCTTGGTGTTGTGGGCCCTCTGGTGAGAGTCTCATCCTGCCTCGGTTCCTCACCCTTCTGTGAGATAGGCCCTCTGCTGTGAGGTCACTACTGCCTGGCTGGTGCATGCCACCTTGTAGACGTGGGCCCTCTGTTGGCAGTTGGAACCTGCTGGGAGTCTCCTCCCCTCAGTTATGAGGGCCCCCTGGCATCAGGCCCTAACTGCTGGGCTCCTAACATTTTCTGATATGTGCTAAGTGGTGCAAAGCCACTCCTGCCAGGTTCCCATCCCAATGGGGATGTGGGCCTTCTGTTCTGAGGTCCCAACAGCTGGGCTGCTCACAGGTTCATGATGTGGGCCCTCTGCTGTGAGTTCACTGCGGCCTGGATCCCATAGCCTCGGTGCTCTGGGCCACTTGCTGGGAGGTTCCAACTGCTGGATTCCTCAACTTTTATATTCTATGGACCCTGTGTTGTGAGGCCAGTCCTGCCAGCCTCATTCCGAACCCCTTGGTGATGTGGTTCCTCTGGTTTGAGGACACATGTGCTGGGATCCTCACCTTTCGATGATGTTGTCCCACTGGTGTGGGGACACTCCTGCCTGGTTCCCATCCCCTTGGTGATGTGGGCCCTCTGGTGAGAGTCTGATCCTGGCTGTGTTCCTCACCCTTCTGTGAGGTGGGCCCTCTGCTGTGAGGTCACTCCTGCCAGGCTGGCACACATCGCCTTGGCGACGTTGGCCCTCTGGTGGCAGCTGGAGCCTGCTGGGAGCCTCCTCCTCTTGGTGATGAGTGCCCTCTAGCGTCAGGCCCTAACTTCTGAGCACCCCACGTTTTCTGATGTGAGCCCAGTGATGCCAGGACACTCCTGTCATGTTCCCATCACCATGGGGATGTGGGCCTTCTGCTCTGAGGTCCCAATGTCTGGGTTGCTCACAGTTTCATGATGTGGGCTGTCTGGTGTTAGTTCACTCTGGCCTGGTTCCTCTAGCCTCTGTGCTCTGGGCCGCCTGCTGGGAGGTTCCAACTGCTGGATTCCTCACCTTTCTTATTTTTGGGCCCTCTGTTATGAGGCTCCTCCTGCCTGCCTCACTCCCAGCCCCTTGGTGATGGGTGTCCTATGGTTTGAAGCCACATGTTCTGGGTTCCTCACCTTTAGATGATGTGGCCCTACTCATGTGAGGACACTCCTGCCTGGTTCCAATCCATTTGGTGATGTGGGCCCTCTGGTGCGAGTCTGATCCTGACTGGGTTCGTCACACTTCTCTGAGGTGGACCCTCTGCTGTGAGGTCATTCGTGCCTGGTTGGCACACATCGCCTTGGCGACGTCAGCCCTCTGGTGGCAGTTGGAGCCTGCTGGGAGCCTCCTTCCCTTGGTGATGAGGGTCCTCTGGCGCCAGGCCCTAACTGCTGGTCGCCCAAAATTTTCTGATACGTTCTCAGTGGTGCGAGGACACTCCTACCAGAATTCCATCCCCATGGGGATGTGGGCCTCCTGCTCTGAGGTCCCAATGGCTGGGTTGCTCAGTTTCATGACATGGGCCCTCTTCTGTGAGTTCACTGTGGCCTGGATCCCATAGCCTCGGTGCTCTGGGCCGCCTGCTGGGAGGTTCCAACTGCTGGATTCCTCACTTTTTTATTCTATGTGCCCAGTGTTGTGAGGCTACTCCTGCCTGCCTCACTCCGAGGTCCTTGGTGATGTGGGTCCTCTGGTTTGAGGACACATGTGCTGAGTACCTCAGCTTTCGATGATGTGGCCCCACTGATGTGAAGACACTCCTGCCTGGTTCCCATCCCCTTGGTGATGTGGGCCCTCTGGTGAGAGTCTGATGTTGGCTGGGTTTCTCACCCTTCTGTGAGGTGGGACCTCTGCTGTGAGGTAACTCCTGCCTGGCATGCTAACGTTGCCTTGGCAATGTGAGCCCTCAGGTGGCAGTTGGAGCCTGCTGGGAATCTCCTCCCCTCAGTTATGAGAGCTCTGGATAAAACACATATGCCCTTTTTTGCCAAGTGCATTATTTTCCAAGTTCTGTCTCTTTTCCTATGCTTTAAGAGCTACTCCCGTGTACGTTTTGAAATCAATTTCCAGCAATTCTGCCCTGCATTCAAGTCCTCTTCGCAGCCTTACTTCAGCATAATTTTGGATGATAGCTGTCATTTATAACTCCGAAGGTTTCTGAATTACAGTGCCCCTGAGCTCCTTTCTTCAACTCGCTTTCTTGTGAGCTGGCCGCAACACCGCAGGATCTCCTCAGGCCCTAATTTAGTTCCAGCATGGCACGCGGAGCCTTTGGTTAATTCCTCTTCCTGGTGGGAAATGAGAGTTAAATTTGCCCGTCCGGACACCTCCACCTAGTCTCTCATTGGTTCTCCCTATTCCTGTTCATTTTCCACAGAAATTGCAAACTGGGCCAAACAGGAGGTTAAAGGCACTGACTCTCCAAGTGGGGAGAGTGTTAGTAAAGCGTCTGGAATGTTGCACCCGAGTACCAGGGGACGAAAACTGAGACACATTTGAACACGTTTTCCGATCACACGGTGGATCATACTCTGGGTTCCACATGCATGTTTTAGCTGAAGGAAGAATCCCTTAAACAGGGAGAGTTGAGACCCATGGAATGGGTACCATGCAATATGACTTCAAAGGGTCTGCATTTGCTCACCGAACCTCACCAATCCTATCACTGCTGCGTTTATGCCGCTGTACACACGCTTGATTCTCTTTCGGAGACATATAAATCCATAGGTTTTAAGATTCTTACTAGTCAGGTAGATTCTTAGGCGTTTAATATGGAGTGTTGAGTCCACTTCGTTGAGCAAGGAGTAGCTCTTGTCTATTACATATTTGGCTTATGGAACGGTATCTGTGCTCATTTCAATCTCTGGTTTTATGCAGCACCCCAACTCACCCGTCCCCTTAAGCAAGCATAAGTTGGTTTTCTACATTTGACACCCTGTTCTGTTTTGTAATTCAGTTCTTGTGTAGCCAAGTTTACATTCCATGTATTAATGATATCTTATGATGTTTCATTTTCTGTGTGACTAATTTCACTTAGAATCATCGTACCTGAATCCACTCATTATGCTGCTACGGGCCTGATGACATAGATTTCATTGCTGAGTGATATTGCATTGTACGTAAGTACCACAATTTCTTTATCCATTTTTCGCTCTCTGTGATATTGAACTTGTACCATAAACGAGGTTCTTGTAAACAGAGCCGTCCCAAACTTTGGGGTGGCTGTGTCTTTTTGATTTTAATTTCCCTAAGCTATAGGACCATAAGTGGAAGTGCCCTAGGCTCTGTTGCTTTGTTTTTTGGATGTTTCAGGAAACACCATACACTTCTCCAGAGTGGCTGCTGGCAATTTACATCTCGCCCATCAGCATAACAAGGCTCCCAGTTCTCAATGGCCTGTCCTGCCTTTCTGGATTTTACACTTTTTTCAGATGGCCCTTTTGACCGGGGGACAGTGAGACTTCATTGTAGTGCAGATTTCCTTTGCAAGCTTGCTTGGTTGGCCAAAAAGGGCGTATGCGTTTTTCCCTGAATATATTCAGGAAAAAACGCATACGCCCTTTTTGGCCAAGTGTATCATTGTGGACGTTCTGCCTCTTTTCCTATGCTTTACATGCAATTCCAGTCTACCTCCTGAAATCGGTTTCCTGCAATTCTGCCCCGCTTTCAACTCCTCTTGGCAGCCTTACTTCAATATATTTTTGGAAGATAGCTGTCATTTATAACTCTGCAGGTTTGTGAATTACAGTGCCCCTGAGCTCCTTTCTTCAACTCGCTTTCTTGTGAGCTGGCCGCAACACCGCAGGATTGCTTCAGGCCCTAGTTTGATTCCGGCACGGCATGCTGAGCCTTTGGTTAATTCCTCTTACTGGTGGGAAATGAGAGTTAAATTTGCCCGTCCGGACACCTCCACCTAGTCTCTCATTGGTTCTCCCTATTCCTGTTCATTTTCCACAGAAATTGCAAACTGGGCCAAACAGGAGGTTAAAGGCACTGACTCTCCAAGTGGGGAGAGTGTTAGTAAAGCGTCTGGAATGTTGCACCCGAGTACCAGGGGACAAAAACTGAGACACATTTGAACACGTTTTCCGACCACATGGTGGATCATACTCTGGGTTCCACATGCATGTTTTAGCTGAAGGAAGAATCCCTTAAACATGGAGAGTTGAGACCCATGGAATGGGTACCATGCAATATGTCTTCAAAGGGTCTGCATTTGCTCACCGAACCTCACCAATCCTATCACTGCTGCGTTTATGCCGCTGTACACACACTTGATTCTCTTTCGGAGACATATAAATCCATAGGTTTTAAGATTCTTACTAGTCAGGTAGATTCTTACTAGTCAGGTATATTCTTAGGCGTTTAATATGGGGTGTTGAGTCCACTTCGTTGAGCAAGGAGTAGCTCTTGTCTATTACATATTTGGCTTATGGAACGGTATCTGTGCTCATTTCAATCTCTGGTTTTATGCAGCACCCCAACTCACCCGTCCCCTTAAGCAAGCATAAGTTGGTTTTCTACATTTGACACCCTGTTCTGTTTTGTAATTCAGTTCTTGTGTAGCCAAGTTTACATTCCGTGTATTAGTGATATCTTATGATGTTTCTTTTTCTGTGTGACTAATTTCACTTAGAATCATCGTACCTGAATCCACTCATTATGCTGCTACGGGCCTGTTGACATAGATTTCATTGCTGAGTGATATTGCATTGTACGTAAGTACCACAATTTCTTTATCCATTTTTCGCTTCCTGTGATATTGAACTTGTACCGTAAACGAGGTTCTTGTAAACAGAGCCATCCCAAACTTTGGGGTGGCTGTGTCTTTTTGATTTTAATTTCCCTAAGCTATAGGACCATAAGTGGAAGTGCCCTAGGCTCTGTTGCTTTGTTTTTTGGATGTTTCAGGAAACACCATACACTTCTCCAGAGTGGCTGCTGGCAATTTACATCCCGCCCATCGGCATAACTAGGCTCCCAGTTCTCCATGGCCTGTCCTGCCTTTCTGGATTTTACACTTTTTTCAGATGGCCCTTTTGACCGGGGGGCAGTGAGACTTCATTGTAGTGCAGGTTTCCTTTGCAAGCTTGCTTGGTTGGCCAAAAAGGGCGTATGCGTTTTTTCCTGAATATATTCAGGAAAAAACGCATACGCCCTTTTTGGCCAAGTGCATCATTGTGGACGTTCTGCCTCTTTTCCTATGCTTTACATGCAATTCCAGTCTACCTCCTGAAATCGGTTTCCTGCAATTCTGCCCTGCTTTCAACTCCTCTTGGCATCCTAATTCAATATATTTTTGGAAGATAGCTGTCATTTATAACTCTGCAGGTTTGTGAATTACAGTGCCCCTGAGCTCCTTTCTTCAACTCGCTTTCTTGTGAGCTGGCCGCAACACCGCAGGATTGCTTCTGGTCCTAGTGTGGTTCCGGCATGGCACGCTGAGCCTTTGGTTAATTCCTCTTCCTGGTGGGAAATGAGAGTTAAATTTGCCCGTCCAGACACCTCCACCTAGTCTCTCATTGGTTCTCCCTATTCCTGTACATTTTCCACAGAAATTGCAAATTGGGCCATACAGGAGTTTAAAGGCACTGACTCTCCAAGTGGGGAGAGTGTTAGTAAAGCGTCTGGAATGTTGCACCCGAGTACCAGGGGACGAAAACTGAGACACATTTGAACACGTTTTCCAATCACACGGTGGATCATACTCTGGGTTCCACATGCATGTTTTAGCTGAAGGAAGAATCCCTTAAACAGGGAGAGTTGAGACCCATGGAATGGGTACCATGCAATATGACTTCAAAGGGTCTGCATTTACTCACCGAACCTCAGCAATCCTATCACTGCTGCATTTATGCCGCTGTACACACGCTTGATTCTCTTTCGGAGACATATAAATCCATAGGTTTTAAGATTCTTACTAGTCAGGTATATTCTTAGGCGTTTAATATGGGGTGTTGAGTCCACTTCGTTGAGCAAGGAGTAGCTCTTGTCTATTACATATTTGGCTTATGGAACGGTATCTGTGCTCATTTCAATCTCTGGTTTTATGCAGCACCCCAACTCACCCGTCCCCTTAAGCAAGCATAAGTTGGTTTTCTACATTTGACACCCTGTTCTGTTTTGTAATTCAGTTCTTGTGTAGCCAAGTTTACATTCCGTGTATTAGTGATATCTTATGATGTTTCTTTTTCTGTGTGACTAATTTCACTTAGAATCATCGTACCTGAATCCACTCATTATGCTGCTATGGGCCTGTTGACATAGATTTCATTGCTGAGTGATATTGCATTGTACGTAAGTACCACAATTTCTTTATCCATTTTTCGCTTTCTGTGATATTGAACTTGTACCGTAAACGAGGTTCTTGTAAACAGAGCCGTCCCAAACTTTGGGGTGGCTGTGTCTTTTTGATTTTAATTTCCCTAAGCTATAGGACCATTAGTGGAAGTGCCCTAGGCTCTGTTGCTTTGTTTTTTGGATGTTTCAGGAAACACCATACACTTCTCCAGAGTGGCTGCTGGCAATTTACATCCCGCCCATCAGCATAACTAGGCTCCCAGTTCTCCATGGCCTGTCCTGCCTTTCTGGATTTTACACTTTTTTCAGATGGCCCTTTTGACCGGGGGGCAGTGAGACTTCATTGTAGTGCAGATTTCCTTTGCAAGCTTGCTTGGTTGGCCAAAAAGGGCGTATGCGTTTTTTCCTGAATATATTCAGGAAAAAACGCATACGCCCTTTTTGGCCAAGTGCATCATTGTGGACGTTCTGCCTCTTTTCCTATGCTTTACATGCAATTCCAGTCTACCTCCTGAAATCGGTTTCCTGCAATTCTGCCCCCCTTTCAACTCCTCTTGGCAGCCTTACTTCAATATATTTTTGGAAGATAGCTGTCCTTTATAACTCTGCAGGTTTGTGAATTACAGTGCCCCTGAGCTCCTTTCTTCAACTCGCTTTCTTGTGAGCTGGCCGCAACACCGCAGGATTGCTTCTGGTCCTAGTGTGGTTCCGGCATGGCCCGCTGAGCCTTTGGTTAATTCCTCTTCCTGGTGGGAAATGAGAGTTAAATTTGCCCGTCTGGACACCTCCACCTAGTCTCTCATTGGTTCTCCCTATTCCTGTTCATTTTCCACAGAAATTGCAAACTGGGCCAAACAGGAGGTTAAAGGCACGGACTCTCCAAGTGGGGAGAGTGTTAGTAAAGCGTCTGGAATGTTGCACCCGAGTACCAGGGGACGAAAACTGAGACACATTTGAACACGTTTTCCAATCACACGGTGGATCATACTCTGGGTTCCACATGCATGTTTTAGCTGAAGGAAGAATCCCTTAAACAGGGAGAGTTCAGACCCATGGAATGGGTACCATGCAATATGACTTCAAAGGGTCTGCATTTGCTCACCGAACCTCAGCAATCCTATCACTGCTGCATTTATGCCGCTGTACACACGCTTGATTCTCTTTCGGAGACATATAAATCCATAGGTTTTAAGATTCTTACTAGTCAGGTATATTCTTAGGCGTTTAATATGGGGTGTTGAGTCCACTTCGTTGAGCAAGGAGTAGCTCTTGTCTATTACATATTTGGCTTATGGAACGGTATCTGTGCTCATTTCAATCTCTGGTTTTATGCAGCACCCCAACTCACCCGTCCCCTGAAGCAAGCATAAGTTGGTTTTCTACATTTGACACCCTGTTCTGTTTTGTAATTCAGTTCTTGTGTAGCCAAGTTTACATTCCGTGTATTAGTGATATCTTATGATGTTTCTTTTTCTGTGTGACTAATTTCACTTAGAATCATCGTACCTGAATCCACTCATTATGCTGCTACGGGCCTGATGACATAGATTTCATTGCTGAGTGATATTGCATTGTACGTACGTACCACAGTTTCTTTATCCATTTTTCGCTTTCTGTGATATTGAACTTGTACCGTAAACGAGGTTCTTGTAAACAGAGCCGTCCCAAACTTTGGGGTGGCTGTGTCTTTTTGATTTTAATTTCCCTAAGCTATAGGACCATAAGTGGAAGTGGCCTAGGCTCTGTTGCTTTGTTTTTTGGATGTTTCAGGAAACACCATACACTTCTCCAGAGTGGCTGCTGGCAATTTACATCCCGCCCATCAGCATAACTAGGCTCCCAGTTCTCTATGGCCTGTCCTGCCTTTCTGGATTTTACACTTTTTTCAGATGGCCCTTTTGACCGGGAGGCAGTGAGACTTCATTGTACTGCAGATTTCCTTTGCAAGCTTGCTTGGTTGGCCAAAAATGGCGTATGCGTTTTTTCCTGAATATATTCAGGTAAAAACGCATACGCCCTTTTTGGCCAAGTGCATCATTGTGGACGTTCTGCCTCTTTTCCTATGCTTTACATGCAATTCCAGTCTACCTCCTGAAATCGGTTTCCTGCAATTCTGCCCCCCTTTCAACTCCTCTTGGCAGCCTTACTTCAATATATTTTTGGAAGATAGCTGTCATTTATAACTCTGCAGGTTTGTGAATTACAGTGCCCCTGAGCTCCTTTCTTCAACTCGCTTTCCTGTGAGCTGGCCGCAACACCGCAGGATTGCTTCTGGTCCAAGTGTGGTTCCTGCATGGCATGCTGAGCCTTTGGTTAATTCCTCTTCCTGGTGGGAAATGAGAGTTAAATTTGCCCGTCCAGACACCTCCACCTAGTCTCTCATTGGTTCTCCCTATTCCTGTTCATTTTCCACAGAAATTGCAAACTGGGCCAAACAGGAGGTTAAAGGCACTGACTCTCCATGTGGGGAGAGTGTTAGTAAAGCGTCTGGAATGTTGCACCCCAGTACCAGGGGACGAAAACTGAGACACATTTGAACACGTTTTCCGATCACACGGTGGATCATACTCTGGGTTCCACATGCATGTTTTAGCTGAAGGAAGAATCCCTTAAACAGGGAGAGTTGAGACCCATGGAATGGGTACCATGCAATATGACTTCAAAGGGTCTGCATTTGCTCACCGAACCTCACCAATCCTATCACTGCTGCGTTTATGCCGCTGTACACACGCTTGATTCTCTTTCGGAGACATATAAATCCATAGGTTTTAAGATTCTTACTAGTCAGGTAGATTCTTACTAGTCAGGTATATTGTTAGGCGTTTAATATGGGGTGTTGAGTCCACTTCGTTGAGCAAGGAGTAGCTCTTGTCTATTACATATTTGGCTTATGGAACGGTATCTGTGCTCATTTCAATCTCTGGTTTTATGCAGCACCCCAACTCACCTTTCCCCTTAAGCAAGCATAAGTTGGTTTTGTACATTTGACACCCTGTTCTGTTTTGTAATTCAGTTCTTGTGTAGCCAAGTTTACATTCCGTGTATTAGTGATATCTTATGATGTTCCTTTTTCCGTGTGACTTATTTCACTTAGAATCATCGTACCTGAATCCACTCATTATGATGCTACGGGCCTGATGACTTAGATTTCATTGCTGAGTGATATTGCATTGTACGTAAGTACCACAACTTCTTTATCCATTTTTCGCTTTCTGTGATATTGAACTTGTACCGTAAACGAGGTTCTTGTAAACAGAGCCGTCCCAAACTTTGGGGTGGCTGTGTCTTTTTGATTTTAATTTCCCTAAGCTATAGGACCATAAGTGGAAGTGCCCTAGGCTCTGTTGCTTTGTTTTTTGGATGTTTCAGGAAACACCATACACTTCTCCAGAGTGGCTGCTGGCAATTTACATCCCGCCCATCAGCATAACTAGGCTCCCAGTTCTCCATGGCCTGTCCTGCCTTTCTGGAATTTACACTTTTTTCAGATGGCCCTTTTGACCGGGGAGCAGTGAGACTTCATTGTAGTGCAGATTTCCTTTGCAAGCTTGCTTGGTTGGCCAAAAAGGGCGTATGCGTTTTTTCCTGAATATATTCAGGAAAAAACGCATACGCCCTTTTTGGCCAAGTGCATCATTGTGGACGTTCTGCCTCTTTTCCTATGCTTTACATGCAATTCCAGAGTACCTCCTGAAATCGGTTTCCTGCAATTCTGCCCCGCTTTCAACTCCTCTTGGCAGCCTAATTCAATATATTTTTGGAAGATAGCTGTCATTTATAACTCTGCAGGTTTGTGAATTACAGTGCCCCTGAGCTCCTTTCTTCAACTCGCTTTCTTGTGAACTGGCCGCAACACCGCAGGATTGCGTCGGGCCCTAGAGTGGTTCCGGCACGGCATGCTGAGCCTTTAGTTAATTCCTCTTCCTGGTGGGAAATGAGAGTTAAATTTGCCCGTCCGGACACCTCCACCTTATCTCTCATTGGTTCTCCCTTTTCCTGTTTATCTTCCGCAGAAATTGCTAACTGGGCCAAACAGGAAGTTAAAGGCACTGACTCTCGAAGTGGGGAGAGTGTTAGTAAAGCGTCTGGAATGTTGCACCCGAGTACCAGGGGACGAAAACTGAGACACATTTGAACACGTTTTCCGATCACACGGTGGATCATACTCTGGGTTCCACATGCATGTTTTAGCTGAAGGAAGAATCCCTTAAACAGGGAGAGTTGAGACCCATGGAATGGGTACCATGCAATATGACTTCAAAGGGTCTGCATTTGCTCACCGAACCTCACCAATCCTATCACTGCTGCGTTTATGCCGCTGTACACACGCTTGATTCTCTTTCGGAGACATATAAATCCATAGGTTTTAAGATTCTTACTAGTCAGGTAGATTCTTACTAGTCAGGTATATTCTTAGGCGTTTAATATGGGGTGTTGAGTCCACTTCGTTGAGCAAGGAGTAGCTCTTGTCTATTACATATTTGGCTTATGGAACGGTATCTGTGCTCATTTCAATCTCTGGTTTGATACAGCACCCCAACTCACCCGTCCCCTTAAGCAAGCATAAGTTGGTTTTCTACATTTGACACCCTGTTCTGTTTTGTAATTCAGTTCTTGTGTAGCCAAGTTTACATTCCGTGTATTAGTGATATCTTATGATGTTTCTTTTTCTGTGTGACTAATTTCACTTAGAATCATCGTACCTGAATCCACTCATTATGCTGCTACGGGCCTGATGACATAGATTTCATTGCTGAGTGATATTGCATTGTACGTAAGTACCACAATTTCTTTATCCATTTTTCGCTTTCTGTGATATTGAACTTGTACCGTAAACGAGGTTCTTGTAAACAGAGCCGTCCCTAACTTTGGGGTGGGTGTGTCTTTTTGATTTTAATTTCCCTAAGCTATAGGACCATAAGTGGAAGTGCCCTAGGCTCTGTTGCTTTGTTTTTTGGATGTTTCAGGAAACACCATACACTTCTCCAGAGTGGCTGCTGGCAATTTACATCCCGCCCATTAGCATAACAAGGCTCCCAGTTCTCCATGGCCTGTCCTGCCTTTCTGGATTTTACACTTTTTTCAGATGGCCCTTTTGACCAGGGGGCAGTGAGACTTCATTGTAGTGCAGATTTCCTTTGCAAGCTTGCTTGGTTGGCCAAAAAGGGCATATGCGTTTTTTCTGAATATATTCAGTAAAAAACGCATACGCCCTTTTTGGCCAAGTGCATCATTGTGGACGTTCTGCCTCTTTTCCTATGCTTTACATGCAATTCCAGTCTACCTCCTGAAATGGGTTTCCTGCAATTCTGCCCCGCTTTCAACTCCTCTTGGCAGCCTTACTTCAATATATTTTTGGAAGATAGCTGTCATTTATAACTCTGCAGGTTTGTGAATTACAGTGCCCCTGAGCTCCTTTCTTCAACTCGCTTTCTTGTGAGCTGGCCGCAACACCGCAGGATTGCTTCAGGCCCTAGTTTGGTTCCGGCACGGCATGCTGAGCCTTTGGTTAATTCCTCATCCTGGTGGGAAATGAGAGTTAAATTTGCCCGTCCAGACACCTCCACCTAGTCTCTCATTGGTTCTCCCTATTACTGTTCATTTTCCACAGAAATTGCAAACTGGGCCAAACAGGAGGTTAAAGGCACTGACTCTCCAAGTGGGGAGAGTGTTAGTAAAGCGTCTGGAATGTTGCACTCGAGTACCTGGGGACGAAAACTGAGACACATTTGAACACGTTTCCCGATCACACGGTGGATCATACTCTGGGTTCCACATGCATGTTTTAGCTGAAGGAAGAATCCCTTAAACAGGGAGAGTTGAGACCCATGGAATGGGTTCCATGCAATATGATTTCAAAGGGTCTGCATTTGCTCACCGAACCTCACCAGTCCTATCACTGCTGCATTTATGCCGCTGTACACACGCTTGATTCTCTTTCGGAGACATATAAATCCATAGGTTTTAAGATTCTTACTAGTCAGGTATATTCTTAGGCGTTTAATATGGGGTGTTGAGTCCACTTCGTTGAGCAAGGAGTAGCTCTTGTCTATTACATATTTGGCTTATGGAACGGTATCTGTGCTAATTTCAATCTCTGGTTTTATGCAGCACCCCAACTCACCTTTCCCCTTAAGCAAGCATAAGTTGGTTTTCTACATTTGACACCCTGTTCTGTTTTGTAATTCAGTTCTTGTGTAGCCAAGTTTACATTCCGTGTATTAGTGATATCTTCTGATGTTTGTTTTTCTGTGTGACTTATTTCACTTAGAATCATCGTACTTGAATCCACTCATTATGCTGCTACGGGCCTGATGACATAGATTTCATTGCTGAGTGATATTGCATTGTGCCTAAGTACCACAACTTCTTTATCCATTTTTTGCTTTGTGTGATATTGAACTTGTACCGTAAACGAGGTTCTTGTAAACAGAGCCGTCCCAAACTTTGGGGTGGGTTTGTCTTTTTGATTTTAATTTCCCTAAGCTATAGGACCATAAGTGGAAGTGCCCTAGGCTCTGTTGCTTTGTTTTTTGGATGTTTCAGGAAACACCATACACTTCTCCAGAGTGGCTGCTGGCAATTTACATCCCGCCCATCAGCATAACAAGGCTCCCATTTCTCCATGGCCTGTCCTGCCTTTCTGGATTTTACACTTTTTTCAGATGGCCCTTTTGACCAGGGGGCAGTGAGACTTCATTGTAGTGCAGATTTCCTTTGCAAGCTTGCTTGGTTGGCCAAAAAGGGCGTATGCGTTTTTTCCTGAATATATTCAGGAAAAAACGCATACGCCCTTTTTGGCCAAGTGCATCATTGTGGACGTTCTGCCTCTTTTCCTATGCTTTACATGCAATTCCAGTCTACCTCCTGAAATCGGTTTCCTGCAATTCTGCCCGCTTTCAACTCCTCTTGGCAGCCTTACTTCAATATATTTTTGCAAGATAGCTGTCATTTATAACTCTGCAGGTTTGTGAATTACAGTGCCCCTGAGCTCCTTTCTTCAACTCGCTTTCTTGTGAGCTGGCCGCAACACCGCAGGATTGCTTCAGGCCCTAGTTTGGTTCCGGCACGGCATGCTGAGCCTTTGGTTAATTCCTCTTCCTGGTGGGAAATGAGAGTTAAATTTGCCCGTCCAGACACCTCCACCTAGTCTCTCATTGGTTCTCCCTATTCCTGTTCATTTTCCACAGAAATTGCAAACTGGGCCAAACAGGAGGTTTTAGGCACTGACTCTCCAAGTGCGAAGAGTGTTAATAAAGCGTCTGGAATGTTGCACCCGAGTACCAGGGGACGAAAACTGAGACACATTTGAACACGTTTTCCGATCACATGGTGGATCATACTCTGGGTTCCACATGCATGTTTTAGCTGAAGGAAGAATCCCTTAAACATGGAGAGTTGAGACCCATGGAATGGGTACCATGTAATATGACTTCAAAGGGTCTGCATTTGCTCACCGAACCTCACCAATCCTATCACTGTTGCGTTTATGCCGCTGTACACACGCTTGATTCTCTTTCGGAGACATATAAATCCATAGGTTTTAAGATTCTTACTAGTCAGGTATATTTTTAGGCGTTTAATATGGGGTGTTGAGTCCACTTCGTTGAGCAAGGAGTAACTCTTGTCTATTACATATTTGGCTTATGGAACGGTATCTGTGCTAATTTCAATCTCTGGTTTTATGCAGCACCCCAACTCACCTTTCCCCTTAAGCAAGCATAAGTTGGTTTTCTACATTTAAGACACTGTTTTGCTTTGTAATTCAGTTCCTGTGTAGCCAAGTTTACATTCCGTGTATTAGTGATACCTTATGATATTTCTTTTTCTGTGTGACTTATTTCACTTGGAATCATCGTACCTGAATCCACTCATTATGCTGCTACGGGCCTGATGACATAGATTTCATTGCTGAGTGATATTGCATTGTACGTAAGTACCACAACTTCTTTATCCATTTTTCGCTTTTTGCGATATTGAACTTGTACCGTAAACGAGGTTCTTGTAAAGAGAGCCATCCCAAACTTTGGGGTGGCTGTGTCTTTTTGATTTTAATTTCCCTAAGCTATAGGACCATAAGTGGAAGTGCCCTAGGCTCTGTTGCTTAATTTTTTGGATGTTTCAGGAAACACCATACACTTCTCCAGAGTGGCTGTTGGCAATTTACATCTCGCCCATCAGCATAACAAGGCTCCCAGTTCTCCATGGCCTGTCCTGCCTTTCTGGATTTTACACTTTTTTCAGAAGGTCCTTTGACCGGGGGGCAGTGAGACTTCATTGTAGTGCAGATTTCCTTTGCGAGCTTGCTTGGTTGGCCAGAAAGGGCGTATGCGTTTCTTCCTGAATATATTCAGGAAAGAACGCATATGCCCTTTTTGGCCAAGTGCATCATTGTCGACGTTCTGAGTCTTTTCCTATGTTTTCAGTGCAATTCCAGTCTACCTCCTGAATTCGGTTTCTTGCAGTTCTGCCTTGCTCTCAGTTCCTCTTCATAGCCTTACCTCAATATACTTTTGAAAAATAGTTGGCCTTTATAACTCTGCAGGTTTTTGAATTGCAGTGGCCCTTAGCTCCATTTTTCAGCTCTTAGTTTTGTGATCTTGCCTCATATCCACAGGATTTCTTCAGGCCCTATTCTTCTTCTGGGGCGCCTTGCTCTGCCTTTGGTTAATTCTTCTTCCTGATGTGAAATTAGAGTGACATGTGCCCATTGAAACCGCTACAGCTATTTTCTCACTGGTTCCCCCTATTCCCATTCATCCTCCGCACTAACTGCAGACTGTGCGATACTGGAACTTAAAGGCATTGACTCTCCATGTGGAGATGTTGTTAGTAAAGTGGGTGGAATGTTGATCCGGAGCCCCAGGAGAGGAAAATGAGGTGCATTTTAGAAACCTTTCCCGATCATATGGTATACCATCTGCTGGATTTCCCATGCATGGTTTAGCTGTAGGAAGATTCCCTTCAACTTGGAGTGTTGGGACCCTTGGAATAAGTAGCATGAAGTATTGCATTAAACTTTCGGCAGTTGCTCACCAAAGCTCACCAATCCTTTCAGCCCCAAGTGTCCAGCCTTATGTCTTATCCAGCTGTGGGTTTATATGTGGTCATTCCAGGTTGCATCACAGCCCCTGAGCGAATTTTGTAAGAATTTTTCTCTCTTTCATTGTTTCTGCGTTTTGGTTTTAAAATTTATTTCTATAATGAGGTTTAGCTCATTTTCACTGCTGTGTTTGTGCCGCTCTGCGCACACTTGATTCCCTTATGGAGATATATCAATACATGGGTTTTAAGATTCTTATTACTCAGATATATTTCTCTGTGGTGTATAGGGTGTGTTGAGGCCAGTTCATTGAGCGAGGTGTAGATCTTGTCTGATACCTATTTGGTTTATTGAACGGTATCTGTGCTAATTTCAAACTCTGGTTTTATGCATCACCCCACCTCTCCTTTCCCCTTAAGCTGACATAAGTGTGTTTTCTAAATGTGAGACACTGTTCTGTTTTGTAATTCATTTTTTGTGCAGCCATATTTATCCTCCCTCTATAAGTGATATCTTATGATATGTTTCTTTTTCTGTTTGACTTATTTCAAGTAGTATTATCGGACCTCAATCCACTCTTTATCCTTCTACTAGCCTTATTACATTGATTTCATGGTGAAGAGATATTCCATTGTACATAAGTACCACATTTTCTTTATCCATTGTTCTCTTTCCTGGGATATTTAAGGTGTACTGAAGTTGAGGTTCTTGTAAACAGAGTAGCCCTAAACTGTGGTGTGCTTGTGTCTTGTTGATTTTTAGACTTCCCTAGATATACTCCCGTGATTGGAAGTGCCCTATGCTCTGTCGCTCTGTTTTTTAGATGATTTAGGAACCACCATACACTTCTCCAGAGTGGCTCTCGGCAGTTCACACACTGTCCATCAGCGTATAAAGGCTCCCTGTTCTCCATGGCCTGTCCTGCATTTCTGGTTTTTACAATTTTTTCGGATGGCCCTTTTGACCAGTGGGAAATGAGACTTCTTTGTTGTGCACATTTGCATTGCTTGCTTGCTTGGTTGCCCATAAAATGCGTATGCGTTTTTTCCTGGATATATTCAGGAAATAACGCATACTCCCTTTTGGGCCAACTGCATCATTGTCGAAATTCTGCCGCTTTTCATGTGCTTTAAAGGCGAGTCCAATCTATCTCTTGAAATCTGTTTCTTGCAATTCTGTCTTGCATTCAGATCCTCTTCTTTGCCTTACCTCAACATATTTTTGGACGTTAGTTTTCATTTATAACTCTGCAGGTTTGTGAATTGCAGTGACCCTGAGCTCCATTTTTTAAGTTGCTCTTTTGTGAGCTGGCCTCAAAACTGCAGGATTGCTTCAGGTCCTATTTTGGCTCGGGCGAGGCGGGCTGAGCCTTTTTTTAATTCTTATTCTTAATGGGAAATTAGAGTGACATGTGCCCGTCCAAACCCCTACAACTATTCTCTCATTGGTTCCCCCTGTTCCCGTTCATCCTCCTCACAATTTGCAAAATGTGTGAAACAGAAGTTTAAATGTGCTGATTCTCTAAGTGGGGAGATTCTAAGTAACGTGGCTGGAATGATGAACAGGAGCACCAGGAGAGGATAAATGAGGTGCATTTTAGACACATCTCCCGATCACATGGTGTACAGTCCTCTGGGTTTTCCATGCATGTTTTAGCTGTAGGAAGATTCCTTGAACCTGCAGATTTGGGACCCATTGAATGGGTACCAGGTAGTATTACTTTAAAGGGTGTGCATTTCCTCACCCAACCTCACATTTCTCTTAGCGCGAACAGTTTCCAGCCTTATGTCTCATCCTGCTGTGGGTCTAGATGTGTTCAATCCATGTTGCATCACCGTCCCTGAGGAAAAGTTGTAAGAGGTTTTCTCTGTCTCTCTGTCGTTTATTTTTTTCAATTTATTACTATGTTGTTTACAGCTGATTTTCAAAGCTCTGTTTCTTGCTGCTGTACATCCACTTGATTCACGTACAGAGAGACATCAATAATTTCTTTTTCAGATTCTTACCAGTCATAGATATTCTTTTCCGGTGACTTGAGTGTGCTGAGTGCAGTTCTTTTAGCTACCGTGTAGGCCTTGTTGATTATCAGTTTGGTATTTGGAATGGTATCTTTGCTAATTTCAACCTCCTGGATGATGCCTCACCCCTCCCCACCTTTCCCGTTTAGCAGCCTTACGCGTGTTTTCTACATATTTATGTCACTTAGAATGATCATACGTAACTCCTCCGGAGTTGTTACAACTGGCCATATTTCATTGATTTCCAGGCTGAGTAATATTCCACTCTACATAAGTACCACATCTCTATCCATTTTTTCCCTCCAGAGACATTTAAGTTATATCCTAGTCGAGGATCTTTTAAACAGAGAGGCAGTAAACATTGGGGTGCCTGTGTCCTCTCGATTTTTGTTTTTCCCAAGATATACGCCCATGAGTGCAAGTGCCCTATGCTCTGTAGCTCATTTTTTAGATGCTTTAGTAAACACAATACACTTCTCCAGAATGGCCGTTGGCAATATACATTTCCACTATAAGCCTCACAGGGCTCCCTCTTCTCCTTGTCCTGTCCTGCATTTCTGGCGTTTACACTTTATGAGGATGGCTCTTCTGACTGATGCGAAGTGATATCTTTTGTAGTATTGATTTCCAGTGCCCACCTGTTTGGTTGGCTAAAAAAGTGTATGCCCTTTTCTTGAATATATACAGAAAAAAACGCATACAGCCTTTTTGGCCAACTGCAATGTTGGCAATGTTCAGCCCCTTTTCTTGTGCTTAATGGCGAGTCCTTTCTACCTCCTCAAATCCCTTTCCTGCCATTCTCCCTTGCTTGCCAATCCTTTTCTCTGACTTTCCTCAAGACATTTTTCAGTGATAGATATTTTCAACTCTGCAGTTTCGTGAATTTTACTGCCCCTGAGTTCCATTGTTCAACTTGTGTTTATGGGAACTGGCCACAAAGCAGTGGGATTTCCTCAAGCCCTATACTGTTTCCATGGGCAACCCTAGCCTTTGGTCAATTCATCTTCCTGATTGGAAATTAGAGTGACATGTGCCTGTCTGAACACCTAGGACTTGTCTCTCATTGTTCCTCATCCTTCCGCTTCATCCTCTGGACAAATTCCAAACTGTACGCAACAGGATGTTGACAGTGTTGACATCTCCAAGTGGGGAGACTGTTAGTAAAGACGCTGGAGGGGTGAACCCGAGCACCAGGAGATGAGGAGATGAGATGCCTTTTCCAAACTCTTCCCGATCAGACGGTATACCATCCTCTGGATGTGACAGACATGTTTTAGCAGTAGGAAGAGTCCCATTCATGTAAGGAGAACACCAGGGCTTTTTCAAAATCAGTGTCTCCCCGAAACCCAAACTGGGGAGTTTTTTAAGCTACGGCTACACATATGTTCATTAAGGGCCTTGGGAAGTAGGCAGAGTCCAAACTTTAGATGACTGAAGTCTTCAGGGTCAGAAGCACTCACCACCGGCTTCCCTTAGGTTACACTTTAACTGTCATTGATAGATGATGTCAATAAAAATATCTATTCTTTTTCCGATTATTTCCCCTTATAGGTTATTGCACAATATTGAGTGTAGTTCCCTGTGCTATACAGTAGTTCCTTGTTGATGATCTATTTTATACATAGCAGTGTGTATGTGTTAATTCCAAACTGTTAATTTATCCCTCCTCCCACCTTTCCCCTTTGGTAATAATAAATTATAAGATTTTATACTTCTCAGAAATGGGGGAGCTGAAAGAGAGGTATCATTTTCAATGGAAAAGCATTTAAAACAAGATTGAAGCTTTAACCAAGATTATTAGATGTACATCCTTGGAAAGAAATCACTTCATTTCTCTAATATTGACCTGACAAATAGGACAAACCTTCTCACTGAACTTGCTTATAATAAAGTGATGGAAATATCAAATGGAAGTGTTAGAAACATCTTATTTTACCCGAGCCTTATAAACTGTTCTATGTTAACTACAGTTTGGCTCACACATCTGTTCATTGAAGTTACAATAGTCTCAATTTCTGTTACTGATCCTCCAGAGTGGACCCCAACAAGGGTCCCCCTGCCCAGTGTCATTGGGGCCAACAGATCGAGACTGAGTTTGGTTCCCAAGCAAAGGAAACTTTATATTTTCATCAGAGAATGGAGAGGTGAGAGCATGCACTACCCCGTGGGCTGTGGGCTGGGCTGCTGTGTAGAGATCCTGTCAGAGTCAGTGGGAGGGAGGGGGCGGAGCTCTCAAGGGCCGGGTTGGCTGCAGCTCAGGCTCTATATCTCGGAGTCTGCACTGGGCCCCAGGAGCTGAGGTGTCGACCCAGCCATTCTGCACCAGGAAATCTGGTCTGAAGTGCCGGGTGTGGAACCTCTGCATGCGGGACCCTAGGAGCACGTGAAATTAGACAAAGCACAAAGGATAAAAAAGGTCAGACTTGACTTTATTGCCCAGATTCTATTTTTATCTCCCAGGGATTTTTAATGGGCTTTGCTGGGGACAAACCCCTCCTCTGCCTTTTGTCCCGTTCCTCATTCTTGGAGTGCTGAGGGTGCAGACCCTTCTTCTGTAACTGCTGAGTGCTGAGTTGGGAGCCCTCATACCAGGGGACGAGGGTCAGAACTTCTCCCCAGCAGCCTCCAGGTGACGTTGATTGGCCCCAGGACCCCTGCCTCCCTGCTCGTCCGCCTGAGCACCAGCATTGGAAGTGTTATAGATTCTAATGACCTTTAAGGGTCCAGGAAAGAGATGTGCAGAGACGCTGTGGGGGCCGGTTTCACCCCGCCCCACATTTGTTCGGCCACCTTAGGCTGACCGTTTCTGCCAGCCTAGATGCTCTGACCAGTAGTCTGCTCTTTCTTCAATTAGGCCCCTGAATTAACATAAAAACAGCACCAGGTGTCAGAGCCCTGCCCGCTCAACTCCCAGACAGTCCAGGGTCAGTGGTGATCAAGGACCATGATGGCCACTGAGTCAACAGCCTTTTGAAGTAAACAGGAGTCCAGCCGGTCTTATTGGCCACCATCATCACGGTGTCTGTAGGCTTTTCTATGGTGACAGTGTGATATACGGTTCCCCCGCCAAGATTATTAGCTCCCCTCCGGGTGCAGGAAGTCCTGCAAGCAGTAGTCTACTCCTTCGGGACACACTATTGTTGTTTTATGAGAGAAACTCCAGGTCAAGTGATGTTCACATGAGTCGTCATGGTGCCCTGTTGCCTCCGGTTATCTCTCTGGATGTTGGAGTTGGAGGGCCTCCTCACTCGAGGTCGGTGTGCCCACGGAGCGAACCCTGCAACTTCAGGGCATGGTTGGTGATTAGGATCACCACGTGGGGTCCTTTTCCCTTAGGAGGGAGGTGGCCTTTTGGGCTGCTGATTTCCAGGTTTTTAGATACCGCCAGTATCTTGGCCAGATGTGGCAGTGGGCCAAGCCCCTTGGTGACTGTAGTTTATCCTACCTGGATGGCATTCTTGCGTTGTTCCATTTCAAGTGGTCCCAGTTTTTGCACTAATTCTCCAATGGCGATTCACCTTTCACCGGGAATGGAAAGGTCAAAGGGTTTAGCTCAATTAGGGAGTTCCAGGGCAAGGGTCTGAATTGACTGCTCTTTCCATTCTTGAAAGGCCACTTCTGGATTCTGTTCAAAAGGATCATCATCTTTTCCTTTCAGTGTTTCATATAGAGGCCCAGCTAGTAGACTGTAGTTAGGGATCCAGAAGCAGCAAACCCTGGCCTCCCCAGGAACCCCTAAGCTGTCTTCTAGTTTTAGAAAGGGGTAAGGCTGCAAATGGTTTCTTCCCTTTCCTGGGATGGGCTTCTCTGACCTTGTGTGAGAATGAAGCCCAGGCAGGTCACCGCAGTCTGTGATATTTGAGCTTTTTCTTGGACAACTTCTATCCTTTATTGGCTTGGTAGTTCAGAGGCCTCCTTAGTAGGGCTGGCGATCAGAATGTCGTCTGCATATTGAAGGAGGGTTTCCTTTTCCAGAGGTAGAACTTTTCGGTCGTTAGCTAAGCTTTCCCCAAAGATGGTGTGGGAATTTTTGAACCCTTGGGGCAAGACGGCCCGGAAGTATTGTTTTAGTTGTATGTTGAGTCCTGCCACTCACAAGCCAAAATTTCTTGTGACTCTGGGACTAATGGAATACAAAAGAAGGCATCATTGAAGACTAATACAGAATACCATGTCCTGGTGGTTGGTAGAATGACCAGCAGGGTGTAGGAATCAGGAGCAACTGGAGGTATATCCTCGGTGGCTTCACTGACTGTCCTGACATCCTTTACCAGGTCCCCAGCAGCCCATGGGGCTCTCGTGGTCAGGCCAATCCCAGGATATGGAGCTCTCCTGGGCAGGTACCCCACCCCCAACCCAGCCCACGGGGCTCTCATGGTCAGGCCCCTCCCAGGATACAGAGCTACCCTTGCAGGTACCGTGGCAGGGCTGGGCACACAGGAACCGTGCACATAGCCCTCATTGAAGAGCACCCCCAGCTCACCTGTCGCTCAGAGCTGACACAGAGCACCTCAGAGCAGGACTTGAACTAACAAACAGCAGCTCCGACAGGTCTGTGACCCTGGGCATCACTCTGTGTGGCCTCCCTCCACCTGGTCTTCCAGAGACTTCCACTGCACCCAGGGCACCAGGCCTCTGTCTCCAACCACCACCCACCCCTCCTCTCCCTGACTCCTGGGTTCCTCTCATTAGGAGAGGGTTTTCTTGAAGTTGTCTCCCACTCATGGGCCAGATAAAATGATTAGAAAACAAGCCAAAGCTGCAGCCCCTTGTCTATCCTGACTCTCAGGAGCCCACACCTGTTCCTTGGACCTGGCCGGTTCAGCAAGTTCCATTTTCTGCAACTGTGAGCCCCTGAGGGGTGATGATTGGCTACCTGGGCAGCCTTACCATGCTGGCCAGCCCTCCCCAGGTGTGCCTGGGTTGAGATCAATATAAATACCACTCCAGGCAGCAAAAGCCCCTGCAGCTGTGCCTGACGCCATTTTCTCTGCCCTGTCAGCAGTCTCGGGGCTGGGCTGGTGGGAGGGAGTGAGAGGCCACGGCTTTGTGGGTGGCCCAGTGTGAGTGGGGCTCTGCTGGACTTTCTGCAGCAGATGCCAGGCTGCCACCTGCTAAAGAAGAGGATGTGTCACCCATACCTGCTGCTGGAATTTCTCCCTGGGCAGAGGTGAGGAAGGAAAAAAGCAGTGGGGGCAGGGACAGGACGGGTATCTCAGGCAGGGAAATGGAAATCTTCCAGAAGAGCACCCAGGGCCAGGACCATCCTGGCTGGCCTGCAGGCACCAAGTCAGCTGGCATGCTGTCACTCGTGTGGCTCCATGGCCCTTCCTCTAGGCTTTCAAGTCCTTGTATATATTCAGGTGTTTTACCTGGGAAGGGTGGGAACAGTTCAGCAGCAAGTGGCCTGGGGCTCAGCTCACGTTTACTCACAGATGCCTCGGCACGGTGCCCCAGCTTTGCAATGAGGACGCTTGTTGTGTGGGGGCTGCTGGCTGAATGGGAGACGATTCCCCACCACTGACCAACTTCAGAATTGTTTACAACTGGAGCAAGTGCCCTGATACGGTTTTCCTCTGAGTAACTGGTGGGTTCTGTTTTTTTTTTTCTCTTTTTCGTTTTTGGTTCAAGGTAGATTTTATTCCTCTTTTTTGTATTTACAGATATAAGCATGGAAATAATTTATTCATATAAATACATGTATGTGAAGGGAATAATTGTTTTTTCTGTTTTATTTTTTAAATTTTATTTCTTTTTAATTTTGAATTTTATTTTATATTTTTATACAGCAGGTTCTCATTGGTTATCTATTTTATACATATAAATGTTTACATGCCAATCCCAATCTCTCAACTCCTCCCACCACCACCCCTCCAAGAGCTTTCCCCCCTTGTTGTCCATACGATTGTTGTCTACATCTGTTGCTCTATTTATGCCTTGCAAAACGGTTAATCTGTACAGTTTTTCTAGGTTCCACATATATGCATGAATATACAAGATTTGTTTTTCTCTTTCTGACTTACTTCACTCTGTAGGACAGTCTCTAGATCCATCGACGTCTCTACAAATGACCCAATTTCATTCCTTTCATGGCTTAGTAATATTCCATTTTATATATGTACCACAGCTTTATGCATTCGTCTGTCTGTGGGCATTTAGGTTGCTTCCATTACCTCGATATTGTAAATAGTGACGCAATGAACATTGCGGTGAATGTCTCTTTTTGATTTATGGTTTTGTCTGAGTATATGTCCAGTCCTGGGATTGCTGTATCATATGGTAATTCTATTATTAGTTTCTTAAGAAACTCCATATTGTTCTCCATAGTGACTGTATCAATTTATATTCCCAACAATAGTGGAAGAGTGTTCCTTTTCTCCACACCCTTTCCAGCATTTGTTGTTTGTAGATTTTCAGATGATGCCCATTCTAACAGGTGTGAGGTGATACCTCATTGTTGAGTCCATTTCGTTGAGCAACGGGTAGGTCTTGTCTATTACATATTTGGCTTATGGAACGGTATCTGTGCTAATTTCAAACTCTGGTTTTATGCAGCACCCCAACTCACCTTTCCCCTTAAGCAAGCATAAGTTGGTTTTCTAAACTTGAGACCCTGTTCTGTTTTGTAATTCAGTTCATGTGTAGCCAAGTTTACATTCCGTGCATTAGTGATACCTTATGATGTTTCTTTTTCTGTGTGACTTATTTCACTTAGAATCATCATGCCTCAATCCACTCATTATGCTGGTACAGGCCTGGTGACACAGATTTCATTGCTGAGTGGTATTCTGTTGTACATAAGTACCGCAACTTCTTTATCAATTATTTGTTCTCTGGGATATTTAACTTGTACTGTAGAAGAGGCTCCTGTAAACAGAGCCGTTGTAAATTTTGGGGTGGCTGTGTCTTTTTGATTTTAATTTCCCTAAGCTATAGGACCATAAGTGGAAATGCCCTAGATTCTGTTGCTTTGTTTTTCAGATGTATCAGGAAACACCATACACTTCTCCAGAGTGGCTGTTGGCAATGTACATCCCGCCCATAAGCATAACAAGGCTCCTTTTTCCCCATGGCCTGTCTTGCCTTTCTGGATTTTACACTTTTCTCAGTGGCCCTTTAGACCGGGGGGAAGTGACACTTCATAGTAGTTCGGATTTCCATTGCAAGCTTGCTTGGTTTGCCAAAAAGGGCGTATGTGTTTTTTCCTGAATATATTCAGGAACAAACTCATACGCCCTTTGTTGCCAAGTGCATCATTGTCGATGTTCTGCCTCTTTTCCTATGCTTTAAATGCAAATCCAGTCTACCTCCTGAAATCGGTTTCCTGCAATTCTGCCCCGCTTTCAAGTCCTCTTCGCAGCCTTACTTCAATATATTTTTGGACGTTATCTGTCATTTATAACTCTGCAGGTTTGTGAATTACAGGGCCCCTGAGCTCCTTTCTTCAACTCGCTTTCTTGTGAGCTGGCCGCAAACCCGCAAGACTGCTTCAGGCCCTAATCTGCTTCTGGCAGGGCACGCTGAGCCTTTGGTTAATTCCTCTTCCTGGTGGGAAATGAGTGTTAAATATGCCCGTCCAGACACCTACCTCACTCTCAACCCCTTGGTGATGTGGGTCCTCTGGTTTGTGGCCACTTTTGCTGGGTTCCTCACCTTTCAATGATGTGGCCCCACTAGTGTGAGGACACTCCTGCTTGGTTCTCATCCACGTGGTTATGTGGACCCCCTGGTGAGAGTCTGTTCCTGGCTTTGTTCCTCACCCACCTGTGAGGGAGACCCTCTGCTGATAGGTCACTCCTGCATGGCTGGCACACATTGCCTTGGTGAAGTCAGCCGTGTGGTGGCAGTTGGAGCGTGCTGGGAATCTCTTCCCCCGGTGATGAGGGCCCTCTTGCGTCAGGCCCTAACTGCTGGGCTCACCAACTTTTCTTAGGGAGCCCAGTGATGCTTTGGCACTCCTCTTAGGATCCCATCTCCATGGGGATGTGGGCCTTCTGCTCTGAGGTCCCAACGGCTGGGTTGTTCACATTTTCATGATGTGGGCTCTCTGGTGTTAGTTCACAGAAGCCTGGATCCCATAGCCTCTGTGCTCTTGGCTGCCTGCTGGGAGGTTCCAACTGCTGGATTCCTCACTTTTTTAATTTTTTGGGCCCTCTGTTGTGAGGATCCTCCTGCCTGCCTCACTCCCAGCCCCTTCGTGATGTGTGTCGTCTGGTTTGAGGCCACATGTGCTGGGTTCCTCACCTTTCGATGATGTGGGACCAATGGTCTTAGGAGACTCCTGCCTGGTTCACATCCCCTTGGTGATGTGGGCCCTCTGTTGAGAGTCTGATCCCGGCTGGGTTCCTCACCCATCTGTGAGGTAGGCCGTCTGATGTGAGGTCACTCTTGCCTGGCTTGCTCACCTCGCCTTGTGGACATGAGCCCTCTGGTGGCACTTGGAGCCTGCTGGGAGCCTCCTCTCCTCGGTGATGAGGGCCCTCTGGCATCAGGCCCTAACTGCTGGGCTCCCTACATTTTGTGATGTGCGCCCAGTGGTGCGAGGACACTCCAGCCAGGTTCACATCCCCATTGGGGTGTGGGCCTTCTGCTCTGAGGTCCCAAAGCCTGGGTTGCTCACAGTTTCATGATGTGGGCTCTCTGCTGTTAGTTCACTCCTGCCTGCATCCCATAGCTTCTGTGCTCTGGGCCGCCTGCTGGGAGGTTCCAACTGCTGGATTCCTCACCTTTCTTATTCTTTGGGCCCTCTGTTTTTAGGCTACTCCTGCCTGCCTCACTCCCATTCCCTTTGTGATATGTGTCCTCTGATTTGAGGCCACATGTGCTGGGTTCCGCACCTTTCGATGATGTGACCCCACTGGAGGGAAGACAGTCCTGACTGGTTCCCATCCCCTTGCTGATGTGGGCCCTCAGGTGAGAGTCTGATCCTGGCTGGGTTCCTCACCCTTCTGTGAGGTGGGCCCTCTGCTGTGAGGTCAATCATGCCTGTCTGGCACACGTCACCTTGGCGACGTGGGCCCTCTGGTGGCAGTTGGAGTGTGCTGGGATCCTCCTCCCCTCGGTGATGAGGGCCCTCTTGCCTTAGGCCATAACTGCTGGGCTCCCCACATTTTCTGATGTGCGCCAAGTGAGTGAGGAGACTCTTGCCAGGTTCCCATCCCCATGGCGATATGGGCCTTCTGCTCTGAGGTCAAAACGGCTGGCTTGCTCACAGTACCATGATGTGGGCCCTCTGCTGTGAGTTCACTCTGGCAAGGATCCCTTATCATCGGTGCTCTGAGCCGCCTGCTGGGAGGTTCCAACTGCTGGATTCCTCAACTTTTTTATTCTATGTGCCCTCTGTTGTGAGGCTCCTCCTGCCTGCCTCACTGCCAGCCCCTTGGTGATGACTGTCCTATGGCTTGAGGCCACATGTGCTGCGTTCCTCACCTTTCGATGATGTGACCCCACTCGTGTGAGGACACTCCTGCCTGGTTCCCATCCCCTTGGTGAGGTGGGCCCTCTGGCGAGAGTCTAATCCTGGCTGGGTTCCTCAACGTTCTGTGAGGTAGGCCCTCTGCTGTGAGGTCACTCCTGCCTGGCTGGCACACGTCACCTTGGAGACGTGAGCCCTCTGGTGGCAGTTGGAGCGTGCAGGGCGCCTCCTCCTCTCGGTGATGACGGCCCTCTGGCGTCAGGCCCTAAATGGTGGGCTCCCCACATTTTCTGATGTGCGCCCAGTGGTGCGAGGACACTCCAGCCAGGTTCCCATTCCCATGGGGATGTGGTCCTTCTGCGCTGAGGTCTCAACTCCTGGGTTGCTCACAGTTTTGTGATGTGGGCCCTCTGCTGTGAGTTCACTGTGGCCTGGATCCCATAGCCTCGGTGTTCTGGGCCGCCTGCTGGAAGGTCTAAATGCTGGAATCCTCACGTTTTTTATATTATGTGCCCTGTGTTGTGAGGCTACTCCTGCCTGCCTCACTCCAAGGCCCTTGGTGATGTGGGTCCTCTGGTTTGAGGACACATGTGCTGGGTTCCTCACCTTAAGATGATGAGGCCCCACTGGTGTGAGGATAATCCTGACTGGGTCCCATCCCCTTTGTGATGTGGGCCCTCTGGTGAGAGTCTGATCCTGGCTGGGTTCCTCACCCATCTGTGAGGTGGGCCCTCTACTATCAGGTAACTCTTGCCTGGGTTGCTCACCTCGCCTTGTTGACATGAGCCCTCTGGTGGCAATTGGACCCTGCTGGGAGCCTCCTCAGCTCTGTGATGAGGGCCCTCTGATGTCAGGCCCTAACTGCTGGGCTCCCCAACTTTTCTTAGTGAGCCCAGTGTTGCTCAAGCACTCCTCTTAGGTTCCCATCCCCATGGGGATGTGGGCCTTCTGCTCTGAGGTTCCAACGGCTGGGTTGATCACAATTTCATGATGTGGGCTCTCTGGTGTTAGTTCACTGTGGCCTGGATCCCATAGCCTCTGTGGTCTTGGCTGCCTGCTGGGAGGTTCCAACTGCTCGATTCCTCAACTTTTGTATTCTATGGGTCCTGTGTTGTGATGCTCCTCCTGCCTGCCTCACTCGCAACCCCTTCGTGATGTGGGTCTTCTGGTTTGAGGCCACATGTGCTGGGTTAGGCAACTTTCAATGATGTGGCCCCACTGGTGTGAGGACACTCCTGCCTGGTTCCCATCCCCTTGGTGATGTGGGCCTTCTGGTGACAGTCTTATCCTGGCTGAGTTCCTCACTCTTCTGTGAGGTAGGCCCTCTGCTGTGAGGTCAATCCTGCCTGACTTGCACACATCACCTTGGCGACGTGGGCCCTCTGTTGGCACATGGAACCTGCTGGGAGCCTCCTGCCCTCGGTGATGATGGCCCTCTAGCATCAGGCTCTAACTGCTGGGCTCCCCACGTTTTCTGATGTGAGCCCAGTGATGCCAGGACACTCCTGTCAGGTTCCCATCCCCATGGGGATGTGGGCTTTCTGCTCTGAGGTCCCAATGCCTGGGTTGCTCACAGTTTCATGATGTGGGCTCTCTGGTGTTAGTTAACTCCTGCCTGCATCCCATAGCTTCTGTGCTCTCGGCCGCCTGCTGGGAGGTTCCAAATGCTGGATTCCTCACTTTTTTTATTCTTTGGGCCCTCTGTTTTTAGGCTACTCCTACCTGCCTCACTCCCATCCCCTTTGTGATGTATGTCCTCTGATATGAGGCCACATGTGCTGGGTTCCTCACCTTTCGATGATGTGGTCCCACTGGTGGGAGGACAGTCCTGACTGGTTCCCATCCCCTTGGTGTTGTGGGCCCTCTGGTGAGAGTCTCATCCTGCCTCGGTTCCTCACCCTTCTGTGAGATAGGCCCTCTGCTGTGAGGTCACTACTGCCTGGCTGGTGCATGCCACCTTGTAGACGTGGGCCCTCTGTTGGCAGTTGGAACCTGCTGGGAGTCTCCTCCCCTCAGTTATGAGGGCCCCCTGGCATCAGGCCCTAACTGCTGGGCTCCTAACATTTTCTGATATGTGCTAAGTGGTGCAAAGCCACTCCTGCCAGGTTCCCATCCCAATGGGGATGTGGGCCTTCTGTTCTGAGGTCCCAACAGCTGGGCTGCTCACAGGTTCATGATGTGGGCCCTCTGCTGTGAGTTCACTGCGGCCTGGATCCCATAGCCTCGGTGCTCTGGGCCACTTGCTGGGAGGTTCCAACTGCTGGATTCCTCAACTTTTATATTCTATGGACCCTGTGTTGTGAGGCCAGTCCTGCCAGCCTCATTCCGAACCCCTTGGTGATGTGGTTCCTCTGGTTTGAGGACACATGTGCTGGGATCCTCACCTTTCGATGATGTTGTCCCACTGGTGTGGGGACACTCCTGCCTGGTTCCCATCCCCTTGGTGATGTGGGCCCTCTGGTGAGAGTCTGATCCTGGCTGTGTTCCTCACCCTTCTGTGAGGTGGGCCCTCTGCTGTGAGGTCACTCCTGCCAGGCTGGCACACATCGCCTTGGCGACGTTGGCCCTCTGGTGGCAGCTGGAGCCTGCTGGGAGCCTCCTCCTCTTGGTGATGAGTGCCCTCTAGCGTCAGGCCCTAACTTCTGAGCACCCCACGTTTTCTGATGTGAGCCCAGTGATGCCAGGACACTCCTGTCATGTTCCCATCACCATGGGGATGTGGGCCTTCTGCTCTGAGGTCCCAATGTCTGGGTTGCTCACAGTTTCATGATGTGGGCTGTCTGGTGTTAGTTCACTCTGGCCTGGTTCCTCTAGCCTCTGTGCTCTGGGCCGCCTGCTGGGAGGTTCCAACTGCTGGATTCCTCACCTTTCTTATTTTTGGGCCCTCTGTTATGAGGCTCCTCCTGCCTGCCTCACTCCCAGCCCCTTGGTGATGGGTGTCCTATGGTTTGAAGCCACATGTTCTGGGTTCCTCACCTTTAGATGATGTGGCCCTACTCATGTGAGGACACTCCTGCCTGGTTCCAATCCATTTGGTGATGTGGGCCCTCTGGTGCGAGTCTGATCCTGACTGGGTTCGTCACACTTCTCTGAGGTGGACCCTCTGCTGTGAGGTCATTCGTGCCTGGTTGGCACACATCGCCTTGGCGACGTCAGCCCTCTGGTGGCAGTTGGAGCCTGCTGGGAGCCTCCTTCCCTTGGTGATGAGGGTCCTCTGGCGCCAGGCCCTAACTGCTGGTCGCCCAAAATTTTCTGATACGTTCTCAGTGGTGCGAGGACACTCCTACCAGAATTCCATCCCCATGGGGATGTGGGCCTCCTGCTCTGAGGTCCCAATGGCTGGGTTGCTCAGTTTCATGACATGGGCCCTCTTCTGTGAGTTCACTGTGGCCTGGATCCCATAGCCTCGGTGCTCTGGGCCGCCTGCTGGGAGGTTCCAACTGCTGGATTCCTCACTTTTTTATTCTATGTGCCCAGTGTTGTGAGGCTACTCCTGCCTGCCTCACTCCGAGGTCCTTGGTGATGTGGGTCCTCTGGTTTGAGGACACATGTGCTGAGTACCTCAGCTTTCGATGATGTGGCCCCACTGATGTGAAGACACTCCTGCCTGGTTCCCATCCCCTTGGTGATGTGGGCCCTCTGGTGAGAGTCTGATGTTGGCTGGGTTTCTCACCCTTCTGTGAGGTGGGACCTCTGCTGTGAGGTAACTCCTGCCTGGCATGCTAACGTTGCCTTGGCAATGTGAGCCCTCAGGTGGCAGTTGGAGCCTGCTGGGAATCTCCTCCCCTCAGTTATGAGAGCTCTGGATAAAACACATATGCCCTTTTTTGCCAAGTGCATTATTTTCCAAGTTCTGTCTCTTTTCCTATGCTTTAAGAGCTACTCCCGTGTACGTTTTGAAATCAATTTCCAGCAATTCTGCCCTGCATTCAAGTCCTCTTCGCAGCCTTACTTCAGCATAATTTTGGATGATAGCTGTCATTTATAACTCCGAAGGTTTCTGAATTACAGTGCCCCTAAGCTCCTTTCTTCAACTCGCTTTCTTGTGAGCTGGCCGCAACACCGCAGGATCTCCTCAGGCCCTAATTTAGTTCCAGCATGGCACGCGGAGCCTTTGGTTAATTCCTCTTCCTGGTGGGAAATGAGAGTTAAATTTGCCCGTCCGGACACCTCCACCTAGTCTCTCATTGGTTCTCCCTATTCCTGTTCATTTTCCACAGAAATTGCAAACTGGGCCAAACAGGAGGTTAAAGGCACTGACTCTCCAAGTGGGGAGAGTGTTAGTAAAGCGTCTGGAATGTTGCACCCGAGTACCAGGGGACGAAAACTGAGACACATTTGAACACGTTTTCCGATCACACGGTGGATCATACTCTGGGTTCCACATGCATGTTTTAGCTGAAGGAAGAATCCCTTAAACAGGGAGAGTTGAGACCCATGGAATGGGTACCATGCAATATGACTTCAAAGGGTCTGCATTTGCTCACCGAACCTCACCAATCCTATCACTGCTGCGTTTATGCCGCTGTACACATGCTTGATTCTCTTTCGGAGACATATAAATCCATAGGTTTTAAGATTCTTACTAGTCAGGTAGATTCTTAGGCGTTTAATATGGAGTGTTGAGTCCACTTCGTTGAGCAAGGAGTAGCTCTTGTCTATTACATATTTGGCTTATGGAACGGTATCTGTGCTCATTTCAATCTCTGGTTTTATGCAGCACCCCAACTCACCCGTCCCCTTAAGCAAGCATAAGTTGGTTTTCTACATTTGACACCCTGTTCTGTTTTGTAATTCAGTTCTTGTGTAGCCAAGTTTACATTCCATGTATTAATGATATCTTATGATGTTTCATTTTCTGTGTGACTAATTTCACTTACAATCATCGTACCTGAATCCACTCATTATGCTGCTACGGGCCTGATGACATAGATTTCATTGCTGAGTGATATTGCATTGTACGTAAGTACCACAATTTCTTTATCCATTTTTCGCTCTCTGTGATATTGAACTTGTACCATAAACGAGGTTCTTGTAAACAGAGCCGTCCCAAACTTTGGGGTGGCTGTGTCTTTTTGATTTTAATTTCCCTAAGCTATAGGACCATAAGTGGAAGTGCCCTAGGCTCTGTTGCTTTGTTTTTTGGATGTTTCAGGAAACACCATACACTTCTCCAGAGTGGCTGCTGGCAATTTACATCTCGCCCATCAGCATAACAAGGCTCCCAGTTCTCAATGGCCTGTCCTGCCTTTCTGGATTTTACACTTTTTTCAGATGGCCCTTTTGACCGGGGGACAGTGAGACTTCATTGTAGTGCAGATTTCCTTTGCAAGCTTGCTTGGTTGGCCAAAAAGGGCGTATGCGTTTTTCCCTGAATATATTCAGGAAAAAACGCATACGCCCTTTTTGGCCAAGTGTATCATTGTGGACGTTCTGCCTCTTTTCCTATGCTTTACATGCAATTCCAGTCTACCTCCTGAAATCGGTTTCCTGCAATTCTGCCCCGCTTTCAACTCCTCTTGGCAGCCTTACTTCAATATATTTTTGGAAGATAGCTGTCATTTATAACTCTGCAGGTTTGTGAATTACAGTGCCCCTGAGCTCCTTTCTTCAACTCGCTTTCTTGTGAGCTGGCCGCAACACCGCAGGATTGCTTCAGGCCCTAGTTTGATTCCGGCACGGCATGCTGAGCCTTTGGTTAATTCCTCTTACTGGTGGGAAATGAGAGTTAAATTTGCCCGTCCGGACACCTCCACCTAGTCTCTCATTGGTTCTCCCTATTCCTGTTCATTTTCCACAGAAATTGCAAACTGGGCCAAACAGGAGGTTAAAGGCACTGACTCTCCAAGTGGGGAGAGTGTTAGTAAAGCGTCTGGAATGTTGCACCCGAGTACCAGGGGACAAAAACTGAGACACATTTGAACACGTTTTCCGACCACATGGTGGATCATACTCTGGGTTCCACATGCATGTTTTAGCTGAAGGAAGAATCCCTTAAACATGGAGAGTTGAGACCCATGGAATGGGTACCATGCAATATGTCTTCAAAGGGTCTGCATTTGCTCACCGAACCTCACCAATCCTATCACTGCTGCGTTTATGCCGCTGTACACACACTTGATTCTCTTTCGGAGACATATAAATCCATAGGTTTTAAGATTCTTACTAGTCAGGTAGATTCTTACTAGTCAGGTATATTCTTAGGCGTTTAATATGGGGTGTTGAGTCCACTTCGTTGAGCAAGGAGTAGCTCTTGTCTATTACATATTTGGCTTATGGAACGGTATCTGTGCTCATTTCAATCTCTGGTTTTATGCAGCACCCCAACTCACCCGTCCCCTTAAGCAAGCATAAGTTGGTTTTCTACATTTGACACCCTGTTCTGTTTTGTAATTCAGTTCTTGTGTAGCCAAGTTTACATTCCGTGTATTAGTGATATCTTATGATGTTTCTTTTTCTGTGTGACTAATTTCACTTAGAATCATCGTACCTGAATCCACTCATTATGCTGCTACGGGCCTGTTGACATAGATTTCATTGCTGAGTGATATTGCATTGTACGTAAGTACCACAATTTCTTTATCCATTTTTCGCTTTCTGTGATATTGAACTTGTACCGTAAACGAGGTTCTTGTAAACAGAGCCGTCCCAAACTTTGGGGTGGCTGTGTCTTTTTGATTTTAATTTCCCTAAGCTATAGGACCATAAGTGGAAGTGCCCTAGGCTCTCTTGCTTTGTTTTTTGGATGTTTCAGGAAACACCATACACTTCTCCAGAGTGGCTGCTGGCAATTTACATCCCGCCCATCAGCATAACTAGGCTCCCAGTTCTCCATGGCCTGTCCTGCCTTTCTGGATTTTACACTTTTTTCAGATGGCCCTTTTGACCGGGGGGCAGTGAGACTTCATTGTAGTGCAGGTTTCCTTTGCAAGCTTGCTTGGTTGGCCAAAAAGGGCGTATGCGTTTTTTCCTGAATATATTCAGGAAAAAACGCATACGCCCTTTTTGGCCAAGTGCATCATTGTGGACGTTCTGCCTCTTTTCCTATGCTTTACATGCAATTCCAGTCTACCTCCTGAAATCGGTTTCCTGCAATTCTGCCCTGCTTTCAACTCCTCTTGGCATCCTAATTCAATATATTTTTGGAAGATAGCTGTCATTTATAACTCTGCAGGTTTGTGAATTACAGTGCCCCTGAGCTCCTTTCTTCAACTCGCTTTCTTGTGAGCTGGCCGCAACACCGCAGGATTGCTTCTGGTCCTAGTGTGGTTCCGGCATGGCACGCTGAGCCTTTGGTTAATTCCTCTTCCTGGTGGGAAATGAGAGTTAAATTTGCCCGTCCAGACACCTCCACCTAGTCTCTCATTGGTTCTCCCTATTCCTGTACATTTTCCACAGAAATTGCAAATTGGGCCATACAGGAGTTTAAAGGCACTGACTCTCCAAGTGGGGAGAGTGTTAGTAAAGCGTCTGGAATGTTGCACCCGAGTACCAGGGGACGAAAACTGAGACACATTTGAACACGTTTTCCAATCACACGGTGGATCATACTCTGGGTTCCACATGCATGTTTTAGCTGAAGGAAGAATCCCTTAAACAGGGAGAGTTGAGACCCATGGAATGGGTACCATGCAATATGACTTCAAAGGGTCTGCATTTGCTCACCGAACCTCAGCAATCCTATCACTGCTGCATTTATGCCGCTGTACACACGCTTGATTCTCTTTCGGAGACATATAAATCCATAGGTTTTAAGATTCTTACTAGTCAGGTATATTCTTAGGCGTTTAATATGGGGTGTTGAGTCCACTTCGTTGAGCAAGGAGTAGCTCTTGTCTATTACATATTTGGCTTATGGAACGGTATCTGTGCTCATTTCAATCTCTGGTTTTATGCAGCACCCCAACTCACCCGTCCCCTTAAGCAAGCATAAGTTGGTTTTCTATATTTGACACCCTGTTCTGTTTTGTAATTCAGTTCTTGTGTAGCCAAGTTTACATTCCGTGTATTAGTGATATCTTATGATGTTTCTTTTTCTGTGTGACTAATTTCACTTAGAATCATCGTACCTGAATCCACTCATTATGCTGCTACGGGCCTGTTGACATAGATTTCATTGCTGAGTGATATTGCATTGTACGTAAGTACCACAATTTCTTTATCCATTTTTCGCTTTCTGTGATATTGAACTTGTACCGTAAACGAGGTTCTTGTAAACAGAGCCGTCCCAAACTTTGGGGTGGCTGTGTCTTTTTGATTTTAATTTCCCTAAGCTATAGGACCATAAGTGGAAGTGCCCTAGGCTCTGTTGCTTTGTTTTTTGGATGTTTCAGGAAACACCATACACTTCTCCAGAGTGGCTGCTGGCAATTTACATCCCGCCCATCAGCATAACTAGGCTCCCAGTTCTCCATGGCCTGTCCTGCCTTTCTGGATTTTACACTTTTTTCAGATGGCCCTTTTGACCGGGGGGCAGTGAGACTTCATTGTAGTGCAGGTTTCCTTTGCAAGCTTGCTTGGTTGGCCAAAAAGGGCGTATGCGTTTTTTCCTGAATATATTCAGGAAAAAACGCATACGCCCTTTTTGGCCAAGTGCATCATTGTGGACGTTCTGCCTCTTTTCCTATGCTTTACATGCAATTCCAGTCTACCTCCTGAAATCGGTTTCCTGCAATTCTGCCCTGCTTTCAACTCCTCTTGGCATCCTAATTCAATATATTTTTGGAAGATAGCTGTCATTTATAACTCTGCAGGTTTGTGAATTACAGTGCCCCTGAGCTCCTTTCTTCAACTCGCTTTCTTGTGAGCTGGCCGCAACACCGCAGGATTGCTTCTGGTCCTAGTGTGGTTCCGGCATGGCACGCTGAGCCTTTGGTTAATTCCTCTTCCTGGTGGGAAATGAGAGTTAAATTTGCCCGTCCAGACACCTCCACCTAGTCTCTCATTGGTTCTCCCTATTCCTGTACATTTTCCACAGAAATTGCAAATTGGGCCATACAGGAGTTTAAAGGCACTGACTCTCCAAGTGGGGAGAGTGTTAGTAAAGCGTCTGGAATGTTGCACCCGAGTACCAGGGGACGAAAACTGAGACACATTTGAACACGTTTTCCAATCACACGGTGGATCATACTCTGGGTTCCACATGCATGTTTTAGCTGAAGGAAGAATCCCTTAAACAGGGAGAGTTGAGACCCATGGAATGGGTACCATGCAATATGACTTCAAAGGGTCTGCATTTGCTCACCGAACCTCAGCAATCCTATCACTGCTGCATTTATGCCGCTGTACACACGCTTGATTCTCTTTCGGAGACATATAAATCCATAGGTTTTAAGATTCTTACTAGTCAGGTATATTCTTAGGCGTTTAATATGGGGTGTTGAGTCCACTTCGTTGAGCAAGGAGTAGCTCTTGTCTATTACATATTTGGCTTATGGAACGGTATCTGTGCTCATTTCAATCTCTGGTTTTATGCAGCACCCCAACTCACCCGTCCCCTTAAGCAAGCATAAGTTGGTTTTCTACATTTGACACCCTGTTCTGTTTTGTAATTCAGTTCTTGTGTAGCCAAGTTTACATTCCATGTATTAATGATATCTTATGATGTTTCATTTTCTGTGTGCCTAATTTCACTTAGAATCATCGTACCTGAATCCACTCATTATGCTGCTACGGGCCTGATGACATAGATTTCATTGCTGAGTGATATTGCATTGTACGTAAGTACCACAATTTCTTTATCCATTTTTCGCTCTCTGTGATATTGAACTTGTACCATAAACGAGGTTCTTGTAAACAGAGCCGTCCCAAACTTTGGGGTGGCTGTGTCTTTTTGATTTTAATTTCCCTAAGCTATAGGACCATAAGTGGAAGTGCCCTAGGCTCTGTTGCTTTGTTTTTTGGATGTTTCAGGAAACACCATACACTTCTCCAGAGTGGCTGCTGGCAATTTACATCTCGCCCATCAGCATAACAAGGCTCCCAGTTCTCAATGGCCTGTCCTGCCTTTCTGGATTTTACACTTTTTTCAGATGGCCCTTTTGACCGGGGGACAGTGAGACTTCATTGTAGTGCAGATTTCCTTTGCAAGCTTGCTTGGTTGGCCAAAAAGGGCGTATGCGTTTTTCCCTGAATATATTCAGGAAAAAACGCATACGCCCTTTTTGGCCAAGTGTATCATTGTGGACGTTCTGCCTCTTTTCCTATGCTTTACATGCAATTCCAGTCTACCTCCTGAAATCGGTTTCCTGCAATTCTGCCCCGCTTTCAACTCCTCTTGGCAGCCTTACTTCAATATATTTTTGGAAGATAGCTGTCATTTATAACTCTGCAGGTTTGTGAATTACAGTGCCCCTGAGCTCCTTTCTTCAACTCGCTTTCTTGTGAGCTGGCCGCAACACCGCAGGATTGCTTCAGGCCCTAGTTTGGTTCCGGCACGGCATGCTGAGCCTTTGGTTAATTCCTCTTACTGGTGGGAAATGAGAGTTAAATTTGCCCGTCCGGACACCTCCACCTAGTCTCTCATTGGTTCTCCCTATTGCTGTTCATTTTCCACAGAAATTGCAAACTGGGCCAAACAGGAGGTTAAAGGCACTGACTCTCCAAGTGGGGAGAGTGTTAGTAAAGCGTCTGGAATGTTGCACCCGAGTACCAGGGGACAAAAACTGAGACACATTTGAACACGTTTTCCGACCACATGGTGGATCATACTCTGGGTTCCACATGCATGTTTTAGCTGAAGGAAGAATCCCTTAAACATGGAGAGTTGAGACCCATGGAATGGGTACCATGCAATATGACTTCAAAGGGTCTGCATTTGCTCACCGAACCTCACCAATCCTATCACTGCTGCGTTTATGCCGCTGTACACACACTTGATTCTCTTTCGGAGACATATAAATCCATAGGTTTTAAGATTCTTACTAGTCAGGTAGATTCTTACTAGTCAGGTATATTCTTAGGCGTTTAATATGGGGTGTTGAGTCCACTTCGTTGAGCAAGGAGTAGCTCTTGTCTATTACATATTTGGCTTATGGAACGGTATCTGTGCTCATTTCAATCTCTGGATTTATGCAGCACCCCAACTCACCCGTCCCCTTAAGCAAGCATAAGTTGGTTTTCTACATTTGACACCCTGTTCTGTTTTGTAATTCAGTTCTTGTGTAGCCAAGTTTACATTCCGTGTATTAGTGATATCTTATGATGTTTCTTTTTCTGTGTGACTAATTTCACTTAGAATCATCGTACCTGAATCCACTCATCATGCTGCTACGGGCCTGTTGACATAGATTTCATTGCTGAGTGATATTGCATTGTACGTAAGTACCACAATTTCTTTATCCATTTTTCGCTTTCTGTGATATTGAACTTGTACCGTAAACGAGGTTCTTGTAAACAGAGCCATCCCAAACTTTGGGGTGGCTGTGTCTTTTTGATTTTAATTTCCCTAAGCTATAGGACCATAAGTGGAAGTGCCCTAGGCTCTGTTGCTTTGTTTTTTGGATGTTTCAGGAAACACCATACACTTCTCCAGAGTGGCTGCTGGCAATTTACATCCCGCCCATCAGCATAACTAGGCTCCCAGTTCTCCATGGCCTGTCCTGCCTTTCTGGATTTTACACTTTTTTCAGATGGCCCTTTTGACCGGGGGGCAGTGAGACTTCATTGTAGTGCAGGTTTCCTTTGCAAGCTTGCTTGGTTGGCCAAAAAGGGCGTATGCGTTTTTTCCTGAATATATTCAGGAAAAAACGCATACGCCCTTTTTGGCCAAGTGCATCATTGTGGACGTTCTGCCTCTTTTCCTATGCTTTACATGCAATTCCAGTCTACCTCCTGAAATCGGTTTCCTGCAATTCTGCCCTGCTTTCAACTCCTATTGGCATCCTAATTCAATATATTTTTGGAAGATAGCTGTCATTTATAACTCTGCAGGTTTGTGAATTACAGTGCCCCTGAGCTCCTTTCTTCAACTCGCTTTCTTGTGAGCTGGCCGCAACACCGCAGGATTGCTTCTGGTCCTAGTGTGGTTCCGGCATGGCACGCTGAGCCTTTGGTTAATTCCTCTTACTGGTGGGAAATTAGACTTAAATTTGCCCGTCCAGACACCTCCACCTAGTCTCTCATTGGTTCTCCCTATTCCTGTACATTTTCCACAGAAATTGCAAATTGGGCCATACAGGAGTTTAAAGGCACTGACTCTCCAAGTGGGGAGAGTGTTAGTAAAGCGTCTGGAATGTTGCACCCGAGTACCAGGGGACGAAAACTGAGACACATTTGAACACGTTTTCCAATCACACGGTGGATCATACTCTGGGTTCCACATGCATGTTTTAGCTGAAGGAAGAATCCCTTAAACAGGGAGAGTTGAGACCCATGGAATGGGTACCATGCAATATGACTTCAAAGGGTCTGCATTTGCTCACCGAACCTCAGCAATCCTATCACTGCTGCATTTATGCCGCTGTACACACGCTTGATTCTCTTTCGGAGACATATAAATCCATAGGTTTTAAGATTCTTACTAGTCAGGTATATTCTTAGGCGTTTAATATGGGGTGTTGAGTCCACTTCGTTGAGCAAGGAGTAGCTCTTGTCTATTACATATTTGGCTTATGGAACGGTATCTGTGCTCATTTCAATCTCTGGTTTTATGCAGCACCCCAACTCACCCGTCCCCTTAAGCAAGCATAAGTTGGTTTTCTACATTTGACACCCTGTTCTGTTTTGTAATTCAGTTCTTGTGTAGCCAAGTTTACATTCCGTGTATTAGTGATATCTTATGATGTTTCTTTTTCTGTGTGACTAATTTCACTTAGAATCATCGTACCTGAATCCACTCATTATGCTGCTATGGGCCTGTTGACATAGATTTCATTGCTGAGTGATATTGCATTGTACGTAAGTACCACAATTTCTTTATCCATTTTTCGCTTTCTGTGATATTGAACTTGTACCGTAAACGAGGTTCTTGTAAACAGAGCCGTCCCAAACTTTGGGGTGGCTGTGTCTTTTTGATTTTAATTTCCCTAAGCTATAGGACCATAAGTGGAAGTGCCCTAGGCTCTGTTGCTTTGTTTTTTGGATGTTTCAGGAAACACCATACACTTCTCCAGAGTGGCTGCTGGCAATTTACATCCCGCCCATCAGCATAACTAGGCTCCCAGTTCTCCATGGCCTGTCCTGCCTTTCTGGATTTTACACTTTTTTCAGATGGCCCTTTTGACCGGGGGGCAGTGAGACTTCATTGTAGTGCAGATTTCCTTTGCAAGCTTGCTTGGTTGGCCAAAAAGGGCGTATGCGTTTTTTCCTGAGGAAAAAACGCATACGCCCTTTTTGGCCAAGTCCATCATTGTGGACGTTCTGCCTCTTTTCCTATGCTTTACATGCAATTCCAGTCTACCTCCTGAAATCGGTTTCCTGCAATTCTGCCCCCCTTTCAACTCCTCTTGGCAGCCTTACTTCAATATATTTTTGGAAGATAGCTGTCCTTTATAACTCTGCAGGTTTGTGAATTACAGTGCCCCTGAGCTCCTTTCTTCAACTCGCTTTCTTGTGAGCTGGCCGCAACACCGCAGGATTGCTTCTGGTCCTAGTGTGGTTCCGGCATGGCACGCTGAGCCTTTGGTTAATTCCTCTTCCTGGTGGGAAATGAGAGTTAAATTTGCCCGTCTGGACACCTCCACCTAGTCTCTCATTGGTTCTCCCTATTCCTGTACATTTTCCACAGAAATTGCAAATTGGGCCATACAGGAGTTTAAAGGCACTGACTCTCCAAGTGGGGAGAGTGTTAGTAAAGCGTCTGGAATGTTGCACCCGAGTACCAGGGGACGAAAACTGAGACACATTTGAACACGTTTTCCAATCACACGGTGGATCATACTCTGGGTTCCACATGCATGTTTTAGCTGAAGGAAGAATCCCTTAAACAGGGAGAGTTGAGACCCATGGAATGGGTACCATGCAATATGACTTCAAAGGGTCTGCATTTGCTCACCGAACCTCAGCAATCCTATCACTGCTGCATTTATGCCGCTGTACACACGCTTGATTCTCTTTCGGAGACATATAAATCCATAGGTTTTAAGATTCTTACTAGTCAGGTATATTCTTAGGCGTTTAATATGGGGTGTTGAGTCCACTTCGTTGAGCAAGGAGTAGCTCTTGTCTATTACATATTTGGCTTATGGAACGGTATCTGTGCTCATTTCAATCTCTGGTTTTATGCAGCACCCCAACTCACCCGTCCCCTTAAGCAAGCATAAGTTGGTTTTCTACATTTGACACCCTGTTCTGTTTTGTAATTCAGTTCTTGTGTAGCCAAGTTTACATTCCGTGTATTAGTGATATCTTATGATGTTTCTTTTTCTGTGTGACTAATTTCACTTAGAATCATCGTACCTGAATCCACTCATTATGCTGCTATGGGCCTGTTGACATAGATTTCATTGCTGAGTGATATTGCATTGTACGTAAGTACCACAATTTCTTTATCCATTTTTCGCTTTCTGTGATATTGAACTTGTACCGTAAACGAGGTTCTTGTAAACAGAGCCGTCCCAAACTTTGGGGTGGCTGTGTCTTTTTGATTTTAATTTCCCTAAGCTATAGGACCATAAGTGGAAGTGCCCTAGGCTCTGTTGCTTTGTTTTTTGGATGTTTCAGGAAACACCATACACTTCTCCAGAGTGGCTGCTGGCAATTTACATCCCGCCCATCAGCATAACTAGGCTCCCAGTTCTCCATGGCCTGTCCTGCCTTTCTGGATTTTACACTTTTTTCAGATGGCCCTTTTGACCGGGGGGCAGTGAGACTTCATTGTAGTGCAGATTTCCTTTGCAAGCTTGCTTGGTTGGCCAAAAAGGGCGTATGCGTTTTTTCCTGAGGAAAAAACGCATACGCCCTTTTTGGCCAAGTCCATCATTGTGGACGTTCTGCCTCTTTTCCTATGCTTTACATGCAATTCCAGTCTACCTCCTGAAATCGGTTTCCTGCAATTCTGCCCCCCTTTCAACTCCTCTTGGCAGCCTTACTTCAATATATTTTTGGAAGATAGCTGTCCTTTATAACTCTGCAGGTTTGTGAATTACAGTGCCCCTGAGCTCCTTTCTTCAACTCGCTTTCTTGTGAGCTGGCCGCAACACCGCAGGATTGCTTCTGGTCCTAGTGTGGTTCCGGCATGGCACGCTGAGCCTTTGGTTAATTCCTCTTCCTGGTGGGAAATGAGAGTTAAATTTGCCCGTCTGGACACCTCCACCTAGTCTCTCATTGGTTCTCCCTATTCCTGTACATTTTCCACAGAAATTGCAAATTGGGCCATACAGGAGTTTAAAGGCACTGACTCTCCAAGTGGGGAGAGTGTTAGTAAAGCGTCTGGAATGTTGCACCCGAGTACCAGGGGACGAAAACTGAGACACATTTGAACACGTTTTCCAATCACACGGTGGATCATACTCTGGGTTCCACATGCATGTTTTAGCTGAAGGAAGAATCCCTTAAACAGGGAGAGTTGAGACCCATGGAATGGGTACCATGCAATATGACTTCAAAGGGTCTGCATTTGCTCACCGAACCTCAGCAATCCTATCACTGCTGCATTTATGCCGCTGTACACACGCTTGATTCTCTTTCGGAGACATATAAATCCATAGGTTTTAAGATTCTTACTAGTCAGGTATATTCTTAGGCGTTTAATATGGGGTGTTGAGTCCACTTCGTTGAGCAAGGAGTAGCTCTTGTCTATTACATATTTGGCTTATGGAACGGTATCTGTGCTCATTTCAATCTCTGGTTTTATGCAGCACCCCAACTCACCCGTCCCCTTAAGCAAGCATAAGTTGGTTTTCTACATTTGACACCCTGTTCTGTTTTGTAATTCAGTTCTTGTGTAGCCAAGTTTACATTCCGTGTATTAGTGATATCTTATGATGTTTCTTTTTCTGTGTGACTAATTTCACTTAGAATCATCGTACCTGAATCCACTCATTATGCTGCTATGGGCCTGTTGACATAGATTTCATTGCTGAGTGATATTGCATTGTACGTAAGTACCACAATTTCTTTATCCATTTTTCGCTTTCTGTGATATTGAACTTGTACCGTAAACGAGGTTCTTGTAAACAGAGCCGTCCCAAACTTTGGGGTGGCTGTGTCTTTTTGATTTTAATTTCCCTAAGCTATAGGACCATAAGTGGAAGTGCCCTAGGCTCTGTTGCTTTGTTTTTTGGATGTTTCAGGAAACACCATACACTTCTCCAGAGTGGCTGCTGGCAATTTACATCCCGCCCATCAGCATAACTAGGCTCCCAGTTCTCCATGGCCTGTCCTGCCTTTCTGGATTTTACACTTTTTTCAGATGGCCCTTTTGACCGGGGGGCAGTGACACTTCATTGTAGTGCAGATTTCTTTGCAAGCTTGCTTGGTTGGCCAAAAAGGGCGTATGCGTTTTTTCCTGAGGAAAAAACGCATACGCCCTTTTTGGCCAAGTCCATCATTGTGGACGTTCTGCCTCTTTTCCTATGCTTTACATGCAATTCCAGTCTACCTCCTGAAATCGGTTTCCTGCAATTCTGCCCCCCTTTCAACTCCTCTTGGCAGCCTTACTTCAATATATTTTTGGAAGATAGCTGTCCTTTATAACTCTGCAGGTTTGTGAATTACAGTGCCCCTGAGCTCCTTTCTTCAACTCGCTTTCTTGTGAGCTGGCCGCAACACCGCAGGATTGCTTCTGGTCCTAGTGTGGTTCCGGCATGGCACGCTGAGCCTTTGGTTAATTCCTCTTCCTGGTGGGAAATGAGAGTTAAATTTGCCCGTCTGGACACCTCCACCTAGTCTCTCATTGGTTCTCCCTATTCCTGTTCATTTTCCACAGAAATTGCAAACTGGGCCAAACAGGAGGTTAAAGGCACGGACTCTCCAAGTGGGGAGAGTGTTAGTAAAGCGTCTGGAATGTTGCACCCGAGTACCAGGGGACGAAAACTGAGACACATTTGAACACGTTTTCCAATCACACGGTGGATCATACTCTGGGTTCCACATGCATGTTTTAGCTGAAGGAAGAATCCCTTAAACAGGGAGAGTTCAGACCCATGGAATGGGTACCATGCAATATGACTTCAAAGGGTCTGCATTTGCTCACCGAACCTCAGCAATCCTATCACTGCTGCATTTATGCCGCTGTACACACGCTTGATTCTCTTTCGGAGACATATAAATCCATAGGTTTTAAGATTCTTACTAGTCAGGTATATCCTTAGGCGTTTAATATGGGGTGTTGAGTCCACTTCGTTGAGCAAGGAGTAGCTCTTGTCTATTACATATTTGGCTTATGGAACGGTATCTGTGCTCATTTCAATCTCTGGTTTTATGCAGCACCCCAACTCACCCGTCCCCTGAAGCAAGCATAAGTTGGTTTTCTACATTTGACACCCTGTTCTGTTTTGTAATTCAGTTCTTGTGTAGCCAAGTTTACATTCCGTGTATTAGTGATATCTTATGATGTTTCTTTTTCTGTGTGACTAATTTCACTTAGAATCATCGTACCTGAATCCACTCATTATGCTGCTACGGGCCTGATGACATAGATTTCATTGCTGAGTGATATTGCATTGTACGAAAGTACCACAGTTTCTTTATCCATTTTTCGCTTTCTGTGATATTGAACTTGTACCGTAAACGAGGTTCTTGTAAACAGAGCCGTCCCAAACTTTGGGGTGGCTGTGTCTTTTTGATTTTAATTTCCCTAAGCTATAGGACCATAAGTGGAAGTGGCCTAGGCTCTGTTGCTTTGTTTTTTGGATGTTTCAGGAAACACCATACACTTCTCCAGAGTGGCTGCTGGCAATTTACATCCCGCCCATCAGCATAACTAGGCTCCCAGTTCTCTATGGCCTGTCCTGCCTTTCTGGATTTTACACTTTTTTCAGATGGCCCTTTTGACCGGGAGGCAGTGAGACTTCATTGTACTGCAGATTTCCTTTGCAAGCTTGCTTGGTTGGCCAAAAATGGCGTATGCGTTTTTTCCTGAATATATTCAGGTAAAAACGCATACGCCCTTTTTGGCCAAGTGCATCATTGTGGACGTTCTGCCTCTTTTCCTATGCTTTACATGCAATTCCAGTCTACCTCCTGAAATCGGTTTCCTGCAATTCTGCCCCCCTTTCAACTCCTCTTGGCAGCCTTACTTCAATATATTTTTGGAAGATAGCTGTCCTTTATAACTCTGCAGGTTTGTGAATTACAGTGCCCCTGAGCTCCTTTCTTCAACTCGCTTTCTTGTGAGCTGGCCGCAACACCGCAGGATTGCTTCTGGTCCAAGTGTGGTTCCTGCATGGCATGCTGAGCCTTTGGTTAATTCCTCTTCCTGGTGGGAAATGAGAGTTAAATTTGCCCGTCCAGACACCTCCAGCTAGTCTCTCATTGGTTCTCCCTATTCCTGTTCATTTTCCACAGAAATTGCAAACTGGGCCAAACAGGAGGTTAAAGGCACTGACTCTCCATGTGGGGAGAGTGTTAGTAAAGCGTCTGGAATGTTGCACCCCAGTACCAGGGGACGAAAACTGAGACACATTTGAACACGTTTTCCGATCACACGGTGGATCATACTCTGGGTTCCACATGCATGTTTTAGCTGAAGGAAGAATCCCTTAAACAGGGAGAGTTGAGACCCATGGAATGGGTACCATGCAATATGACTTCAAAGGGTCTGCATTTGCTCACCGAACCTCACCAATCCTATCACTGCTGCGTTTATGCCGCTGTACACACGCTTGATTCTCTTTCGGAGACATATAAATTCATAGGTTTTAAGATTCTTACTAGTCAGGTAGATTCTTACTAGTCAGGTATATTCTTAGGCGTTTAATATGGGGTGTTGAGTCCACTTCGTTGAGCAAGGAGTAGCTCTTGTCTATTACATATTTGGCTTATGGAACGGTATCTGTGCTCATTTCAATCTCTGGTTTGATACAGCACCCCAACTCACCCGTCCCCTTAAGCAAGCATAAGTTGGTTTTCTACATTTGACACCCTGTTCTGTTTTGTAATTCAGTTCTTGTGTAGCCAAGTTTACATTCCGTGTATTAGTGATATCTTATGATGTTTCTTTTTCTGTGTGACTAATTTCACTTAGAATCATCGTACCTGAATCCACTCATTATGCTGCTACGGGCCTGATGACATAGATTTCATTGCTGAGTGATATTGCATTGTACGTAAGTACCACAATTTCTTTATCCATTTTTCGCTTTCTGTGATATTGAACTTGTACCGTAAACGAGGTTCTTGTAAACAGAGCCGTCCCTAACTTTGGGGTGGGTGTGTCTTTTTGATTTTAATTTCCCTAAGCTATAGGACCATAAGTGGAAGTGCCCTAGGCTCTGTTGCTTTGTTTTTTGGATGTTTCAGGAAACACCATACACTTCTCCAGAGTGGCTGCTGGCAATTTACATCCCGCCCATTAGCATAACAAGGCTCCCAGTTCTCCATGGCCTGTCCTGCCTTTCTGGATTTTACACTTTTTTCAGATGGCCCTTTTGACCAGGGGGCAGTGAGACTTCATTGTAGTGCAGATTTCCTTTGCAAGCTTGCTTGGTTGGCCAAAAAGGGCATATGCGTTTTTTCTGAATATATTCAGTAAAAAACGCATACGCCCTTTTTGGCCAAGTGCATCATTGTGGACGTTCTGCCTCTTTTCCTATGCTTTACATGCAATTCCAGTCTACCTCCTGAAATGGGTTTCCTGCAATTCTGCCCCGCTTTCAACTCCTCTTGGCAGCCTTACTTCAGTATATTTTTGGAAGATAGCTGTCATTTATAACTCTGCAGGTTTGTGAATTACAGTGCCCCTGAGCTCCTTTCTTCAACTCGCTTTCTTGTGAGCTGGCCGCAACACCGCAGGATTGCTTCAGGCCCTAGTTTGGTTCCGGCACGGCATGCTGAGCCTTTGGTTAATTCCTCATCCTGGTGGGAAATGAGAGTTAAATTTGCCCGTCCAGACACCTCCACCTAGTCTCTCATTGGTTCTCCCTATTCCTGTTCATTTTCCACAGAAATTGCAAACTGGGCCAAACAGGAGGTTAAAGGCACTGACTCTCCAAGTGGGGAGAGTGTTAGTAAAGCATCTGGAATGTTGCACCCGAGTACCTGGGGACGAAAACTGAGACACATTTGAACACGTTTCCCGATCACACGGTGGATCATACTCTGGGTTCCACATGCATGTTTTAGCTGAAGGAAGAATCCCTTAAACAGGGAGAGTTGAGACCCATGGAATGGGTTCCATGCAATATGATTTCAAAGGGTCTGCATTTGCTCACCGAACCTCACCAGTCCTATCACTGCTGCATTTATGCCGCTGTACACACGCTTGATTCTCTTTCGGAGACATATAAATCCATAGGTTTTAACATTCTTACTAGTCAGGTATATTCTTAGGCGTTTAATGTGGAGTGTTGAGTCCACTTCGTTGAGCAAGGAGTAGTTCTTGTCTATTACATATTTGGCTTATGGAACGGTATCTGTGCTAATTTCAATCTCTGGTTTTATGCAGCACCCCAACTCACCTTTCCCCTTAAGCAAGCATAAGTTGGTTTTCTACATTTGACACCCTGTTCTGTTTTGTAATTCAGTTCTTGTGTAGCCAAGTTTACATTCCGTGTATTAGTGATATCTTCTGATGTTTGTTTTTCTGTGTGACTTATTTCACTTAGAATCATCGTACTTGAATCCACTCATTATGCTGCTACGGGCCTGATGACATAGATTTCATTGCTGAGTGATATTGCATTGTGCCTAAGTACCACAACTTCTTTATCCATTTTTTGCTTTGTGTGATATTGAACTTGTACCGTAAACGAGGTTCTTGTAAACAGAGCCGTCCCAAACTTTGGGGTGGGTGTGTCTTTTTGATTTTAATTTCCCTAAGCTATAGGACCATAAGTGGAAGTGCCCTAGGCTCTGTTGCTTTGTTTTTTGGATGTTTCAGGAAACACCATACACTTCTCCAGAGTGGCTGCTGGCAATTTACATCCCGCCCATCAGCATAACAAGGCTCCCATTTCTCCATGGCCTGTCCTGCCTTTCTGGATTTTACACTTTTTTCAGATGGCCCTTTTGACCAGGGGGCAGTGAGACTTCATTGTAGTGCAGATTTCCTTTGCAAGCTTGCTTGGTTGGCCAAAAAGGGCGTATGCGTTTTTTCCTGAATATATTCAGGAAAAAACGCATACGCCCTTTTTGGCCAAGTGCATCATTGTGGACGTTCTGCCTCTTTTCCTATGCTTTACATGCAATTCCAGTCTACCTCCTGAAATCGGTTTCCTGCAATTCTGCCCGCTTTCAACTCCTCTTGGCAGCCTTACTTCAATATATTTTTGCAAGATAGCTGTCATTTATAACTCTGCAGGTTTGTGAATTACAGTGCCCCTGAGCTCCTTTCTTCAACTCGCTTTCTTGTGAGCTGGCCGCAACACCGCAGGATTGCTTCAGGCCCTAGTTTGGTTCCGGCACGGCATGCTGAGCCTTTGGTTAATTCCTCTTCCTGGTGGGAAATGAGAGTTAAATTTGCCCGTCCAGACACCTCCACCTAGTCTCTCATTGGTTCTCCCTATTCCTGTTCATTTTCCACAGAAATTGCAAACTGGGCCAAACAGGAGGTTTTAGGCACTGACTCTCCAAGTGCGAAGAGTGTTAATAAAGCGTCTGGAATGTTGCACCCGAGTACCAGGGGACGAAAACTGAGACACATTTGAACACGTTTTCCGATCACATGGTGGATCATACTCTGGGTTCCACATGCATGTTTTAGCTGAAGGAAGAATCCCTTAAACATGGAGAGTTGAGACCCATGGAATGGGTACCATGTAATATGACTTCAAAGGGTCTGCATTTGCTCACCGAACCTCACCAATCCTATCACTGCTGCGTTTATGCCGCTGTACACACGCTTGATTCTCTTTCGGAGACATATAAATCCATAGGTTTTAAGATTCTTACTAGTCAGGTATATTTTTAGGCGTTTAATATGGGGTGTTGAGTCCACTTCGTTGAGCAAGGAGTAACTCTTGTCTATTACATATTTGGCTTATGGAACGGTATCTGTGCTAATTTCAATCTCTGGTTTTATGCAGCACCCCAACTCACCTTTCCCCTTAAGCAAGCATAAGTTGGTTTTCTACATTTAAGACACTGTTTTGCTTTGTAATTCAGTTCCTGTGTAGCCAAGTTTACATTCCGTGTATTAGTGATACCTTATGATATTTCTTTTTCTGTGTGACTTATTTCACTTGGAATCATCGTACCTGAATCCACTCATTATGCTGCTACGGGCCTGATGACATAGATTTCATTGCTGAGTGATATTGCATTGTACGTAAGTACCACAACTTCTTTATCCATTTTTCGCTTTTTGCGATATTGAACTTGTACCGTAAACGAGGTTCTTGTAAAGAGAGCCATCCCAAACTTTGGGGTGGCTGTGTCTTTTTGATTTTAATTTCCCTAAGCTATAGGACCATAAGTGGAAGTGCCCTAGGCTCTGTTGCTTAATTTTTTGGATGTTTCAGGAAACACCATACACTTCTCCAGAGTGGCTGTTGGCAATTTACATCTCGCCCATCAGCATAACAAGGCTCCCAGTTCTCCATGGCCTGTCCTGCCTTTCTGGATTTTACACTTTTTTCAGAAGGTCCTTTGACCGGGGGGCAGTGAGACTTCATTGTAGTGCAGATTTCCTTTGCGAGCTTGCTTGGTTGGCCAGAAAGTGCGTATGCGTTTCTTCCTGAATATATTCAGGAAAGAACGCATATGCCCTTTTTGGCCAAGTGCATCATTGTCGACGTTCTGAGTCTTTTCCTATGTTTTCAGTGCAATTCCAGTCTACCTCCTGAATTCGGTTTCTTGCAGTTCTGCCTTGCTCTCAGTTCCTCTTCATAGCCTTACCTCAATATACTTTTGAAAAATAGTTGGCCTTTATAACTCTGCAGGTTTTTGAATTGCAGTGGCCCTTAGCTCCATTTTTCAGCTCTTATTTTTGTGATCTTGCCTCATATCCACAGGATTTCTTCAGGCCCTATTCTTCTTCTGGGGCGCCTTGCTCTGCCTTTGGTTAATTCTTCTTCCTGATGTGAAATTAGAGTGACATGTGCCCATTGAAACCGCTACAGCTATTTTCTCACTGGTTCCCCCTATTCCCATTCATCCTCCGCACTAACTGCAGACTGTGCGATACTGGAACTTAAAGGCATTGACTCTCCATGTGGAGATGTTGTTAGTAAAGTGGGTGGAATGTTGATCCGGAGCCCCAGGAGAGGAAAATGAGGTGCATTTTAGAAACCTTTCCCGATCATATGGTATACCATCTGCTGGATTTCCCATGCATGGTTTAGCTGTAGGAAGATTCCCTTCAACTTGGAGTGTTGGGACCCTTGGAATAAGTAGCATGAAGTATTGCATTAAACTTTCGGCAGTTGCTCACCAAAGCTCACCAATCCTTTCAGCCCCAAGTGTCCAGCCTTATGTCTTATCCAGCTGTGGGTTTATATGTGGTCATTCCAGGTTGCATCACAGCCCCTGAGCGAATTTTGTAAGAATTTTTCTCTCTTTCATTGTTTCTGCGTTTTGGTTTTAAAATTTTTTTCTATAATGGGGTTTAGCTCATTTTCACTGCTGTGTTTGTGCCGCTCTGCGCACACTTGATTCCCTTATGGAGATATATCAATACATGGGTTTTAAGATTCTTATTACTCAGATATATTTCTCTGTGGTGTATAGGGTGTGTTGAGGCCAGTTCATTGAGCGAGGTGTAGATCTTGTCTGATACCTATTTGGTTTATTGAACGGTATCTGTGCTAATTTCAAACTCTGGTTTTATGCATCACCCCACCTCTCCTTTCCCCTTAAGCTGACATAAGTGTGTTTTCTAAATGTGAGACACTGTTCTGTTTTGTAATTCATTTTTTGTGCAGCCATATTTATCCTCCCTCTATAAGTGATATCTTATGATATGTTTCTTTTTCTGTTTGACTTATTTCAAGTAGTATTATCGGACCTCAATCCACTCTTTATCCTTCTACTAGCCTTATTACATTGATTTCATGGTGAAGAGATATTCCATTGTACATAAGTACCACATTTTCTTTATCCATTGTTCTCTTTCCTGGGATATTTAAGGTGTACTGAAGTTGAGGTTCTTGTAAACAGAGTAGCCCTAAACTGTGGTGTGCTTGTGTCTTGTTGATTTTTAGACTTCCCTAGATATACTCCCGTGATTGGAAGTGCCCTATGCTCTGTCGCTCTGTTTTTTAGATGATTTAGGAACCACCATACACTTCTCCAGAGTGGCTCTCGGCAGTTCACACACTGTCCATCAGTGTATAAAGGCTCCCTGTTCTCCATGGCCTGTCCTGCATTTCTGGTTTTTACAATTTTTTCGGATGGCCCTTTTGACCAGTGGGAAATGAGACTTCTTTGTTGTGCACATTTGCATTGCTTGCTTGCTTGGTTGCCCATAAAATGCGTATGCGTTTTTTCCTGGATATATTCAGGAAATAACGCATACTCCCTTTTGGGCCAACTGCATCATTGTCGAAATTCTGCCGCTTTTCATGTGCTTTAAAGGCGAGTCCAATCTATCTCTTGAAATCTGTTTCTTGCAATTCTGTCTTGCATTCAGATCCTCTTCTTTGCCTTACCTCAACATATTTTTGGACGTTAGTTTTCATTTATAACTCTGCAGGTTTGTGAATTGCAGTGACCCTGAGCTCCATTTTTTAAGTTGCTCTTTTGTGAGCTGGCCTCAAAACCGCAGGATTGCTTCAGGTCCTATTTTGGCTCGGGCGAGGCGGGCTGAGCCTTTTTTTAATTCTTATTCTTAATGGGAAATTAGAGTGACATGTGCCCGTCCAAACCCCTACAACTATTCTCTCATTGGTTCCCCCTGTTCCCGTTCATCCTCCTCACAATTTGCAAAATGTGTGAAACAGAAGTTTAAATGTGCTGATTCTCTAAGTGGGGAGATTCTAAGTAACGTGGCTGGAATGATGAACAGGAGCACCAGGAGAGGATAAATGAGGTGCATTTTAGACACATCTCCCGATCACATGGTGTACAGTCCTCTGGGTTTTCCATGCATGTTTTAGCTGTAGGAAGATTCCTTGAACCTGCAGATTTGGGACCCATTGAATGGGTACCAGGTAGTATTACTTTAAAGGGTGTGCATTTCCTCACCCAACCTCACATTTCTCTTAGCGCGAACAGTTTCCAGCCTTATGTCTCATCCTGCTGTGGGTCTAGATGTGTTCAATCCATGTTGCATCACCGTCCCTGAGGAAAAGTTGTAAGAGGTTTTCTCTGTCTCTCTGTCGTTTATTTTTTTCAATTTATTACTATGTTGTTTACAGCTGATTTTCAAAGCTCTGTTTCTTGCTGCTGTACATCCACTTGATTCACGTACAGAGAGACATCAATAATTTCTTTTTCAGATTCTTACCAGTCATAGATATTCTTTTCCGGTGACTTGAGTGTGCTGAGTGCAGTTCTTTTAGCTACCGTGTAGGCCTTGTTGATTATCAGTTTGGTATTTGGAATGGTATCTTTGCTAATTTCAACCTCCTGGATGATGCCTCACCCCTCCCCACCTTTCCCGTTTAGCAGCCTTACGCGTGTTTTCTACATATTTATGTCACTTAGAATGATCATACGTAACTCCTCCGGAGTTGTTACAACTGGCCATATTTCATTGATTTCCAGGCTGAGTAATATTCCACTCTACATAAGTACCACATCTCTATCCATTTTTTCCCTCCAGAGACATTTAAGTTATATCCTAGTCGAGGATCTTTTAAACAGAGAGGCAGTAAACATTGGGGTGCCTGTGTCCTCTCGATTTTTGTTTTTCCCAAGATATACGCCCATGAGTGCAAGTGCCCTATGCTCTGTAGCTCATTTTTTAGATGCTTTAGTAAACACAATACACTTCTCCAGAATGGCCGTTGGCAATATACATTTCCACTATAAGCCTCACAGGGCTCCCTCTTCTCCTTGTCCTGTCCTGCATTTCTGGCGTTTACACTTTATGAGGATGGCTCTTCTGACTGATGCGAAGTGATATCTTTTGTAGTATTGATTTCCAGTGCCCACCTGTTTGGTTGGCTAAAAAAGTGTATGCCCTTTTCTTGAATATATACAGAAAAAAACGCATACAGCCTTTTTGGCCAACTGCAATGTTGGCAATGTTCAGCCCCTTTTCTTGTGCTTAATGGCGAGTCCTTTCTACCTCCTCAAATCCCTTTCCTGCCATTCTCCCTTGCTTGCCAATCCTTTTCTCTGACTTTCCTCAAGACATTTTTCAGTGATAGATATTTTCAACTCTGCAGTTTCGTGAATTTTACTGCCCCTGAGTTCCATTGTTCAACTTGTGTTTATGGGAACTGGCCACAAAGCAGTGGGATTTCCTCAAGCCCTATACTGTTTCCATGGGCAACCCTAGCCTTTGGTCAATTCATCTTCCTGATTGGAAATTAGAGTGACATGTGCCTGTCTGAACACCTAGGACTTGTCTCTCATTGTTCCTCATCCTTCCGCTTCATCCTCTGGACAAATTCCAAACTGTACGCAACAGGATGTTGACAGTGTTGACATCTCCAAGTGGGGAGACTGTTAGTAAAGACGCTGGAGGGGTGAACCCGAGCACCAGGAGATGAGGAGATGAGATGCCTTTTCCAAACTCTTCCCGATCAGACGGTATACCATCCTCTGGATGTGACAGACATGTTTTAGCAGTAGGAAGAGTCCCATTCATGTAAGGAGAACACCAGGGCTTTTTCAAAATCAGTGTCTCCCCGAAACCCAAACTGGGGAGTTTTTTAAGCTACGGCTACACATATGTTCATTAAGGGCCTTGGGAAGTAGGCAGAGTCCAAACTTTAGATGACTGAAGTCTTCAGGGTCAGAAGCACTCACCACCGGCTTCCCTTAGGTTACACTTTAACTGTCATTGATAGATGATGTCAATAAAAATATCTATTCTTTTTCCGATTATTTCCCCTTATAGGTTATTGCACAATATTGAGTGTAGTTCCCTGTGCTATACAGTAGTTCCTTGTTGATGATCTATTTTATACATAGCAGTGTGTATGTGTTAATTCCAAACTGTTAATTTATCCCTCCTCCCACCTTTCCCCTTTGGTAATAATAAATTATAAGATTTTATACTTCTCAGAAATGGGGGAGCTGAAAGAGAGGTATCATTTTCAATGGAAAAGCATTTAAAACAAGATTGAAGCTTTAACCAAGATTATTAGATGTACATCCTTGGAAAGAAATCACTTCATTTCTCTAATATTGACCTGACAAATAGGACAAACCTTCTCACTGAACTTGCTTATAATAAAGTGATGGAAATATCAAATGGAAGTGTTAGAAACATCTTATTTTACCCGAGCCTTATAAACTGTTCTATGTTAACTACAGTTTGGCTCACACATCTGTTCATTGAAGTTACAATAGTCTCAATTTCTGTTACTGATCCTCCAGAGTGGACCCCAACAAGGGTCCCCCTGCCCAGTGTCATTGGGGCCAACAGATCGAGACTGAGTTTGGTTCCCAAGCAAAGGAAACTTTATATTTTCATCAGAGAATGGAGAGGTGAGAGCATGCACTACCCCGTGGGCTGTGGGCTGGGCTGCTGTGTAGAGATCCTGTCAGAGTCAGTGGGAGGGAGGGGGCGGAGCTCTCAAGGGCCGGGTTGGCTGCAGCTCAGGCTCTATATCTCGGAGTCTGCACTGGGCCCCAGGAGCTGAGGTGTCGACCCAGCCATTCTGCACCAGGAAATCTGGTCTGAAGTGCCGGGTGTGGAACCTCTGCATGCGGGACCCTAGGAGCACGTGAAATTAGACAAAGCACAAAGGATAAAAAAGGTCAGACTTGACTTTATTGCCCAGATTCTATTTTTATCTCCCAGGGATTTTTAATGGGCTTTGCTGGGGACAAACCCCTCCTCTGCCTTTTGTCCCGTTCCTCATTCTTGGAGTGCTGAGGGTGCAGACCCTTCTTCTGTAACTGCTGAGTGCTGAGTTGGGAGCCCTCATACCAGGGGACGAGGGTCAGAACTTCTCCCCAGCAGCCTCCAGGTGACGTTGATTGGCCCCAGGACCCCTGCCTCCCTGCTCGTCCGCCTGAGCACCAGCATTGGAAGTGTTATAGATTCTAATGACCTTTAAGGGTCCAGGAAAGAGATGTGCAGAGACGCTGTGGGGGCCGGTTTCACCCCGCCCCACATTTGTTCGGCCACCTTAGGCTGACCGTTTCTGCCAGCCTAGATGCTCTGACCAGTAGTCTGCTCTTTCTTCAATTAGGCCCCTGAATTAACATAAAAACAGCACCAGGTGTCAGAGCCCTGCCCGCTCAACTCCCAGACAGTCCAGGGTCAGTGGTGATCAAGGACCATGATGGCCACTGAGTCAACAGCCTTTTGAAGTAAACAGGAGTCCAGCCGGTCTTATTGGCCACCATCATCACGGTGTCTGTAGGCTTTTCTATGGTGACAGTGTGATATACGGTTCCCCCGCCAAGATTATTAGCTCCCCTCCGGGTGCAGGAAGTCCTGCAAGCAGTAGTCTACTCCTTCGGGACACACTATTGTTGTTTTATGAGAGAAACTCCAGGTCAAGTGATGTTCACATGAGTCGTCATGGTGCCCTGTTGCCTCCGGTTATCTCTCTGGATGTTGGAGTTGGAGGGCCTCCTCACTCGAGGTCGGTGTGCCCACGGAGCGAACCCTGCAACTTCAGGGCATGGTTGGTGATTAGGATCACCACGTGGGGTCCTTTTCCCTTAGGAGGGAGGTGGCCTTTTGGGCTGCTGATTTCCAGGTTTTTAGATACCGCCAGTATCTTGGCCAGATGTGGCAGTGGGCCAAGCCCCTTGGTGACTGTAGTTTATCCTACCTGGATGGCATTCTTGCGTTGTTCCATTTCAAGTGGTCCCAGTTTTTGCACTAATTCTCCAATGGCGATTCACCTTTCACCGGGAATGGAAAGGTCAAAGGGTTTAGCTCAATTAGGGAGTTCCAGGGCAAGGGTCTGAATTGACTGCTCTTTCCATTCTTGAAAGGCCACTTCTGGATTCTGTTCAAAAGGATCATCATCTTTTCCTTTCAGTGTTTCATATAGAGGCCCAGCTAGTAGACTGTAGTTAGGGATCCAGAAGCAGCAAACCCTGGCCTCCCCAGGAACCCCTAAGCTGTCTTCTAGTTTTAGAAAGGGGTAAGGCTGCAAATGGTTTCTTCCCTTTCCTGGGATGGGCTTCTCTGACCTTGTGTGAGAATGAAGCCCAGGCAGGTCACCGCAGTCTGTGATATTTGAGCTTTTTCTTGGACAACTTCTATCCTTTATTGGCTTGGTAGTTCAGAGGCCTCCTTAGTAGGGCTGGCGATCAGAATGTCGTCTGCATATTGAAGGAGGGTTTCCTTTTCCAGAGGTAGAACTTTTCGGTCGTTAGCTAAGCTTTCCCCAAAGATGGTGTGGGAATTTTTGAACCCTTGGGGCAAGACGGCCCGGAAGTATTGTTTTAGTTGTATGTTGAGTCCTGCCACTCACAAGCCAAAATTTCTTGTGACTCTGGGACTAATGGAATACAAAAGAAGGCATCATTGAAGACTAATACAGAATACCATGTCCTGGTGGTTGGTAGAATGACCAGCAGGGTGTAGGAATCAGGAGCAACTGGAGGTATATCCTCGGTGGCTTCACTGACTGTCCTGACATCCTTTACCAGGTCCCCAGCAGCCCATGGGGCTCTCGTGGTCAGGCCAATCCCAGGATATGGAGCTCTCCTGGGCAGGTACCCCACCCCCAACCCAGCCCACGGGGCTCTCATGGTCAGGCCCCTCCCAGGATACAGAGCTACCCTTGCAGGTACCGTGGCAGGGCTGGGCACACAGGAACCGTGCACATAGCCCTCATTGAAGAGCACCCCCAGCTCACCTGTCGCTCAGAGCTGACACAGAGCACCTCAGAGCAGGACTTGAACTAACAAACAGCAGCTCCGACAGGTCTGTGACCCTGGGCATCACTCTGTGTGGCCTCCCTCCACCTGGTCTTCCAGAGACTTCCACTGCACCCAGGGCACCAGGCCTCTGTCTCCAACCACCACCCACCCCTCCTCTCCCTGACTCCTGGGTTCCTCTCATTAGGAGAGGGTTTTCTTGAAGTTGTCTCCCACTCATGGGCCAGATAAAATGATTAGAAAACAAGCCAAAGCTGCAGCCCCTTGTCTATCCTGACTCTCAGGAGCCCACACCTGTTCCTTGGACCTGGCCGGTTCAGCAAGTTCCATTTTCTGCAACTGTGAGCCCCTGAGGGGTGATGATTGGCTACCTGGGCAGCCTTACCATGCTGGCCAGCCCTCCCCAGGTGTGCCTGGGTTGAGATCAATATAAATACCACTCCAGGCAGCAAAAGCCCCTGCAGCTGTGCCTGACGCCATTTTCTCTGCCCTGTCAGCAGTCTCGGGGCTGGGCTGGTGGGAGGGAGTGAGAGGCCACGGCTTTGTGGGTGGCCCAGTGTGAGTGGGGCTCTGCTGGACTTTCTGCAGCAGATGCCAGGCTGCCACCTGCTAAAGAAGAGGATGTGTCACCCATACCTGCTGCTGGAATTTCTCCCTGGGCAGAGGTGAGGAAGGAAAAAAGCAGTGGGGGCAGGGACAGGACGGGTATCTCAGGCAGGGAAATGGAAATCTTCCAGAAGAGCACCCAGGGCCAGGACCATCCTGGCTGGCCTGCAGGCACCAAGTCAGCTGGCATGCTGTCACTCGTGTGGCTCCATGGCCCTTCCTCTAGGCTTTCAAGTCCTTGTATATATTCAGGTGTTTTACCTGGGAAGGGTGGGAACAGTTCAGCAGCAAGTGGCCTGGGGCTCAGCTCACGTTTACTCACAGATGCCTCGGCACGGTGCCCCAGCTTTGCAATGAGGACGCTTGTTGTGTGGGGGCTGCTGGCTGAATGGGAGACGATTCCCCACCACTGACCAACTTCAGAATTGTTTACAACTGGAGCAAGTGCCCTGATACGGTTTTCCTCTGAGTAACTGGTGGGTTCTGTTTTTTTTTTTCTCTTTTTCGTTTTTGGTTCAAGGTAGATTTTATTCCTCTTTTTTGTATTTACAGATATAAGCATGGAAATAATTTATTCATATAAATACATGTATGTGAAGGGAATAATTGTTTTTTCTGTTTTATTTTTTAAATTTTATTTCTTTTTAATTTTGAATTTTATTTTATATTTTTATACAGCAGGTTCTCATTGGTTATCTATTTTATACATATAAATGTTTACATGCCAATCCCAATCTCTCAACTCCTCCCACCACCACCCCTCCAAGAGCTTTCCCCCCTTGTTGTCCATACGATTGTTGTCTACATCTGTTGCTCTATTTATGCCTTGCAAAACGGTTAATCTGTACAGTTTTTCTAGGTTCCACATATATGCATGAATATACAAGATTTGTTTTTCTCTTTCTGACTTACTTCACTCTGTAGGACAGTCTCTAGATCCATCGACGTCTCTACAAATGACCCAATTTCATTCCTTTCATGGCTTAGTAATATTCCATTTTATATATGTACCACAGCTTTATGCATTCGTCTGTCTGTGGGCATTTAGGTTGCTTCCATTACCTCGATATTGTAAATAGTGACGCAATGAACATTGCGGTGAATGTCTCTTTTTGATTTATGGTTTTGTCTGAGTATATGTCCAGTCCTGGGATTGCTGTATCATATGGTAATTCTATTATTAGTTTCTTAAGAAACTCCATATTGTTCTCCATAGTGACTGTATCAATTTATATTCCCAACAATAGTGGAAGAGTGTTCCTTTTCTCCACACCCTTTCCAGCATTTGTTGTTTGTAGATTTTCAGATGATGCCCATTCTAACAGGTGTGAGGTGATACCTCATTGTTGAGTCCATTTCGTTGAGCAACGGGTAGGTCTTGTCTATTACATATTTGGCTTATGGAACGGTATCTGTGCTAATTTCAAACTCTGGTTTTATGCAGCACCCCAACTCACCTTTCCCCTTAAGCAAGCATAAGTTGGTTTTCTAAACTTGAGACCCTGTTCTGTTTTGTAATTCAGTTCATGTGTAGCCAAGTTTACATTCCGTGCATTAGTGATACCTTATGATGTTTCTTTTTCTGTGTGACTTATTTCACTTAGAATCATCATGCCTCAATCCACTCATTATGCTGGTACAGGCCTGGTGACACAGATTTCATTGCTGAGTGGTATTCTGTTGTACATAAGTACCGCAACTTCTTTATCAATTATTTGTTCTCTGGGATATTTAACTTGTACTGTAGAAGAGGCTCCTGTAAACAGAGCCGTTGTAAATTTTGGGGTGGCTGTGTCTTTTTGATTTTAATTTCCCTAAGCTATAGGACCATAAGTGGAAATGCCCTAGATTCTGTTGCTTTGTTTTTCAGATGTATCAGGAAACACCATACACTTCTCCAGAGTGGCTGTTGGCAATGTACATCCCGCCCATAAGCATAACAAGGCTCCTTTTTCCCCATGGCCTGTCTTGCCTTTCTGGATTTTACACTTTTCTCAGTGGCCCTTTAGACCGGGGGGAAGTGACACTTCATAGTAGTTCGGATTTCCATTGCAAGCTTGCTTGGTTTGCCAAAAAGGGCGTATGTGTTTTTTCCTGAATATATTCAGGAACAAACTCATACGCCCTTTGTTGCCAAGTGCATCATTGTCGATGTTCTGCCTCTTTTCCTATGCTTTAAATGCAAATCCAGTCTACCTCCTGAAATCGGTTTCCTGCAATTCTGCCCCGCTTTCAAGTCCTCTTCGCAGCCTTACTTCAATATATTTTTGGACGTTATCTGTCATTTATAACTCTGCAGGTTTGTGAATTACAGGGCCCCTGAGCTCCTTTCTTCAACTCGCTTTCTTGTGAGCTGGCCGCAAACCCGCAAGACTGCTTCAGGCCCTAATCTGCTTCTGGCAGGGCACGCTGAGCCTTTGGTTAATTCCTCTTCCTGGTGGGAAATGAGTGTTAAATATGCCCGTCCAGACACCTACCTCACTCTCAACCCCTTGGTGATGTGGGTCCTCTGGTTTGTGGCCACTTTTGCTGGGTTCCTCACCTTTCAATGATGTGGCCCCACTAGTGTGAGGACACTCCTGCTTGGTTCTCATCCACGTGGTTATGTGGACCCCCTGGTGAGAGTCTGTTCCTGGCTTTGTTCCTCACCCACCTGTGAGGGAGACCCTCTGCTGATAGGTCACTCCTGCATGGCTGGCACACATTGCCTTGGTGAAGTCAGCCGTGTGGTGGCAGTTGGAGCGTGCTGGGAATCTCTTCCCCCGGTGATGAGGGCCCTCTTGCGTCAGGCCCTAACTGCTGGGCTCACCAACTTTTCTTAGGGAGCCCAGTGATGCTTTGGCACTCCTCTTAGGATCCCATCTCCATGGGGATGTGGGCCTTCTGCTCTGAGGTCCCAACGGCTGGGTTGTTCACATTTTCATGATGTGGGCTCTCTGGTGTTAGTTCACAGAAGCCTGGATCCCATAGCCTCTGTGCTCTTGGCTGCCTGCTGGGAGGTTCCAACTGCTGGATTCCTCACTTTTTTAATTTTTTGGGCCCTCTGTTGTGAGGATCCTCCTGCCTGCCTCACTCCCAGCCCCTTCGTGATGTGTGTCGTCTGGTTTGAGGCCACATGTGCTGGGTTCCTCACCTTTCGATGATGTGGGACCAATGGTCTTAGGAGACTCCTGCCTGGTTCACATCCCCTTGGTGATGTGGGCCCTCTGTTGAGAGTCTGATCCCGGCTGGGTTCCTCACCCATCTGTGAGGTAGGCCGTCTGATGTGAGGTCACTCTTGCCTGGCTTGCTCACCTCGCCTTGTGGACATGAGCCCTCTGGTGGCACTTGGAGCCTGCTGGGAGCCTCCTCTCCTCGGTGATGAGGGCCCTCTGGCATCAGGCCCTAACTGCTGGGCTCCCTACATTTTGTGATGTGCGCCCAGTGGTGCGAGGACACTCCAGCCAGGTTCACATCCCCATTGGGGTGTGGGCCTTCTGCTCTGAGGTCCCAAAGCCTGGGTTGCTCACAGTTTCATGATGTGGGCTCTCTGCTGTTAGTTCACTCCTGCCTGCATCCCATAGCTTCTGTGCTCTGGGCCGCCTGCTGGGAGGTTCCAACTGCTGGATTCCTCACCTTTCTTATTCTTTGGGCCCTCTGTTTTTAGGCTACTCCTGCCTGCCTCACTCCCATTCCCTTTGTGATATGTGTCCTCTGATTTGAGGCTACATGTGCTGGGTTCCACACCTTTCGATGATGTGACCCCACTGGAGGGAAGACAGTCCTGACTGGTTCCCATCCCCTTGCTGATGTGGGCCCTCAGGTGAGAGTCTGATCCTGGCTGGGTTCCTCACCCTTCTGTGAGGTGGGCCCTCTGCTGTGAGGTCAATCATGCCTGTCTGGCACACGTCACCTTGGCGACGTGGGCCCTCTGGTGGCAGTTGGAGTGTGCTGGGATCCTCCTCCCCTCGGTGATGAGGGCCCTCTTGCCTTAGGCCATAACTGCTGGGCTCCCCACATTTTCTGATGTGCGCCAAGTGAGTGAGGAGACTCTTGCCAGGTTCCCATCCCCATGGCGATATGGGCCTTCTGCTCTGAGGTCAAAACGGCTGGCTTGCTCACAGTACCATGATGTGGGCCCTCTGCTGTGAGTTCACTCTGGCAAGGATCCCTTATCATCGGTGCTCTGAGCCGCCTGCTGGGAGGTTCCAACTGCTGGATTCCTCAACTTTTTTATTCTATGTGCCCTCTGTTGTGAGGCTCCTCCTGCCTGCCTCACTGCCAGCCCCTTGGTGATGACTGTCCTATGGCTTGAGGCCACATGTGCTGCGTTCCTCACCTTTCGATGATGTGACCCCACTCGTGTGAGGACACTCCTGCCTGGTTCCCATCCCCTTGGTGAGGTGGGCCCTCTGGCGAGAGTCTAATCCTGGCTGGGTTCCTCAACGTTCTGTGAGGTAGGCCCTCTGCTGTGAGGTCACTCCTGCCTGGCTGGCACACGTCACCTTGGAGACGTGAGCCCTCTGGTGGCAGTTGGAGCGTGCAGGGCGCCTCCTCCTCTCGGTGATGACGGCCCTCTGGCGTCAGGCCCTAAATGGTGGGCTCCCCACATTTTCTGATGTGCGCCCAGTGGTGCGAGGACACTCCAGCCAGGTTCCCATTCCCATGGGGATGTGGTCCTTCTGCGCTGAGGTCTCAACTCCTGGGTTGCTCACAGTTTTGTGATGTGGGCCCTCTGCTGTGAGTTCACTGTGGCCTGGATCCCATAGCCTCGGTGTTCTGGGCCGCCTGCTGGAAGGTCTAAATGCTGGAATCCTCACGTTTTTTATATTATGTGCCCTGTGTTGTGAGGCTACTCCTGCCTGCCTCACTCCAAGGCCCTTGGTGATGTGGGTCCTCTGGTTTGAGGACACATGTGCTGGGTTCCTCACCTTAAGATGATGAGGCCCCACTGGTGTGAGGATAATCCTGACTGGGTCCCATCCCCTTTGTGATGTGGGCCCTCTGGTGAGAGTCTGATCCTGGCTGGGTTCCTCACCCATCTGTGAGGTGGGCCCTCTACTATCAGGTAACTCTTGCCTGGGTTGCTCACCTCGCCTTGTTGACATGAGCCCTCTGGTGGCAATTGGACCCTGCTGGGAGCCTCCTCAGCTCTGTGATGAGGGCCCTCTGATGTCAGGCCCTAACTGCTGGGCTCCCCAACTTTTCTTAGTGAGCCCAGTGTTGCTCAAGCACTCCTCTTAGGTTCCCATCCCCATGGGGATGTGGGCCTTCTGCTCTGAGGTTCCAACGGCTGGGTTGATCACAATTTCATGATGTGGGCTCTCTGGTGTTAGTTCACTGTGGCCTGGATCCCATAGCCTCTGTGGTCTTGGCTGCCTGCTGGGAGGTTCCAACTGCTCGATTCCTCAACTTTTGTATTCTATGGGTCCTGTGTTGTGATGCTCCTCCTGCCTGCCTCACTCGCAACCCCTTCGTGATGTGGGTCTTCTGGTTTGAGGCCACATGTGCTGGGTTAGGCAACTTTCAATGATGTGGCCCCACTGGTGTGAGGACACTCCTGCCTGGTTCCCATCCCCTTGGTGATGTGGGCCTTCTGGTGACAGTCTTATCCTGGCTGGGTTCCTCACTCTTCTGTGAGGTAGGCCCTCTGCTGTGAGGTCAATCCTGCCTGACTTGCACACATCACCTTGGCGACGTGGGCCCTCTGTTGGCACATGGAACCTGCTGGGAGCCTCCTGCCCTCGGTGATGATGGCCCTCTAGCATCAGGCTCTAACTGCTGGGCTCCCCACGTTTTCTGATGTGAGCCCAGTGATGCCAGGACACTCCTGTCAGGTTCCCATCCCCATGGGGATGTGGGCTTTCTGCTCTGAGGTCCCAATGCCTGGGTTGCTCACAGTTTCATGATGTGGGCTCTCTGGTGTTAGTTAACTCCTGCCTGCATCCCATAGCTTCTGTGCTCTCGGCCGCCTGCTGGGAGGTTCCAAATGCTGGATTCCTCACTTTTTTTATTCTTTGGGCCCTCTGTTTTTAGGCTACTCCTACCTGCCTCACTCCCATCCCCTTTGTGATGTATGTCCTCTGATATGAGGCCACATGTGCTGGGTTCCTCACCTTTCGATGATGTGGCCCCACTGGTGGGAGGACAGTCCTGACTGGTTCCCATCCCCTTGGTGTTGTGGGCCCTCTGGTGAGAGTCTCATCCTGCCTCGGTTCCTCACCCTTCTGTGAGATAGGCCCTCTGCTGTGAGGTCACTACTGCCTGGCTGGTGCATGCCACCTTGTAGACGTGGGCCCTCTGTTGGCAGTTGGAACCTGCTGGGAGTCTCCTCCCCTCAGTTATGAGGGCCCCCTGGCATCAGGCCCTAACTGCTGGGCTCCTAACATTTTCTGATATGTGCTAAGTGGTGTGAAGCCACTCCTGCCAGGTTCCCATCCCAATGGGGATGTGGGCCTTCTGTTCTGAGGTCCCAACAGCTGGGCTGCTCACAGGTTCATGATGTGGGCCCTCTGCTGTGAGTTCACTGCGGCCTGGATCCCATAGCCTCGGTGCTCTGGGCCACTTGCTGGGAGGTTCCAACTGCTGGATTCCTCAACTTTTATATTCTATGGACCCTGTGTTGTGAGGCCAGTCCTGCCAGCCTCATTCCAAACCCCTTGGTGATGTGGTTCCTCTGGTTTGAGGACACATGTGCTGGGATCCTCACCTTTCGATGATGTTGTCCCACTGGTGTGGGGACACTCCTGCCTGGTTCCCATCCCCTTGGTGATGTGGGCCCTCTGGTGAGAGTCTGATCCTGGCTGTGTTCCTTCTGTGAGGTGGGCCCTCTGCTGTGAGGTCACCCTCTGTGAGGTGGGCCCTCTGCTGTGAGGTCCTTCTGTGAGGTTCCTTCTGTGAGGTGGGCCCTCTGCTGTGAGGTCACTCCTGCCAGGCTGGCACACATCGCCTTGGCGACGTTGGCCCTCTGGTGGCAGCTGGAGCCTGCTGGGAGCCTCCTCCTCTCGGTGATGAGTGCCCTCTAGCGTCAGGCCCTAACTTCTGAGCACCCCACGTTTTCTGATGTGAGCCCAGTGATGCCAGGACACTCCTGTCATGTTCCCATCACCATGGGGATGTGGGCCTTCTGCTCTGAGGTCCCAATGTCTGGGTTGCTCACAGTTTCATGATGTGGGCTGTCTGGTGTTAGTTCACTCTGGCCTGGTTCCTCTAGCCTCTGTGCTCTGGGCCGCCTGCTGGGAGGTTCCAACTGCTGGATTCCTCACCTTTCTTATTTTTGGGCCCTCTGTTATGAGGCTCCTCCTGCCTGCCTCACTCCCAGCCCCTTGGTGATGGGTGTCCTATGGTTTGAAGCCACATATTCTGGGTTCCTCACCTTTAGATGATGTGGCCCTACTCATGTGAGGACACTCCTGCCTGGTTCCAATCCATTTGGTGATGTGGGCCCTCTGGTGCGAGTCTGATCCTGACTGGGTTCGTCACACTTCTCTGAGGTGGGCCCTCTGCTGTGAGGTCATTCGTGCCTGGTTGGCACACATCGCCTTGGCGACGTCAGCCCTCTGGTGGCAGTTGGAGCCTGCTGGGAGCCTCCTTCCCTTGGTGATGAGGGTCCTCTGGCACCAGGCCCTAACTGCTGGTCGCCCAAAATTTTCTGATACGTTCTCAGTGGTGCGAGGACACTCCTACCAGAATTCCATCCCCATGGGGATGTGGGCCTCCTGCTCTGAGGTCCCAATGGCTGGGTTGCTCAGTTTCATGACATGGGCCCTCTTCTGTGAGTTCACTGTGGCCTGGATCCCATAGTCTCGGTGCTCTGGGCCGCCTGCTGGGAGGTTCCAACTGCTGGATTCCTCACTTTTTTATTCTATGTGCCCAGTGTTGTGAGGCTACTCCTGCCTGCCTCACTCCGAGGTCCTTGGTGATGTGGGTCCTCTGGTTTGAGGACACATGTGCTGAGTACCTCAGCTTTCGATGATGTGGCCCCACTGATGTGAAGACACTCCTGCCTGGTTCCCATCCCCTTGGTGATGTGGGCCCTCTGGTGAGAGTCTGATGTTGGCTGGGTTTCTCACCCTTCTGTGAGGTGGGACCTCTGCTGTGAGGTAACTCCTGCCTGGCATGCTAACGTTGCCTTGGCAATGTGAGCCCTCAGGTGGCAGTTGGAGCCTGCTGGGAATCTCCTCCCCTCAGTTATGAGAGCTCTGGATAAAACACATATGCTCTTTTTTGCCAAGTGCATTATTTTCCAAGTTCTGTCTCTTTTCCTATGCTTTAAGAGCTACTCCCGTGTATGTTCTGAAATCAAATTCCAGCAATTCTGCCCCGCATTCAAGTCCTCTTCGCAGCCTTACTTCAGCATAATTTTGGATGATAGCTGTCATTTATAACTCCGCAGGTTTCTGAATTACAGTGCCCCTGAACTCCTTTCTTCAACTCGCTTTCTTGTGAGCTGGCCGCAACACCGCAGGATCTCCTCAGGCCCTAATTTAGTTCCAGCATGGCACGCGGAGCCTTTGGTTCATTTACCTTCCTGGTGGGAAATGAGAGTTAAATTTGCCGTCCAGACACCGACAGATAGTCTCCCAATGCTTCTCCTTATTCCTGTTCATCTTCCGAAGAAATTGCAAACTGGGCCAAACAGGAGGTGAAAGGCACTGACTCTCCAAGTGGGGAGAGTGTTAGTAAAGCGTCTGGAATGTTGCACCCGAGTACCAGGGGACGAAAACTGAGACACATTTGAACACGTTTCCCGATCACACGATGGATCATACTCTGGGTTCCACATGCATGTTTTAGCTGAAGGAAGAATCTCTTAAACGTGGAGAGTTGAGACCCATGGAATGGGTATCATGCAATATGACTTCAAAGGGTCTGCATTTGCTCACCGAACCTCAGCAATCCTATCACTGCTGCGTTTATGCCGCTGTACACACGCTTCATTCTCTTTCGGAGACATATAAATCCATAGGTTTTAAGATTCTTACTAGTCAGGTATATTCTTAGGCGTTTAATATGGGGTGTTGAGTCCACTTCGTTGAGCAAGGAGTAGCTCTTGTCTATTACATATTTGGCTTATGGAACGGTATCTGTGCTAATTTCAATCTCTGGTTTTATGCAGCACCCCAACTCACCATTCCCGTTAAGGAAGCAAAAGTTGGTTTTCTTAATTGGAGACACTGTTCTGTTTTGTAATCCAGTTCCTGTGTAGCCAAGTTTACATTCCGTGTATTAGTGATATCTTATGATGTTTCTTTTTCTGTGTGACTTATTTCAGTTAGAATCATCATACCTGAATCCACTCATTATGCTGCTACGGGCCTGATGACATAGATTTCATTGCTGAGTGATATTGCATTGTACGTAAGTACCACAACTTCTTTATCCATTTTTCACTTTCTGCGATATTGAACTTGTACCGTAAACGAGGTTCTTGTAAACAGAGCCGTCCCAAACTTTGGGGTGGCTGTGTCTTTCTGATTTTAATTTCCCTAAGCTATAGGACCATAAGTGGAAGTGCCCTAGACTCTGTTGCTTTGTTTTTTAGATGTTTCAGGAAACACCATACACCTCTCCCGAGTGGCTGTTGGCAATTTACATCCCGCCCATCAGCATAACAAGGTTCCCAGTTCTCCATGGCCTGTCCTGCCTTTCTGGATTTTACACTTTTTTCAGATGGCCCTTTTGACCGGGGGGAAGTGAGACTTCATTGTAGTGCAGATTTCCTTTGCAAGCTTGCTTGGTTGGCCAAAAAGGTCGTATGCGTTTTTTCCTGAATATATTCAGGAAAAAACGCATACGCCCTTTTTGGCCAAGTGCATCATTTTGGACGTTCTGCCTCTTTTCCTATGCTTTAAATGCAATTCCAGTCTACCTCCTGAAATCGGTTTCCTGCAATTCTGCCCCGCTTTCAAGTCCTCTTGGCAGCCTTACTTCAGTATATTTTTGGACGATAGCTGTCATTTATAACTCTGCAGGTTTGTGAATTACAGTGCCCCTGAGCTCCTTTCTTCAACTCGCTTTCTTGTGAGCTGGCCGCAACACCGCAGGATTGCTTCAGGCCCTAATCTGGTTCCGGCACGGCACGCTGAGCCTTTGGTTAATTCCTCTTCCTGGTGGGAAATGAGAGTTAAATTTGCCCGTCCAGACACCTCCAGCTAGTCTCTCATTGGTTCTCCCTATTCCTGTTCATCTTCCGCAGAAATTGCAAACTGGGCCAAACAGGAGGTTAAAGGCACTGACTCTCCAAGTCGGGAGAGTGTTAGTAAAGCGTCTGGAATGTTGCACCCGAGTACCAGGGGACGAGAACTGAGACATATTGGAACACGTCTCCCGATCACACGGTTGATCATACTCTGGGTTCCACGTGCATGTTTTACCTGAAGGCAGAATCCCTTAAACCTGGAGAGTTGAGACCCGTGGAATGGGTACCATGCAATATGACTTCAAAGGGTCTTCATTTGCTCACCGAACCTCTCCAATCCTATCACTGCTGCGTTTATGCCCCTGTACACACGCTTGATTTTCTTTCAGAGACATAGCAATCCATAGGTTTTAAGATACTTACTAGTCAGGTACATTCTTAGGCGTTTAATATGGGGTGTTGAGTCCATTTCGTTGAGCAAGGAGTAGTTCTTGTCTATTCCATATTTGGCTTAAGGAACTTTATCTGTGCTCATTTCAATCTCTGGTTTGATGCAGCACCCCAACTCACCTTTCCCCTTAAGCAAGCATAAGTTGGTTTTCTAAATTTGAGACCCTGTTCTGTTTTGTAATCCAGTTCCTGTGTAGCCAAGTTTACATTCCGTGTATTAGTGATATCTTATGATGTTTCTTTTTCTGTGTGACTTATTTCAGTTAGAATCATCATACCTGAATCCACTCATTATGCGGCTACGGGCCTGATGACATAGATTTCATTGCTGAGTGATATTGCATTGTACGTAAGTACCACAACTTCTTTATCCATTTTTCACTTTCTGCGCTATTGAACTTGTACCGTAAACGAGGTTCTTGTAAACAGAGCTGTCCCAAACTTTGGGGTGGCTGTGTCTTTTTGATTTTAATTTCCCTAAGCTATAGGACCATAAGTGGAAGTGCCCTAGGCTCTGTTGCTTTGTTTTTTAGATGTTTCAGGAAACACCATACACCTCTCCCAAGTGGCTGTTGGCAATTTACATCCCGCCCATCAGCATAACAAGGCTCCCAGTTCTCCATGGCCTGTCCTGCCTTTCTGGATTTTACACTTTTTTCAGATGGCCCTTTTGACCGGGGGGAAGTGAGACTTCATTGTAGTGCAGATTTCCTTTGCAAGCTTGCTTGGTTGGCCAAAAAGGGCGTATGCGTTTTTTCCTGAATATATTCAGGAAAAAACGCATACGCCCTTTTTGGCCAAGTGCATCATTGTGGACGTTCTGCCTCTTTTCCTATGCTTTAAATGCAATTCCAGTCTACCTCCTGAAATCGGTTTCCTGAAATTCTGCCCCGCTTTCAAGTCCTCTTGGCAGCCTTACTTCAGTATATTTTTGGACGATAGCTGTCATTTATAACTCTGCAGGTTTGTGAATTACAGTGCCCCTGAGCTCCTTTCTTCAACTCGCTTTCTTGTGAGCTGGCCGCAACACCGCAGGATTGCTTCAGGCCCTAATCTGGTTCCGGCACAGCACGCTGAGCCTTTGGTTAATTCCTCTTCCTGGTGGGAAATGAGAGTTAAATTTGCCCGTCCAGACACCTCCAGCTAGTCTCTCATTGGTTCTCCCTATTCCTGTTCATCTTCCTCAGAAATTGCAAATGGGCCAAACAGGAGGTTAAAGGCACTGACTCTCCACGTCGGGAGAGTGTTAGTAAAGCATCTGGAATGTTGCACCCGAGTACCAGGGGACGAGAACTGAGACATATTGGAACATGTCTCCCGACCACACGGTTGATCATACTCTGGGTTCCATGTGCATGTTTTACCTGAAGGCAGAATCCCTTAAACCTGGAGAGTTGAGTCCCGTGGAATGGGTACCATGCAATATGACTTCAAAGGGTCTTCATTTGCTCACCGAACCTCTCCAATCCTATCACTGCTGCGTTTATGCCCCTGTACACACGCTTGATTTTCTTTCAGAGACATAGCAATTCATAGGTTTTAAGATACTTACTAGTCAGGTACATTCTTAGGCGTTTAATATGGGGTGTTGAGTCCATTTCGTTGAGCAAGGAGTAGTTCTTGTCTATTCCATATTTGGCTTAAGGAACTTTATCTTTGTTCATTTAAATCTCTGGTTTTATGCAGCACCCCAACTCACCTTTCCCCTTAAGCAAGCATAAGTTGGTTTTCTAAATTTGAGACCCTGTTCTGTTTTGTAATCCAGTTCCTGTGTAGCCAAGTTTACATTCCGTGTATTAGTGATATCTTATGATGTTTCTTTTTCTGTGTGACTTATTTCAGTTAGAATCATCATACCTGAATCCACTCATTATGCTGCTACGGGCCTGATGACATAGATTTCATTGCTGAGTGATATTGCATTGTACGTAAGTACCACAACTTCTTTATCCATTTTTCACTTTCTGCGATATTGAACTTGTACCGTAAACGAGGTTCTTGTAAACAGAGCCGTCCCAAACTTTGGGGTGGCTGTGTCTTTCTGATTTTAATTTCCCTAAGCTATAGGACCATAAGTGGAAGTACCCTAGGCTCTGTTGCTTTGTTTTTTAGATGTTTCAGGAAACACCATACACCTCTCCGGAGTGGCTCTTGGCAATTTACATCCCGCCCATCAGCATAACAAGGCTCCCAGTTCTCCATGGCCTGTCCTGCCTTTCTGGATTTTACACTTTTTTCAGATGGCCCTTTTGACCGGGGGGAAGTGAGACTTCATTGTAGTGCAGATTTCCTTTGCAAGCTTGCTTGGTTGGCCAAAAAGGGCGTATGCGTTTTTTCCTGAATATATTCAGGAAAAAACGCATACGCCCTTTTTGGCCAAGTGCATCATTGTGGACGTTCTGCCTCTTTTCCTATGCTTTAAATGCAATTCCAGTCTACCTCCTGAAATCGGTTTCCTGCAATTCTGCCCCGCTTTCAAGTCCTCTTGGCAGCCTTACTTCAGTATATTTTTGGACGATAGCTGTCATTTATAACTCTGCAGGTTTGTGAATTACAGTGCCCCTGAGCTCCTTTCTTCAACTCGCTTTCTTGTGAGCTGGCCGCAACACCGCAGGATTGCTTCAGGCCCTAATCTGGTTCCGGCACGGCACGCTGAGCCTTTGGTTAATTCCTCTTCCTGGTGGGAAATGAGAGTTAAATTTGCCCGTCCAGACACCTCCAGCTAGTCTCTCATTGGTTCTCCCTATTCCTGTTCATCTTCCGCAGAAATTGCAAACTGGGCCAAACAGGAGGTTAAAGGCACTGACTCTCCAAGTCGGGAGAGTGTTAGTAAAGCGTCTGGAATGTTGCACCCGAGTACCAGGGGACGAGAACTGAGACATATTGGAACACGTCTCCCGATCACATGGTTGATCATACTCTGGGTTCCACGTGCATGTTTTAGCTGAAGGAAGAATCCCTTAAACCTGGAGAGTTGAGACCCGTGGAATGGGTACCATGCAATATGACTTCAAAGGGTCTTCATTTGCTCACCGAACCTCTCCAATCCTATCACTGCTGCGTTTGTGCCCCTGTACACACGCTTGATTTTCTTTCAGAGACATAGCAATCCATAGGTTTTAAGATACTTACTAGTCAGGTACATTCTTAGGCGTTTAATATGGGGTGTTGAGTCCATTTCGTTGAGCAAGGAGTAGTTCTTGTCTATTCTATATTTGGCTTAAGGAACTTTATCTGTGCTCATTTCAATCTCTGGTTTTATGCAGCACCCCAACTCACCTTTCCCCTTAAGCAAGCATAAGTTGGTTTTCTAAATTTGAGACCCTGTTCTGTTTTGTAATCCAGTTCCTGTGTAGCCAAGTTTACATCCCGTGTATTAGTGATATCTTATGATGTTTCTTTTTCTGTGTGACTTATTTCAGTTAGAATCATCATACCTGAATCCACTCATTATGCTGCTACGGGCCTGATGACATAGATTTCATTGCTGAGTGATATTGCATTGTACGTAAGTACCACAACTTCTTTATCCATTTTTCACTTTCTGCGATATTGAACTTGTACCGTAAACGAGGTTCTTGTAAACAGAGCCGTCCCAAACTTTGGGGTGGCTGTGTCTTTTTGATTTTAATTTCCCTAAGCTATAGGACCATAAGTGGAAGTGCCCTAGGCTCTGTTGCTTTGTTTTTTAGATGTTTCAGGAAACACCATACACCTCTCCCGAGTGGCTGTTGGCAATTTACATCCCGCCCATCAGCATAACAAGGCTCCCAGTTCTCCATGGCCTGTCCTGCCTTTCTGGATTTTACACTTTTTTCAGATGGCCCTTTTGACCGGGGGGAAGTGAGACTTCATTGTAGTGCAGATTTCCTTTGCAAGCTTGCTTGGTTGGCCAAAAAGGGCGTATGCGTTTTTTCCTGAATTCAGGAAAAAACGCATACGCCCTTTTTGGCCAAGTGCATCATTGTGGACGTTCTGCCTCTTTTCCTATGCTTTAAATGCAATTCCAGTCTACCTCCTGAAATCGGTTTCCTGCAATTCTGCCCCGCTTTCAAGTCCTCTTGGCAGCCTTACTTCAGTATATTTTTGGACGATAGCTGTCATTTATAACTCTGCAGGTTTGTGAATTACAGTGCCCCTGAGCTCCTTTCTTCAACTCGCTTTCTTGTGAGCTTGCCGCAACACCGCAGGAATGCTTCAGGCCCTAATCTGGTTCCGGCACGGCACGCTGAGCCTTTGGTTAATTCCTCTTCCTGGTGGGAAATAAGAGTTAAATTTGCCCGTCCAGACACCTCCAGCTAGTCTCTCATTGGTTCTCCCTATTCCTGTTCATTTTCCGCAGAAATTGCAAACTGGGCCAAACAGGAGGTTAAAGGCACTGACTCTCCAAGTTGGGAGAGTGTTAGTAAAGCGTCTGGAATGTTGCACCCGAGTACCAGGGGACGAGAACTGAGACATATTGGAACATGTCTCCCGATCACACGGGTGATCATACTCTGGGATCCACGTGCATGTTTTACCTGAAGGCAGAATCCCTTAAACCTGGAGAGTTGAGACCCGTGGAATGGGTACCATGCAATATGACTTCAAAGGGTCTTCATTTGCTCACCGGACCTCTCCAATCCTATCACTGCTGCGTTTATGCCCCTGTACACACGCTTGATTTTCTTTCAGAGACATAGCAATTCATAGGTTTTAAGATACTTACTAGTCAGGTACATTCTTAGGCGTTTAATATGGGGTGTTGAGTCCATTTCGTTGAGCAAGGAGTAGTTCTTGTCTATTCCATATTTGGCTTAAGGAACTTTATCTGTGTTCATTTAAATCTCTGGTTTTATGCAGCACCCCAACTCACCTTTCCCCTTAAGCAAGCATAAGTTGGTTTTCTAAATTTGAGACCCTGTTCTGTTTTGTAATCCAGTTCCTGTGTAGCCAAGTTTACATTCCGTGTATTAGTGATATCTTATGATGTTTCTTTTTCTGTGTGACTTATTTCAGTTAGAATCATCATACCTGAATCCACTCATTATGCTGCTACGGGCCTGATGACATAGATTTCATTGCTGAGTGATATTGCATTGTACGTAAGTACCACAACTTCTTTATCCATTTTTCACATTCTGCGATATTGAACTTGTACCGTAAACGAGGTTCTTGTAAACAGAGCCGTCCCAAACTTTGGGGTGGCTGTGTCTTTTTGATTTTAATTTCCCTAAGCTATAGGACCATAAGTGGAAGTGCCTTAGGCTCTGTTGCTTTGTTTTTTAGATGTTTCAGGAAACACCATACACCTCTCCGGAGTGGCTGTTGGCAATTTACATCCCGCCCATCAGCATAACAAGGCTCCCAGTTCTCCATGGCCTGTCCTGCCTTTCTGGATTTTACACTTTTTTCAGATGGCCCTTTTGACCGGGGGGAAGTGAGACTTCATTGTAGTGTAGATTTCCTTTGCAAGCTTGCTTGGTTGGCCAAAAAGTGCGTATGCGTTTTTTCCTGAATATATTCAGGAAAAAACGCATACGCCCTTTTTGTCCAAGTGCATCATTGTGGACGTTCTGCCTCTTTTCCTATGCTTTAAATGCAATTCCAGTCTACCTCCTGAAATCGGTTTCCTGAAATTCTGCCCCGCTTTCAAGTCCTCTTGGCAGCCTTACTTCAGTATATTTTTGGACGATAGCTGTCATTTATAACTCTGCAGGTTTGTGAATTACAGTGCCCCTGAGCTCCTTTCTTCAACTCGCTTTCTTGTGAGCTGGCCGCAACACCGCAGGATTGCTTCAGGCCCTAATCTGGTTCCGGCACGGCACGCTGAGCCTTTGGTTAATTCCTCTTCCTGGTGGGAAATGAGAGTTAAATTTGCCCGTCCAGACACCTCCAGCTAGTCTCTCATTGGTTCTCCCTATTCCTGTTCATCTTCCGCAGAAATTGCAAACTGGGCCAAACAGGAGGTTAAAGGCACTGACTCTCCAAGTCGGGAGAGTGTTAGTAAAGCGTCTGGAATGTTGCACCCGAGTACCAGGGGACGAGAACTGAGACATATTGGAACACGTCTCCCAATCACACGGTTGATCATACTCTGGGTTCCACGTTCATGTTTTAGCTGAAGGAAGAATCCCGTAAACCTGGAGAGTTGAGACCCGTGGAATGGGTACCATGCAATATGACTTCAAAGGGTCTTCATTTGCTCACCGAACCTCTCCAATCCTATCACTGCTGCGTTTGTGCCCCTGTACACACGCTTGATTTTCTTTCAGAGACATAGCAATCCATAGGTTTTAAGATCCTTACTAGTCAGGTACATTCTTAGGCGTTTAATATGGGGTGTTGAGTCCATTTCGTTGAGCAAGGAGTAGTTCTTGTCTATTCTATATTTGGCTTAAGGAACTTTATCTGTGCTCATTTCAATCTCTGGTTTTATGCAGCACCCCAACTCACCTTTCCCCTTAAGCAAGCATAAGTTGGTTTTCTAAATTTGAGACCCTGTTCTGTTTTGTAATCCAGTTCCTGTGTAGCCAAGTTTACATCCCGTGTATTAGTGATATCTTATGATGTTTCTTTTTCTGTGTGACTTATTTCAGTTAGAATCATCATACCTGAATCCACTCATTATGCTGCTACGGGCCTGATGACATAGATTTCATTGCTGAGTGATATTGCATTGTACGTAAGTACCACAACTTCTTTATCCATTTTTCACTTTCTGCGATATTGAACTTGTACCGTAAACGAGGTTCTTGTAAACAGAGCCGTCCCAAACTTTGGGGTGGCTGTGTCTTTTTGATTTTAATTTCCCTAAGCTATAGGACCATAAGTGGAAGTGCCCTAGGCTCTGTTGCTTTGTTTTTTAGATGTTTCAGGAAACACCATACACCTCTCCCGAGTGGCTGTTGGCAATTTACATCCCGCCCATCAGCATAACAAGGCTCCCAGTTCTCCATGGTCTGTCCTGCCTTTCTGGATTTTACTTTTTTCAGATGGCCCTTTTGACCGGTGGGAAGTGAGACTTCATTGTAGTGCAGATTTCCTTTGCAAGCTTGCTTGGTTGGCTAAAAAGGGCGTATGCGTTTTTTCCTGAATATATTCAGGAAAAAACGCATACGCCCTTTTTGGCCAAGTGCATCATTGTGGACGTTCTGCCTCTTTTCCTATGCTTTAAATGCAATTCCAGTCTACCTCCTGAAATCGGTTTCCTGCAATTCTGCCCCGCTTTCAAGTCCTCTTGGCAGCCTTACTTCAGTATATTTTTGGACGATAGCTGTCATTTATAACTCTGCAGGTTTGTGAATTACAGTGCCCCTGAGCTCCTTTCTTCAACTCGCTTTCTTGTGAGCTGGCCGCAACACCGCAGGATTGCTTCAGGCCCTAATCTGGTTCCGGCACGGCACGCTGAGCCTTTGGTTAAATCCTCTTCCTGGTGGGAAATGAGAGTTAAATTTGCCCGTCCAGACACCTCCACCTAGTCTCTCATTGGTTCTCCCTATTCCTGTTCATCTTCCGCAGAAATTGCAAATGGGCCAAACAGGAGGTTAAAGGCACTGACTCTCCACGTCGGGAGAGTGTTAGTAAAGCGTCTGGAATGTTGCACCCGAGTACCAGGGGACGAGAACTGAGACATATTGGAACACGTCTCCCGATCACATGGTTGATCATACTCTGGGTTCCATGTGCATGTTTTAGCTGAAGGAAGAATCCCTTAAACCTGAAGAGTTGAGACCCGTGGAATGGGTACCATGCAATATGACTTCAAAGGGTCTTCATTTGCTCACCGAACCTCTCCAATCCTATCACTGCTGCGTTTGTGCCCCTGTACACACGCTTGATTTTCTTTCAGAGACATAGCAATCCATAGGTTTTAAGATCCTTACTAGTCAGGTACATTCTTAGGCGTTTAATATGGGGTGTTGAGTCCATTTCGTTGAGCAAGGAGTAGTTCTTGTCTATTCCATATTTGGCTTAAGGAACTTTATCTGTGTTCATTGAAATCTCTGGTTTGATGCAGCACCCCAACTCACCTTTCCCCTTAAGCAAGCATAAGTTGGTTTTCTAAATTTGAGACCCTGTTCTGTTTTGTAATCCAGTTCCTGTGTAGCCAAGTTTACATTCCGTGTATTAGTGATATCTTATGATGTTTCTTTTTCTGTGTGACTTATTTCAGTTAGAATCATCATACCTGAATCCACTCATTATGCTGCTACGGGCCTGATGACATAGATTTCATTGCTGAGTGACATTGCATTGTACGTAAGTACCACAACTTCTTTATCCATTTTTCACTTTCTGCGATATTGAACTTGTACCGTAAACGAGGTTCTTGTAAACAGAGCCGTCCCAAACTTTGGGGTGGCTGTGTCTTTTTGATTTTAATTTCCCTAAGCTATAGGACCATAAGTGGAAGTGCCCTAGGCTCTGTTGCTTTGTTTTTTAGATGTTTCAGGAAACACCATACACCTCTCCCGAGTGGCTCTTGGCAATTTACATCCCGCCCATCAGCATAACAAGGCTCCCAGTTCTCCATGGCCTGTCCTGCCTTTCTGGATTTTACACTTTTTTCAGATGGCCCTTTTGACCGGTGGGAAGTGAGACTTCATTGTAGTGCAGATTTCCTTTGCAAGCTTGCTTGGTTGGCCAAAAAGGGCGTATGCGTTTTTTCCTGAATATATTCAGGAAAAAACGCATACGCCCTTTTTGGCCAAGTGCATCATTGTGGACGTTCTGCCTCTTTTCCTATGCTTTAAATGCAATTCCAGTCTACCTCCTGAAATCGGTTTCCTGAAATTCTGCCCCGCTTTCAAGTCCTCTTGGCAGCCTTACTTCAGTATATTTTTGGACGATAGCTGTCATTTATAACTCTGCAGGTTTGTGAATTACAGTGCCCCTGAGCTCCTTTCTTCAACTCGCTTTCTTGTGAGCTGGCCGCAACACCACAGGATTGCTTCAGGCCCTAATCTGGTTCCGGCACGGCACGCTGAGCCTTTGGTTAATTCCTCTTCCTGGTGGGAAATGAGAGTTAAATTTGCCCGTCCAGACACCTCCAGCTAGTCTCTCATTGGTTCTCCCTATTCCTGTTCATCTTCCGCAGAAATTGCAAACTGGGCCAAACAGGAGGTTAAAGGCACTGACTCTCCAAGTCGGGAGAGTGTTAGTAAAGCGTCTGGAATGTTGCACCCGAGTACCAGGGGACGAGAACTGAGACATATTGGAACACGTCTCCCGATCACACGGTTGATCATACTCTGGGTTCCACGTGCATCTTTTAGCTGAAGGAAGAATCCCTTAAACCTGGAGAGTTGAGACCCGTGGAATGGGTACCATGCAATATGACTTCAAAGGGTCTTCATTTGCTCACCGAACCTCTCCAATCCTATCACTGCTGCGTTTGTGCCCCTGTACACACGCTTGATTTTCTTTCAGAGACATAGCAATCCATAGGTTTTAAGATACTTACTAGTCAGGTACATTCTTAGGCGTTTAATATGGGGTGTTGAGTCCATTTCGTTGAGCAAGGAGTAGTTCTTGTCTATTCCATATTTGGCTTAAGGAACTTTATCTGTGTTCATTTAAATCTCTGGTTTAATGCAGCACCCCAACTCACCTTTCCCCTTAAGCAAGCATAAGTTGGTTTTCTAAATTTGAGACCCTGTTCTGTTTTGTAATCCAGTTCCTGTGTAGCCAAGTTTACATCCCGTGTATTAGTGATATCTTATGATGTTTCTTTTTCTGTGTGACTTATTTCAGTTAGAATCATCATACCTGAATCCACTCATTATGCTGCTACGGGCCTGATGACATAGATTTCATTGCTGAGTGATATTGCATTGTACGTAAGTACCACAACTTCTTTATCCATTTTTCACTTTCTGCGATATTGAACTTGTACCGTAAACGAGGTTCTTGTAAACAGAGCCGTCCCAAACTTTGGGGTGGCTGTGTCTTTTTGATTTTAATTTCCCTAAGCTATAGGACCATAAGTGGAAGTGCCCTAGGCTCTGTTGCTTTGTTTTTTAGATGTTTCAGGAAACACCATACACCTCTCCCGAGTGGCTGTTGGCAATTTACATCCCGCCCATCAGCATAACAAGGCTCCCAGTTCTCCATGGCCTGTCCTGCCTTTCTGGATTTTACTTTTTTCAGATGGCCCTTTTGACCGGTGGGAAGTGAGACTTCATTGTAGTGCAGATTTCCTTTGCAAGCTTGCTTGGTTGGCTAAAAAGGGCGTATGCGTTTTTTCCTGAATATATTCAGGAAAAAACGCATACGCCCTTTTTGGCCAAGTGCATCATTGTGGACGTTCTGCCTCTTTTCCTATGCTTTAAATGCAATTCCAGTCTACCTCCTGAAATCGGTTTCCTGCAATTCTGCCCCGCTTTCAAGTCCTCTTGGCAGCCTTACTTCAGTATATTTTTGGACGATAGCTGTCATTTATAACTCTGCAGGTTTGTGAATTACAGTGCCCCTGAGCTCCTTTCTTCAACTCGCTTTCTTGTGAGCTGGCCGCAACACCGCAGGATTGCTTCAGGCCCTAATCTGGTTCCGGCACGGCACGCTGAGCCTTTGGTTAAATCCTCTTCCTGGTGGGAAATGAGAGTTAAATTTGCCCGTCCAGACACCTCCACCTAGTCTCTCATTGGTTCTCCCTATTCCTGTTCATCTTCCGCAGAAATTGCAAATGGGCCAAACAGGAGGTTAAAGGCACTGACTCTCCACGTCGGGAGAGTGTGAGTAAAGCGTCTGGAATGTTGCACCCGAGTACCAGGGGACGAGAACTGAGACATATTGGAACACGTCTCCCGATCACATGGTTGATCATACTCTGGGTTCCATGTGCATGTTTTAGCTGAAGGAAGAATCCCTTAAACCTGAAGAGTTGAGACCCGTGGAATGGGTACCATGCAATATGACTTCAAAGGGTCTTCATTTGCTCACCGAACCTCTCCAATCCTATCACTGCTGCGTTTGTGCCCCTGTACACACGCTTGATTTTCTTTCAGAGACATAGCAATCCATAGGTTTTAAGATCCTTACTAGTCAGGTACATTCTTAGGCGTTTAATATGGGGTGTTGAGTCCATTTCGTTGAGCAAGGAGTAGTTCTTGTCTATTCCATATTTGGCTTAAGGAACTTTATCTGTGTTCATTGAAATCTCTGGTTTTATGCAGCACCCCAACTCACCTTTCCCCTTAAGCAAGCATAAGTTGGTTTTCTAAATTTGAGACCCTGTTCTGTTTTGTAATCCAGTTCCTGTGTAGCCAAGTTTACATTCCGTGTATTAGTGATATCTTATGATGTTTCTTTTTCTGTGTGACTTATTTCAGTTAGAATCATCATACCTGAATCCACTCATTATGCTGCTACGGGCCTGATGACATAGATTTCATTGCTGAGTGATATTGCATTGTACGTAAGTACCACAACTTCTTTATCCATTTTTCACTTTCTGCGATATTGAACTTGTACCGTAAACGAGGTTCTTGTAAACAGAGCCGTCCCAAACTTTGGGGTGGCTGTGTCTTTCTGATTTTAATTTCCCTAAGCTATAGGACCATAAGTGGAAGTACCCTAGGCTCTGTTGCTTTGTTTTTTAGATGTTTCAAGAAACACCATACACCTCTCCGGAGTGGCTCTTGGCAATTTACATCCCGCCCATCAGCATAACAAGGCTCCCAGTTCTCCATGGCCTGTCCTGCCTTTCTGGATTTTACACTTTTTTCAGATGGCCCTTTTGACCGGGGGGAAGTGAGACTTCATTGTAGTGCAGATTTCCTTTGCAAGCTTGCTTGGTTGGCCAAAAAGGGCGTATGCGTTTTTTCCTGAATATATTCAGGAAAAAACGCATACGCCCTTTTTGGCCAAGTGCATCATTGTGGACGTTCTGCCTCTTTTCCTATGCTTTAAATGCAATTCCAGTCTACCTCCTGAAATCGGTTTCCTGCAATTCTGCCCCGCTTTCAAGTCCTCTTGGCAGCCTTACTTCAGTATATTTTTGGACGATAGCTGTCATTTATAACTCTGCAGGTTAGTGAATTACAGTGCCCCTGAGCTCCTTTCTTCAACTCGCTTTCTTGTGAGCTGGCCGCAACACCGCAGGATTGCTTCAGGCCCTAATCTGGTTCCGGCACGGCACGCTGAGCCTTTGGTTAATTCCTCTTCCTGGTGGGAAATGAGAGTTAAATTTGCCCGTCCAGACACCTCCAGCTAGTCTCTCATTGGTTCTCCCTATTCCTGTTCATCTTCCGCAGAAATTGCAAACTGGGCCAAACAGGAGGTTAAAGGCACTGACTCTCCAAGTCGGGAGAGTGTTAGTAAAGCGTCTGGAATGTTGCACCCGAGTACCAGGGGACGAGAACTGAGACATATTGGAACACGTCTCCCGATCACATGGTTGATCATACTCTGGGTTCCACGTGCATGTTTTAGCTGAAGGAAGAATCCCTTAAACCTGGAGAGTTGAGACCCGTGGAATGGGTACCATGCAATATGACTTCAAAGGGTCTTCATTTGCTCACCGAACCTCTCCAATCCTATCACTGCTGCGTTTGTGCCCCTGTACACACGCTTGATTTTCTTTCAGAGACATAGCAATCCATAGGTTTTAAGATACTTACTAGTCAGGTACATTCTTAGGCGTTTAATATGGGGTGTTGAGTCCATTTCGTTGAGCAAGGAGTAGTTCTTGTCTATTCTATATTTGGCTTAAGGAACTTTATCTGTGCTCATTTCAATCTCTGGTTTTATGCAGCACCCCAACTCACCTTTCCCCTTAAGCAAGCATAAGTTGGTTTTCTAAATTTGAGACCCTGTTCTGTTTTGTAATCCAGTTCCTGTGTAGCCAAGTTTACATCCCGTGTATTAGTGATATCTTATGATGTTTCTTTTTCTGTGTGACTTATTTCAGTTAGAATCATCATACCTGAATCCACTCATTATGCTGCTATGGGCCTGATGACATAGATTTCATTGCTGAGTGATATTGCATTGTACGTAAGTACCACAACTTCTTTATCCATTTTTCACTTTCTGCGATATTGAACTTGTACCGTAAACGAGGTTCTTGTAAACAGAGCCGTCCCAAACTTTGGGGTGGCTGTGTCTTTTTGATTTTAATTTCCCTAAGCTATAGGACCATAAGTGGAAGTGCCCTAGGCTCTGTTGCTTTGTTTTTTAGATGTTTCAGGAAACACCATACACCTCTCCCGAGTGGCTGTTGGCAATTTACATCCCGCCCATCAGCATAACAAGGCTCCCAGTTCTCCATGGCCTGTCCTGCCTTTCTGGATTTTACACTTTTTTCAGATGGCCCTTTTGACCGGGGGGAAGTGAGACTTCATTGTAGTGCAGATTTCCTTTGCAAGCTTGCTTGGTTGGCCAAAAAGGGCGTATGCGTTTTTTCCTGAATTCAGGAAAAAACGCATACGCCCTTTTTGGCCAAGTGCATCATTGTGGACGTTCTGCCTCTTTTCCTATGCTTTAAATGCAATTCCAGTCTACCTCCTGAAATCGGTTTCCTGCAATTCTGCCCCGCTTTCAAGTCCTCTTGGCAGCCTTACTTCAGTATATTTTTGGACGATAGCTGTCATTTATAACTCTGCAGGTTTGTGAATTACAGTGCCCCTGAGCTCCTTTCTTCAACTCGCTTTCTTGTGAGCTTGCCGCAACACCGCAGGAATGCTTCAGGCCCTAATCTGGTTCCGGCACGGCACGCTGAGCCTTTGGTTAATTCCTCTTCCTGGTGGGAAATAAGAGTTAAATTTGCCCGTCCAGACACCTCCAGCTAGTCTCTCATTGGTTCTCCCTATTCCTGTTCATTTTCCGCAGAAATTGCAAACTGGGCCAAACAGGAGGTTAAAGGCACTGACTCTCCACGTCGGGAGAGTGTTAGTAAAGCGTCTGGAATGTTGCACCCGAGTACCAGGGGACGAGAACTGAGACATATTGGAACATGTCTCCCGATCACACGGGTGATCATACTCTGGGATCCACGTGCATGTTTTACCTGAAGGCAGAATCCCTTAAACCTGGAGAGTTGAGACCCGTGGAATGGGTACCATGCAATATGACTTCAAAGGGTCTTCATTTGCTCACCGGACCTCTCCAATCCTATCACTGCTGTGTTTATGCCCCTGTACACACGCTTGATTTTCTTTCAGAGACATAGCAATTCATAGGTTTTAAGATACTTACTAGTCAGGTACATTCTTAGGCGTTTAATATGGGGTGTTGAGTCCATTTCGTTGAGCAAGGAGTAGTTCTTGTCTATTCCATATTTGGCTTAAGGAACTTTATCTGTGTTCATTTAAATCTCTGGTTTTATGCAGCACCCCAACTCACCTTTCCCCTTAAGCAAGCATAAGTTGGTTTTCTAAATTTGAGACCCTGTTCTGTTTTGTAATCCAGTTCCTGTGTAGCCAAGTTTACATTCCGTGTATTAGTGATATCTTATGATGTTTCTTTTTCTGTGTGACTTATTTCAGTTAGAATCATCATACCTGAATCCACTCATTATGCTGCTACGGGCCTGATGACATAGATTTCATTGCTGAGTGATATTGCATTGTACGTAAGTACCACAACTTCTTTATCCATTTTTCACATTCTGCGATATTGAACTTGTACCGTAAACGAGGTTCTTGTAAACAGAGCCGTCCCAAACTTTGGGGTGGCTGTGTCTTTTTGATTTTAATTTCCCTAAGCTATAGGACCATAAGTGGAAGTGCCTTAGGCTCTGTTGCTTTGTTTTTTAGATGTTTCAGGAAACACCATACACCTCTCCGGAGTGGCTGTTGGCAATTTACATCCCGCCCATCAGCATAACAAGGCTCCCAGTTCTCCATGGCCTGTCCTGCCTTTCTGGATTTTACACTTTTTTCAGATGGCCCTTTTGACCGGGGGGAAGTGAGACTTCATTGTAGTGCAGATTTCCTTTGCAAGCTTGCTTGGTTGGCCAAAAAGGGCGTATGCGTTTTTTCCTGAATATATTCAGGAAAAAACGCATACGCCCTTTTTGGCCAAGTGCATCATTGTGGACGTTCTGCCTCTTTTCCTATGCTTTAAATGCAATTCCAGTCTACCTCCTGAAATCGGTTTCCTGCAATTCTGCCCCGCTTTCAAGTCCTCTTGGCAGCCTTACTTCAGTATATTTTTGGACGATAGCTGTCATTTATAACTCTGCAGGTTAGTGAATTACAGTGCCCCTGAGCTCCTTTCTTCAACTCGCTTTCTTGTGAGCTGGCCGCAACACCGCAGGATTGCTTCAGGCCCTAATCTGGTTCCGGCACGGCACGCTGAGCCTTTGGTTAATTCCTCTTCCTGGTGGGAAATGAGAGTTAAATTTGCCCGTCCAGACACCTCCAGCTAGTCTCTCATTGGTTCTCCCTATTCCTGTTCATCTTCCGCAGAAATTGCAAACTGGGCCAAACAGGAGGTTAAAGGCACTGACTCTCCAAGTCGGGAGAGTGTTAGTAAAGCGTCTGGAATGTTGCACCCGAGTACCAGGGGACGAGAACTGAGACATATTGGAACACGTCTCCCGATCACATGGTTGATCATACTCTGGGTTCCACGTGCATGTTTTAGCTGAAGGAAGAATCCCTTAAACCTGGAGAGTTGAGACCCGTGGAATGGGTACCATGCAATATGACTTCAAAGGGTCTTCATTTGCTCACCGAACCTCTCCAATCCTATCACTGCTGCGTTTGTGCCCCTGTACACACGCTTGATTTTCTTTCAGAGACATAGCAATCCATAGGTTTTAAGATACTTACTAGTCAGGTACATTCTTAGGCGTTTAATATGGGGTGTTGAGTCCATTTCGTTGAGCAAGGAGTAGTTCTTGTCTATTCTATATTTGGCTTAAGGAACTTTATCTGTGCTCATTTCAATCTCTGGTTTTATGCAGCACCCCAACTCACCTTTCCCCTTAAGCAAGCATAAGTTGGTTTTCTAAATTTGAGACCCTGTTCTGTTTTGTAATCCAGTTCCTGTGTAGCCAAGTTTACATCCCGTGTATTAGTGATATCTTATGATGTTTCTTTTTCTGTGTGACTTATTTCAGTTAGAATCATCATACCTGAATCCACTCATTATGCTGCTATGGGCCTGATGACATAGATTTCATTGCTGAGTGATATTGCATTGTACGTAAGTACCACAACTTCTTTATCCATTTTTCACTTTCTGCGATATTGAACTTGTACCGTAAACGAGGTTCTTGTAAACAGAGCCGTCCCAAACTTTGGGGTGGCTGTGTCTTTTTGATTTTAATTTCCCTAAGCTATAGGACCATAAGTGGAAGTGCCCTAGGCTCTGTTGCTTTGTTTTTTAGATGTTTCAGGAAACACCATACACCTCTCCCGAGTGGCTGTTGGCAATTTACATCCCGCCCATCAGCATAACAAGGCTCCCAGTTCTCCATGGCCTGTCCTGCCTTTCTGGATTTTACACTTTTTTCAGATGGCCCTTTTGACCGGGGGGAAGTGAGACTTCATTGTAGTGCAGATTTCCTTTGCAAGCTTGCTTGGTTGGCCAAAAAGGGCGTATGCGTTTTTTCCTGAATTCAGGAAAAAACGCATACGCCCTTTTTGGCCAAGTGCATCATTGTGGACGTTCTGCCTCTTTTCCTATGCTTTAAATGCAATTCCAGTCTACCTCCTGAAATCGGTTTCCTGCAATTCTGCCCCGCTTTCAAGTCCTCTTGGCAGCCTTACTTCAGTATATTTTTGGACGATAGCTGTCATTTATAACTCTGCAGGTTTGTGAATTACAGTGCCCCTGAGCTCCTTTCTTCAACTCGCTTTCTTGTGAGCTTGCCGCAACACCGCAGGAATGCTTCAGGCCCTAATCTGGTTCCGGCACGGCACGCTGAGCCTTTGGTTAATTCCTCTTCCTGGTGGGAAATAAGAGTTAAATTTGCCCGTCCAGACACCTCCAGCTAGTCTCTCATTGGTTCTCCCTATTCCTGTTCATTTTCCGCAGAAATTGCAAACTGGGCCAAACAGGAGGTTAAAGGCACTGACTCTCCACGTCGGGAGAGTGTTAGTAAAGCGTCTGGAATGTTGCACCCGAGTACCAGGGGACGAGAACTGAGACATATTGGAACATGTCTCCCGATCACACGGGTGATCATACTCTGGGATCCACGTGCATGTTTTACCTGAAGGCAGAATCCCTTAAACCTGGAGAGTTGAGACCCGTGGAATGGGTACCATGCAATATGACTTCAAAGGGTCTTCATTTGCTCACCGGACCTCTCCAATCCTATCACTGCTGTGTTTATGCCCCTGTACACACGCTTGATTTTCTTTCAGAGACATAGCAATTCATAGGTTTTAAGATACTTACTAGTCAGGTACATTCTTAGGCGTTTAATATGGGGTGTTGAGTCCATTTCGTTGAGCAAGGAGTAGTTCTTGTCTATTCCATATTTGGCTTAAGGAACTTTATCTGTGTTCATTTAAATCTCTGGTTTTATGCAGCACCCCAACTCACCTTTCCCCTTAAGCAAGCATAAGTTGGTTTTCTAAATTTGAGACCCTGTTCTGTTTTGTAATCCAGTTCCTGTGTAGCCAAGTTTACATTCCGTGTATTAGTGATATCTTATGATGTTTCTTTTTCTGTGTGACTTATTTCAGTTAGAATCATCATACCTGAATCCACTCATTATGCTGCTACGGGCCTGATGACATAGATTTCATTGCTGAGTGATATTGCATTGTACGTAAGTACCACAACTTCTTTATCCATTTTTCACATTCTGCGATATTGAACTTGTACCGTAAACGAGGTTCTTGTAAACAGAGCCGTCCCAAACTTTGGGGTGGCTGTGTCTTTTTGATTTTAATTTCCCTAAGCTATAGGACCATAAGTGGAAGTGCCTTAGGCTCTGTTGCTTTGTTTTTTAGATGTTTCAGGAAACACCATACACCTCTCCGGAGTGGCTGTTGGCAATTTACATCCCGCCCATCAGCATAACAAGGCTCCCAGTTCTCCATGGCCTGTCCTGCCTTTCTGGATTTTACACTTTTTTCAGATGGCCCTTTTGACCGGGGGGAAGTGAGACTTCATTGTAGTGTAGATTTCCTTTGCAAGCTTGCTTGGTTGGCCAAAAAGTGCGTATGCGTTTTTTCCTGAATATATTCAGGAAAAAACGCATACGCCCTTTTTGTCCAAGTGCATCATTGTGGACGTTCTGCCTCTTTTCCTATGCTTTAAATGCAATTCCAGTCTACCTCCTGAAATCGGTTTCCTGAAATTCTGTCCCGCTTTCAAGTCCTCTTGGCAGCCTTACTTCAGTATATTTTTGGACGATAGCTGTCATTTATAACTCTGCAGGTTTGTGAATTACAGTGCCCCTGAGCTCCTTTCTTCAACTCGCTTTCTTGTGAGCTGGCCGCAACACCGCAGGATTGCTTCAGGCCCTAATCTGGTTCCGGCACGGCACGCTGAGCCTTTGGTTAATTCCTCTTCCTGGTGGGAAATGAGAGTTAAATTTGCCCGTCCAGACACCTCCAGCTAGTCTCTCATTGGTTCTCCCTATTCCTGTTCATCTTCCGCAGAAATTGCAAACTGGGCCAAACAGGAGGTTAAAGGCACTGACTCTCCAAGTCGGGAGAGTGTTAGTAAAGCGTCTGGAATGTTGCACCCGAGTACCAGGGGACGAGAACTGAGACATATTGGAACACGTCTCCCAATCACACGGTTGATCATACTCTGGGTTCCACGTTCATGTTTTAGCTGAAGGAAGAATCCCGTAAACCTGGAGAGTTGAGACCCGTGGAATGGGTACCATGCAATATGACTTCAAAGGGTCTTCATTTGCTCACCGAACCTCTCCAATCCTATCACTGCTGCGTTTGTGCCCCTGTACACACGCTTGATTTTCTTTCAGAGACATAGCAATCCATAGGTTTTAAGATCCTTACTAGTCAGGTACATTCTTAGGCGTTTAATATGGGGTGTTGAGTCCATTTCGTTGAGCAAGGAGTAGTTCTTGTCTATTCTATATTTGGCTTAAGGAACTTTATCTGTGCTCATTTCAATCTCTGGTTTTATGCAGCACCCCAACTCACCTTTCCCCTTAAGCAAGCATAAGTTGGTTTTCTAAATTTGAGACCCTGTTCTGTTTTGTAATCCAGTTCCTGTGTAGCCAAGTTTACATCCCGTGTATTAGTGATATCTTATGATGTTTCTTTTTCTGTGTGACTTATTTCAGTTAGAATCATCATACCTGAATCCACTCATTATGCTGCTACGGGCCTGATGACATAGATTTCATTGCTGAGTGATATTGCATTGTACGTAAGTACCACAACTTCTTTATCCATTTTTCACTTTCTGCGATATTGAACTTGTACCGTAAACGAGGTTCTTGTAAACAGAGCCGTCCCAAACTTTGGGGTGGCTGTGTCTTTTTGATTTTAATTTCCCTAAGCTATAGGACCATAAGTGGAAGTGCCCTAGGCTCTGTTGCTTTGTTTTTTAGATGTTTCAGGAAACACCATACACCTCTCCCGAGTGGCTGTTGGCAATTTACATCCCGCCCATCAGCATAACAAGGCTCCCAGTTCTCCATGGCCTGTCCTGCCTTTCTGGATTTTACTTTTTTCAGATGGCCCTTTTGACCGGTGGGAAGTGAGACTTCATTGTAGTGCAGATTTCCTTTGCAAGCTTGCTTGGTTGGCTAAAAAGGGCGTATGCGTTTTTTCCTGAATATATTCAGGAAAAAACGCATACGCCCTTTTTGGCCAAGTGCATCATTGTGGACGTTCTGCCTCTTTTCCTATGCTTTAAATGCAATTCCAGTCTACCTCCTGAAATCGGTTTCCTGCAATTCTGCCCCGCTTTCAAGTCCTCTTGGCAGCCTTACTTCAGTATATTTTTGGACGATAGCTGTCATTTATAACTCTGCAGGTTTGTGAATTACAGTGCCCCTGAGCTCCTTTCTTCAACTCGCTTTCTTGTGAGCTGGCCGCAACACCGCAGGATTGCTTCAGGCCCTAATCTGGTTCCGGCACGGCACGCTGAGCCTTTGGTTAAATCCTCTTCCTGGTGGGAAATGAGAGTTAAATTTGCCCGTCCAGACACCTCCACCTAGTCTCTCATTGGTTCTCCCTATTCCTGTTCATCTTCCGCAGAAATTGCAAATGGGCCAAACAGGAGGTTAAAGGCACTGACTCTCCACGTCGGGAGAGTGTTAGTAAAGCGTCTGGAATGTTGCACCCGAGTACCAGGGGACGAGAACTGAGACATATTGGAACACGTCTCCCGATCACATGGTTGATCATACTCTGGGTTCCATGTGCATGTTTTAGCTGAAGGAAGAATCCCTTAAACCTGAAGAGTTGAGACCCGTGGAATGGGTACCATGCAATATGACTTCAAAGGGTCTTCATTTGCTCACCGAACCTCTCCAATCCTATCACTGCTGCGTTTGTGCCCCTGTACACACGCTTGATTTTCTTTCAGAGACATAGCAATCCATAGGTTTTAAGATCCTTACTAGTCAGGTACATTCTTAGGCGTTTAATATGGGGTGTTGAGTCCATTTCGTTGAGCAAGGAGTAGTTCTTGTCTATTCCATATTTGGCTTAAGGAACTTTATCTGTGTTCATTGAAATCTCTGGTTTGATGCAGCACCCCAACTCACCTTTCCCCTTAAGCAAGCATAAGTTGGTTTTCTAAATTTGAGACCCTGTTCTGTTTTGTAATCCAGTTCCTGTGTAGCCAAGTTTACATTCCGTGTATTAGTGATATCTTATGATGTTTCTTTTTCTGTGTGACTTATTTCAGTTAGAATCATCATACCTGAATCCACTCATTATGCTGCTACGGGCCTGATGACATAGATTTCATTGCTGAGTGACATTGCATTGTACGTAAGTACCACAACTTCTTTATCCATTTTTCACTTTCTGCGATATTGAACTTGTACCGTAAACGAGGTTCTTGTAAACAGAGCCGTCCCAAACTTTGGGGTGGCTGTGTCTTTTTGATTTTAATTTCCCTAAGCTATAGGACCATAAGTGGAAGTGCCCTAGGCTCTGTTGCTTTGTTTTTTAGATGTTTCAGGAAACACCATACACCTCTCCCGAGTGGCTCTTGGCAATTTACATCCCGCCCATCAGCATAACAAGGCTCCCAGTTCTCCATGGCCTGTCCTGCCTTTCTGGATTTTACACTTTTTTCAGATGGCCCTTTTGACCGGTGGGAAGTGAGACTTCATTGTAGTGCAGATTTCCTTTGCAAGCTTGCTTGGTTGGCCAAAAAGGGCGTATGCGTTTTTTCCTGAATATATTCAGGAAAAAACGCATACGCCCTTTTTGGCCAAGTGCATCATTGTGGACGTTCTGCCTCTTTTCCTATGCTTTAAATGCAATTCCAGTCTACCTCCTGAAATCGGTTTCCTGCAATTCTGCCCCGCTTTCAAGTCCTCTTGGCAGCCTTACTTCAGTATATTTTTGGACGATAGCTGTCATTTATAACTCTGCAGGTTTGTGAATTACAGTGCCCCTGAGCTCCTTTCTTCAACTCGCTTTCTTGTGAGCTGGCCGCAACACCACAGGATTGCTTCAGGCCCTAATCTGGTTCCGGCACGGCACGCTGAGCCTTTGGTTAATTCCTCTTCCTGGTGGGAAATGAGAGTTAAATTTGCCCGTCCAGACACCTCCAGCTAGTCTCTCATTGGTTCTCCCTATTCCTGTTCATCTTCCGCAGAAATTGCAAACTGGGCCAAACAGGAGGTTAAAGGCACTGACTCTCCAAGTCGGGAGAGTGTTAGTAAAGCGTCTGGAATGTTGCACCCGAGTACCAGGGGACGAGAACTGAGACATATTGGAACACGTCTCCCGATCACACGGTTGATCATACTCTGGGTTCCACGTGCATCTTTTAGCTGAAGGAAGAATCCCTTAAACCTGGAGAGTTGAGACCCGTGGAATGGGTACCATGCAATATGACTTCAAAGGGTCTTCATTTGCTCACCGAACCTCTCCAATCCTATCACTGCTGCGTTTGTGCCCCTGTACACACGCTTGATTTTCTTTCAGAGACATAGCAATCCATAGGTTTTAAGATACTTACTAGTCAGGTACATTCTTAGGCGTTTAATATGGGGTGTTGAGTCCATTTCGTTGAGCAAGGAGTAGTTCTTGTCTATTCCATATTTGGCTTAAGGAACTTTATCTGTGTTCATTTAAATCTCTGGTTTAATGCAGCACCCCAACTCACCTTTCCCCTTAAGCAAGCATAAGTTGGTTTTCTAAATTTGAGACCCTGTTCTGTTTTGTAATCCAGTTCCTGTGTAGCCAAGTTTACATTCCGTGTATTAGTGATATCTTATGATGTTTCTTTTTCTGTGTGACTTATTTCAGTTAGAATCATCATACCTGAATCCACTCATTATGCTGCTACGGGCCTGATGACATAGATTTCATTGCTGAGTGACATTGCATTGTACGTAAGTACCACAACTTCTTTATCCATTTTTCACTTTCTGCGATATTGAACTTGTACCGTAAACGAGGTTCTTGTAAACAGAGCCGTCCCAAACTTTGGGGTGGCTGTGTCTTTTTGATTTTAATTTCCCTAAGCTATAGGACCATAAGTGGAAGTGCCCTAGGCTCTGTTGCTTTGTTTTTTAGATGTTTCAGGAAACACCATACACCTCTCCCGAGTGGCTCTTGGCAATTTACATCCCGCCCATCAGCATAACAAGGCTCCCAGTTCTCCATGGCCTGTCCTGCCTTTCTGGATTTTACACTTTTTTCAGATGGCCCTTTTGACCGGTGGGAAGTGAGACTTCATTGTAGTGCAGATTTCCTTTGCAAGCTTGCTTGGTTGGCCAAAAAGGGCGTATGCGTTTTTTCCTGAATATATTCAGGAAAAAACGCATACGCCCTTTTTGGCCAAGTGCATCATTGTGGACGTTCTGCCTCTTTTCCTATGCTTTAAATGCAATTCCAGTCTACCTCCTGAAATCGGTTTCCTGAAATTCTGCCCCGCTTTCAAGTCCTCTTGGCAGCCTTACTTCAGTATATTTTTGGACGATAGCTGTCATTTATAACTCTGCAGGTTTGTGAATTACAGTGCCCCTGAGCTCCTTTCTTCAACTCGCTTTCTTGTGAGCTGGCCGCAACACCACAGGATTGCTTCAGGCCCTAATCTGGTTCCGGCACGGCACGCTGAGCCTTTGGTTAATTCCTCTTCCTGGTGGGAAATGAGAGTTAAATTTGCCCGTCCAGACACCTCCAGCTAGTCTCTCATTGGTTCTCCGTATTCCTGTTCATCTTCCTCAGAAATTGCAAATGGGCCAAACAGGAGGTTAAAGGCACTGACTCTCCAAGTCGGGAGAGTGTTAGTAAAGCATCTGGAATGTTGCACCCGAGTACCAGGGGACGAGAACTGAGACATATTGGAACATGTCTCCCGACCACACGGTTGATCATACTCTGGGTTCCATGTGCATGTTTTACCTGAAGGCAGAATCCCTTAAACCTGGAGAGTTGAGTCCCGTGGAATGGGTACCATGCAATATGACTTCAAAGGGTCTTCATTTGCTCACCGAACCTCTCCAATCCTATCACTGCTGCCTTTATGCCCCTGTACACATGCTTGATTTTCTTTCAGACACATAGCAATGCATAGGTTTTAAGATACTTACTAGTCAGGTACATTCTTAGGCGTTTAATATGGGGTGTTGAGTCCATTTCGTTGAGCAAGGAGTAGTTCTTGTCTATTCCATATTTGGCTTAAGGAACTTTTTCTGTGCTCATTTCAATCTCTGGTTTGATGCAGCACCCCAACTCACCTTTCCCCTTAAGCAAGCATAAGTTGGTTTTCTAAATTTGAGACCCTGTTCTGTTTTGTAATCCAGTTCCTGTGTAGCCAAGTTTACATTCCGTGTATTAGTGATATCTTATGATGTTTCTTTTTCTGTGTGACTTATTTCAGTTAGAATCATCATACCTGAATCCACTCATTATGCTGCTACGGGCCTGATGACATAGATTTCATTGCTGAGTGATATTGCATTGTACGTAAGTACCACAACTTCTTTATCCATTTTTCACTTTCTGCGATATTGAACTTGTACCGTAAACGAGGTTCTTGTAAACAGAGCCGTCCCAAACTTTGGGGTGGCTGTGTCTTTTTGATTTTAATTTCCCTAAGCTATAGGACCATAAGTGGAAGTGCCCTAGGCTCTGTTGCTTTGTTTTTTAGATGTTTCAGGAAACACCATACACCTCTCCCGAGTGGCTGTTGGCAATTTACATCCCGCCCATCAGCATAACAAGGCTCCCAGTTCTCCATGGCCTGTCCTGCCTTTCTGGATTTTACACTTTTTTCAGATGGCCCTTTTGACCGGGGGGAAGTGAGACTTCATTGTAGTGCAGATTTCCTTTGCAAGCTTGCTTGGTTGGCCAAAAAGGGCGTATGCGTTTTTTCCTGAATATATTCAGGAAAAAACGCATACGCCCTTTTTGGCCAAGTGCATCATTGTGGACGTTCTGCCTCTTTTCCTATGCTTTAAATGCAATTCCAGTCTACCTCCTGAAATCGGTTTCCTGCAATTCTGCCCCGCTTTCAAGTCCTCTTGGCAGCCTTACTTCAGTATATTTTTGGACGATAGCTGTCATTTATAACTCTGCAGGTTTGTGAATTACAGTGCCCCTGAGCTCCTTTCTTCAACTCGCTTTCTTGTGAGCTGGCCGCAACACCGCAGGATTGCTTCAGGCCCTAATCTGGTTCCGGCACGGCACGCTGAGCCTTTGGTTAATTCCTCTTCCTGGTGGGAAATGAGAGTTAAATTTGCCCGTCCAGACACCTCCAGCTAGTCTCTCATTGGTTCTCCCTATTCCTGTTCATCTTCCTCAGAAATTGCAAATGGGCCAAACAGGAGGTTAAAGGCACTGACTCTCCACGTCGGGAGAGTGTTAGTAAAGCGTCTGGAATGTTGCACCCGAGTACCAGGGGACGAGAACTGAGACATATTGGAACATGTCTCCCGACCACACGGTTGATCATACTCTGGGTTCCATGTGAATGTTTTACCTGAAGGCAGAATCCCTTAAACCTGGAGAGTTGAGTCCCGTGGAATGGGTACCATGCAATATGACTTCAAAGGGTCTTCATTTGCTCACCGAACCTCTCCAATCCTATCACTGCTGCGTTTATGCCCCTGTACACACGCTTGATTTTCTTTCAGAGACATAGCAATTCATAGGTTTTAAGATACTTACTAGTCAGGTACATTCTTAGGCGTTTAATATGGGGTGTTGAGTCCATTTCGTTGAGCAAGGAGTAGTTCTTGTCTATTCCATATTTGGCTTAAGGAACTTTATCTTTGTTCATTTAAATCTCTGGTTTTATGCAGCACCCCAACTCACCTTTCCCCTTAAGCAAGCATAAGTTGGTTTTCTAAATTTGAGACCCTGTTCTGTTTTGTAATCCAGTTCCTGTGTAGCCAAGTTTACATTCCGTGTATTAGTGATATCTTATGATGTTTCTTTTTCTGTGTGACTTATTTCAGTTAGAATCATCATACCTGAATCCACTCATTATGCTGCTACGGGCCTGATGACATAGATTTCATTGCTGAGTGATATTGCATTGTACGTAAGTACCACAACTTCTTTATCCATTTTTCACTTTCTGCGCTATTGAACTTGTACCGTAAACGAGGTTCTTGTAAACAGAGCCGTCCCAAACTTTGGGGTGGCTGTGTCTTTCTGATTTTAATTTCCCTAAGCTATAGGACCATAAGTGGAAGTACCCTAGGCTCTGTTGCTTTGTTTTTTAGATGTTTCAGGAAACACCATACACCTCTCCGGAGTGGCTCTTGGCAATTTACATCCCGCCCATCAGCATAACAAGGCTCCCAGTTCTCCATGGCCTGTCCTGCCTTTCTGGATTTTACACTTTTTTCAGATGGCCCTTTTGACCGGGGGGAAGTGAGACTTCATTGTAGTGCAGATTTCCTTTGCAAGCTTGCTTGGTTGGCCAAAAAGGGCGTATGCGTTTTTTCCTGAATATATTCAGGAAAAAACGCATACGCCCTTTTTGGCCAAGTGCATCATTGTGGACGTTCTGCCTCTTTTCCTATGCTTTAAATGCAATTCCAGTCTACCTCCTGAAATCGGTTTCCTGCAATTCTGCCCCGCTTTCAAGTCCTCTTGGCAGCCTTACTTCAGTATATTTTTGGACGATAGCTGTCATTTATAACTCTGCAGGTTTGTGAATTACAGTGCCCCTGAGCTCCTTTCTTCAACTCGCTTTCTTGTGAGCTGGCCGCAACACCGCAGGATTGCTTCAGGCCCTAATCTGGTTCCGGCACGGCACGCTGAGCCTTTGGTTAATTCCTCTTCCTGGTGGGAAATGAGAGTTAAATTTGCCCGTCCAGACACCTCCAGCTAGTCTCTCATTGGTTCTCCCTATTCCTGTTCATCTTCCGCAGAAATTGCAAACTGGGCCAAACAGGAGGTTAAAGGCACTGACTCTCCAAGTCGGGAGAGTGTTAGTAAAGCGTCTGGAATGTTGCACCCGAGTACCAGGGGACGAGAACTGAGACATATTGGAACACGTCTCCCGATCACATGGTTGATCATACTCTGGGTTCCACGTGCATGTTTTAGCTGAAGGAAGAATCCCTTAAACCTGGAGAGTTGAGACCCGTGGAATGGGTACCATGCAATATGACTTCAAAGGGTCTTCATTTGCTCACCGAACCTCTCCAATCCTATCACTGCTGCGTTTGTGCCCCTGTACACACGCTTGATTTTCTTTCAGAGACATAGCAATCCATAGGTTTTAAGATACTTACTAGTCAGGTACATTCTTAGGCGTTTAATATGGGGTGTTGAGTCCATTTCGTTGAGCAAGGAGTAGTTCTTGTCTATTCTATATTTGGCTTAAGGAACTTTATCTGTGCTCATTTCAATCTCTGGTTTTATGCAGCACCCCAACTCACCTTTCCCCTTAAGCAAGCATAAGTTGGTTTTCTAAATTTGAGACCCTGTTCTGTTTTGTAATCCAGTTCCTGTGTAGCCAAGTTTACATCCCGTGTATTAGTGATATCTTATGATGTTTCTTTTTCTGTGTGACTTATTTCAGTTAGAATCATCATACCTGAATCCACTCATTATGCTGCTACGGGCCTGATGACATAGATTTCATTGCTGAGTGATATTGCATTGTACGTAAGTACCACAACTTCTTTATCCATTTTTCACTTTCTGCGATATTGAACTTGTACCGTAAACGAGGTTCTTGTAAACAGAGCCGTCCCAAACTTTGGGGTGGCTGTGTCTTTTTGATTTTAATTTCCCTAAGCTATAGGACCATAAGTGGAAGTGCCCTAGGCTCTGTTGCTTTGTTTTTTAGATGTTTCAGGAAACACCATACACCTCTCCCGAGTGGCTGTTGGCAATTTACATCCCGCCCATCAGCATAACAAGGCTCCCAGTTCTCCATGGCCTGTCCTGCCTTTCTGGATTTTACACTTTTTTCAGATGGCCCTTTTGACCGGGGGGAAGTGAGACTTCATTGTAGTGCAGATTTCCTTTGCAAGCTTGCTTGGTTGGCCAAAAAGGGCGTATGCGTTTTTTCCTGAATTCAGGAAAAAACGCATACGCCCTTTTTGGCCAAGTGCATCATTGTGGACGTTCTGCCTCTTTTCCTATGCTTTAAATGCAATTCCAGTCTACCTCCTGAAATCGGTTTCCTGCAATTCTGCCCCGCTTTCAAGTCCTCTTGGCAGCCTTACTTCAGTATATTTTTGGACGATAGCTGTCATTTATAACTCTGCAGGTTTGTGAATTACAGTGCCCCTGAGCTCCTTTCTTCAACTCGCTTTCTTGTGAGCTTGCCGCAACACCGCAGGAATGCTTCAGGCCCTAATCTGGTTCCGGCACGGCACGCTGAGCCTTTGGTTAATTCCTCTTCCTGGTGGGAAATAAGAGTTAAATTTGCCCGTCCAGACACCTCCAGCTAGTCTCTCATTGGTTCTCCCTATTCCTGTTCATTTTCCGCAGAAATTGCAAACTGGGCCAAACAGGAGGTTAAAGGCACTGACTCTCCAAGTTGGGAGAGTGTTAGTAAAGCGTCTGGAATGTTGCACCCGAGTACCAGGGGACGAGAACTGAGACATATTGGAAAATGTCTCCCGATCACACGGGTGATCATACTCTGGGATCCACGTGCATGTTTTACCTGAAGGCAGAATCCCTTAAACCTGGAGAGTTGAGACCCGTGGAATGGGTACCATGCAATATGACTTCAAAGGGTCTTCATTTGCTCACCGGACCTCTACAATCCTATCACTGCTGCGTTTATGCCCCTGTACACACGCTTGATTTTCTTTCAGAGACATAGCAATTCATAGGTTTTAAGATACTTACTAGTCAGGTACATTCTTAGGCGTTTAATATGGGGTGTTGAGTCCATTTCGTTGAGCAAGGAGTAGTTCTTGTCTATTCCATATTTGGCTTAAGGAACTTTATCTGTGTTCATTTAAATCTCTGGTTTTATGCAGCACCCCAACTCACCTTTCCCCTTAAGCAAGCATAAGTTGGTTTTCTAAATTTGAGACCCTGTTCTGTTTTGTAATCCAGTTCCTGTGTAGCCAAGTTTACATTCCGTGTATTAGTGATATCTTATGATGTTTCTTTTTCTGTGTGACTTATTTCAGTTAGAATCATCATACCTGAATCCACTCATTATGCTGCTACGGGCCTGATGACATAGATTTCATTGCTGAGTGATATTGCATTGTACGTAAGTACCACAACTTCTTTATCCATTTTTCACTTTCTGCGATATTGAACTTGTACCGTAAACGAGGTTCTTGTAAACAGAGCCGTCCCAAACTTTGGGGTGGCTGTGTCTTTTTGATTTTAATTTCCCTAAGCTATAGGACCATAAGTGGAAGTGCCTTAGGCTCTGTTGCTTTGTTTTTTAGATGTTTCAGGAAACACCATACACCTCTCCGGAGTGGCTGTTGGCAATTTACATCCCGCCCATCAGCATAACAAGGCTCCCAGTTCTCCATGGCCTGTCCTGCCTTTCTGGATTTTACACTTTTTTCAGATGGCCCTTTTGACCGGGGGGAAGTGAGACTTCATTGTAGTGCAGATTTCCTTTGCAAGCTTGCTTGGTTGGCCAAAAAGTGCGTATGCGTTTTTTCCTGAATATATTCAGGAAAAAACGCATACGCCCTTTTTGTCCAAGTGCATCATTGTGGACGTTCTGCCTCTTTTCCTATGCTTTAAATGCAATTCCAGTCTACCTCCTGAAATCGGTTTCCTGAAATTCTGCCCCGCTTTCAAGTCCTCTTGGCAGCCTTACTTCAGTATATTTTTGGACGATAGCTGTCATTTATAACTCTGCAGGTTTGTGAATTACAGTGCCCCTGAGCTCCTTTCTTCAACTCGCTTTCTTGTGAGCTGGCCGCAACACCGCAGGATTGCTTCAGGCCCTAATCTGGTTCCGGCACGGCACGCTGAGCCTTTGGTTAATTCCTCTTCCTGGTGGGAAATGAGAGTTAAATTTGCCCGTCCAGACACCTCCAGCTAGTCTCTCATTGGTTCTCCCTATTCCTGTTCATCTTCCGCAGAAATTGCAAACTGGGCCAAACAGGAGGTTAAAGGCACTGACTCTCCAAGTCGGGAGAGTGTTAGTAAAGCGTCTGGAATGTTGCACCCGAGTACCAGGGGACGAGAACTGAGACATATTGGAACACGTCTCCCGATCACACGGTTGATCATACTCTGGGTTCCACGTGCATCTTTTAGCTGAAGGAAGAATCCCTTAAACCTGGAGAGTTGAGACCCGTGGAATGGGTACCATGCAATATGACTTCAAAGGGTCTTCATTTGCTCACCGAACCTCTCCAATCCTATCACTGCTGCGTTTATGCCCCTGTACACACGCTTGATTTTCTTTCAGAGACATAGCAGTGCATAGGTTTTAAGATACTTACTAGTCAGGTACATTCTTAGGTGTTTAATATGGGGTGTTGAGTCCATTTCGTTGAGCAAGGAGTAGTTCTTGTCTATTCTATATTTGGCTTAAGGAACTTTATCTGTGCTCATTTCAATCTCTGGTTTTATGCAGCACCCCAACTCACCTTTCCCCTTAAGCAAGCATAAGTTGGTTTTCTAAATTTGAGACCCTTTTCTGTTTTGTAATCCAGTTCCTGTGTAGCCAAGTTTACATTCCGTGTATTAGTGATATCTTATGATGTTTCTTTTTCTGTGTGACTTATTTCAGTTAGAATCATCATACCTGAATCCACTCATTATGCTGCTACGGGCCTGATGACATAGGTTTCATTGCTGAGTGATATTGCATTGTACGTAAGTACCACAACTTCTTTATCCATTTTTCACTTTCTGCGATATTGAACTTGTACCGTAAACGAGGTTCTTGTAAACAGAGCCGTCCCAAACTTTGGGGTGGCTGTGTCTTTTTGATTTTAATTTCCCTAAGCTATAGGACCATAAGTGGAAGTGCCCTAGGCTCTGTTGCTTTGTTTTTTAGATGTTTCAGGAAACACCATACACCTCTCCCGAGTGGCTGTTGGCAATTTACATCCCGCCCATCAGCATAACAAGGCTCCCAGTTCTCCATGGCCTGTCCTGCCTTTCTGGATTTTACACTTTTTTCAGATGGCCCTTTTGACCGGGGGGAAGTGAGACTTCATTGTAGTGCGGATTTCCTTTGCAAGCTTGCTTGGTTGGCCAAAAAGGGCGTATGCGTTTTTTCCTGAATATATTCAGGAAAAAACGCATACGCCCTTTTTGGCCAAGTGCATCATTGTGGACGTTCTGCCTCTTTTCCTATGCTTTAAATGCAATTCCAGTCTACCTCCTGAAATCGGTTTCCTGCAATTCTGCCCCGCTTTCAAGTCCTCTTGGCAGCCTTACTTCAGTATATTTTTGGACGATAGCTGTCATTTATAACTCTGCAGGTTTGTGAATTACAGTGCCCCTGAGCTCCTTTCTTCAACTCGCTTTCTTGTGAGCTGGCCGCAACACCGCAGGATTGCTTCAGGCCCTAATCTGGTTCCGGCACGGCACGCTGAGCCTTTGGTTAATTCCTCTTCCTGGTGGGAAATGAGAGTTAAATTTGCCCGTCCAGACACCTCCAGCTAGTCTCTCATTCGTTCTCCCTATTCCTGTTCATCTTCCACAGAAATTGCAAACTGGGCCAAACAGGAGGTTAAAGGCACTGACTCTCCAAGTCGGGAGAGTGTTAGTAAAGCGTCTGGAATGTTGCACCCGAGTACCAGGGGACGAGAACTGAGACATATTGGAACACGTCTCCCGATCACACGGTTGATCATACTCTGGGTTCCACGTGCATGTTTTACCTGAAGGCAGAATCCGTTAAACCTGGAGAGTTGAGACCCGTGGAATGGGTACCATGCAATATGACTTCAAAGGGTCTTCATTTGCTCACCGAACCTCTCCAATCCTATCACTGCTGCGTTTATGCCCCTGTACACATGCTTGATTTTCTTTCAGAGACATAGCAATCCATAGGTTTTAAGATACTTACTAGTCAGGTATATTCTTAGGCGTTTAATAGGTGGTGTTGAGTCCATTTCGTTGAGCAAGGAGTAGTTCTTGTCTATTCCATATTTGGCTTAAGGAACTTTATCTGTGCTCATTTCAATCTCTGGTTTTATGCAGCACCCCAACTCACCTTTCCCCTTAAGCAAGCATAAGTTGGTTTTCTATATTTGAGACCCTGTTCTGTTTTGTAATCCAGTTCCTGTGTAGCCAAGTTTACATCCCGTGTATTAGTGATATCTTATGATGTTTCTTTTTCTGTGTGACTTATTTCAGTTAGAATCATCATACCTGAATCCACTCATTATGCTGCTACGGGCCTGATGACATAGATTTCATTGCTGAGTGATATTGCATTGTACGTAAGTACCACAACTTCTTTATCCATTTTTCACTTTCTGCGATATTGAACTTGTACCGTAAACGAGGTTCTTGTAAACAGAGCCGTCCCAAACTTTGGGGTGGCTGTGTCTTTTTGATTTTAATTTCCCTAAGCTATAGGACCATAAGTGGAAGTGCCCTAGGCTCTGTTGCTTTGTTTTTTAGATGTTTCAGGAAACACCATACACCTCTCCCGAGTGGCTGTTGGCAATTTACATCCCGCCCATCAGCATAACAAGGCTCCCAGTTCTCCATGGCCTGTCCTGCCTTTCTGGATTTTACACTTTTTTCAGATGGCCCTTTTGACCGGGGGGAAGTGAGACTTCATTGTAGTGCAGATTTCCTTTGCAAGCTTGCTTGGTTGGCCAAAAAGGGCGTATGCGTTTTTTCCTGAATATATTCAGGAAAAAACGCATACGCCCTTTTTGGCCAAGTGCATCATTGTGGACGTTCTGCCTCTTTTCCTATGCTTTAAATGCAATTCCAGTCTACCTCCTGAAATCGGTTTCCTGCAATTCTGCCCCGCTTTCAAGTCCTCTTGGCAGCCTTACTTCAGTATATTTTTGGACGATAGCTGTCATTTATAACTCTGCAGGTTTGTGAATTACAGTGCCCCTGAGCTCCTTTCTTCAACTCGCTTTCTTGTGAGCTGGCCGCAACACCGCAGGATTGCTTCAGGCCCTAATCTGGTTCCGGCACGGCACGCTGAGCCTTTGGTTAATTCCTCTTCCTGGTGGGAAATGAGAGTTAAATTTGCCCGTCCAGACACCTGCACCTAGTCTCTCATTGGTTCTCCCTATTCCTGTTCATCTTCCACAGAAATTGCAAACTGGGCCAAACAGGAGGTTAAAGGCACTGACTCTCCAAGTCGGGAGAGTGTTAGTAAAGCGTCTGGAATGTTGCACCCGAGTACCAGGGGACGAGAACTGAGACATATTGGAACACGTCTCCCGATCACACGGTTGATCATACTCTGGGTTCCACGTGCATGTTTTACCTGAAGGCAGAATCCGTTAAACCTGGAGAGTTGAGACCCGTGGAATGGGTACCATGCAATATGACTTCAAAGGGTCTTCATTTGCTCACCGAACCTCTCCAATCCTATCACTGCTGCGTTTATGCCCCTGTACACACGCTTGATTTTCTTTCAGAGACATAGCAGTGCATAGGTTTTAAGATACTTACTAGTCAGGTACATTCTTAGGCGTTTAATATGGGGTGTTGAGTCCATTTCGTTGAGCAAGGAGTAGTTCTTGTCTATTCCATATTTGGCTTAAGGAACTTTATCTGTGCTCATTTCAATCTCTGGTTTGATGCAGCACCCCAACTCACCTTTCCCCTTAAGCAAGCATAAGTTGGTTTTCTAAATTTGAGACCCTGTTCTGTTTTGTAATCCAGTTCCTGTGTAGCCAAGTTTACATCCCGTGTATTAGTGATATCTTATGATGTTTCTTTTTCTGTGTGACTTATTTCAGTTAGAATCATCATACCTGAATCCACTCATTATGCTGCTACGGGCCTGATGACATAGATTTCATTGCTGAGTGATATTGCATTGTACGTAAGTACCACAACTTCTTTATCCATTTTTCACTTTCTGCGATATTGAACTTGTACCGTAAACAAGGTTCTTGTAAACAGAGCCGTCCCAAACTTTGGGGTGGCTGTGTCTTTTTGATTTTAATTTCCCTAAGCTATAGGACCATAAGTGGAAGTGCCCTAGGCTCTGTTGCTTTGTTTTTTAGATGTTTCAGGAAACACCATACACCTCTCCCGAGTGGCTGTTGGCAATTTACATCCCGCCCAACAGCATAACAAGGCTCCCAGTTCTCCATGGCCTGTCCTGCCTTTCTGGATTTTACACTTTTTTCAGATGGCCCTTTTGACCGGGGGGAAGTGAGACTTCATTGTAGTGCAGATTTCCTTTGCAAGCTTGCTTGGTTGGCCAAAAAGGGCGTATGCGTTTTTTCCTGAATATATTCAGGAAAAAACGCATACGCCCTTTTTGGCCAAGTGCATCATTGTGGACGTTCTGCCTCTTTTCCTATGCTTTAAATGCAATTCCAGTCTACCTCCTGAAATCGGTTTCCTGGAATTCTGCCCCACTTTCAACTCCTCTTGGCAGCCTTACTTCAGTATATTTTTGGACGATAGCTGTCATTTATAACTCTGCAGGTTTGTGAATTACAGTGCCCCTGAGCTCCTTTCTTCAACTCGCTTTCTTGTGAGCTGGCCGCAACACCGCAGGATTGCTTCAGGCCCTAATCTGGTTCCGGCACGGCACGCTGAGCCTTTGGTTAATTCCTCTTCCTGGTGGGAAATGAGAGTTAAATTTGCCCGTCCAGACACCTCCAGCTAGTCTCTCATTGGTTCTCCCTATTCCTGTTCATCTTCCGCAGAAATTGCAAACTGGGCCAAACAGGAGGTTAAAGGCACTGACTCTCCAAGTCGGGAGAGTGTTAGTAAAGCGTCTGGAATGTTGCACCCGAGTACCAGGGGACGAGAACTGAGACATATTGGAACACGTCTCCCGATCACACGGTTGATCATACTCTGGGTTCCACGTGCATGTTTTACCTGAAGGCAGAATCCCTTAAACCTGGAGAGTTGAGACCCGTGGAATGGGTACCATGCAATATGACTTCAAAGGGTCTTCATTTGCTCACCGAACCTCTCCAATCCTATCACTGCTGCGTTTATGCCCCTGTACACATGCTTGATTTTCTTTCAGAGACATAGCAATCCATAGGTTTTAAGATACTTACTAGTCAGGTACATTCTTAGGCGTTTAATATGGGGTGTTGAGTCCATTTCGTTGAGCAAGGAGTAGTTCTTGTCTATTCCATATTTGGCTTAAGGAACTTTATCTGTGCTCATTTCAATCTCTGGTTTGATGCAGCACCCCAACTCACCTTTCCCCTTAAGCAAGCATAAGTTGGTTTTCTAAATTTGAGACCCTGTTCTGTTTTGTAATCCAGTTCCTGTGTAGCCAAGTTTACATTCCGTGTATTAGTGATATCTTATGATGTTTCTTTTTCTGTGTGACTTATTTCAGTTAGAATCATCATACCTGAATCCACTCATTATGCTGCTACGGGCCTGATGACATAGATTTCATTGCTGAGTGATATTGCATTGTACGTAAGTACCACAACTTCTTTATCCATTTTTCACATTCTGCGATATTGAACTTGTACCGTAAACGAGGTTCTTGTAAACAGAGCTGTCCCAAACTTTGGGGTGGCTGTGTCTTTTTGATTTTAATTTCCCTAAGCTATAGGACCATAAGTGGAAGTGCCCTAGGCTCTGTTGCTTTGTTTTTTAGATGTTTCAGGAAACACCATACACCTCTCCCGAGTGGCTGTTGGCAATTTACATCCCGCCCATCAGCATAACAAGGCTCCCAGTTCTCCATGGCCTGTCCTGCCTTTCTGGATTTTACACTTTTTTCAGATGGCCCTTTTGACCGGGGGGAAGTGAGACTTCATTGTAGTGCAGATTTCCTTTGCAAGCTTGCTTGGTTGGCCAAAAAGGGCATATGCGTTTTTTCCTGAATATATTCAGGAAAAAACGCATACGCCCTTTTTGGCCAAGTGCATCATTGTGGACGTTCTGCCTCTTTTCCTATGCTTTAAATGCAATTCCAGTCTACCTCCTGAAATCGGTTTCCTGCAATTCTGCCCCACTTTCAAGTCCTCTTGGCAGCCTTACTTCAGTATATTTTTGGACGATAGCTGTCATTTATAACTCTGCAGGTTTGTGAATTACAGTGCCCCTGAGCTCCTTTCTTCAACTCGCTTTCTTGTGAGCTGGCCGCAACACCGCAGGATTGCTTCAGGCCCTAATCTGGTTCCGGCACGGCACGCTGAGCCTTTGGTTAATTCCTCTTCCTGGTGGGAAATGAGAGTTAAATTTGCCCGTCCAGACACCTCCAGCTAGTCTCTCATTGGTTCTCCCTATTCCTGTTCATCTTCCACAGAAATTGCAAACTGGGCCAAACAGGAGGTTAAAGGCACTGACTCTCCAAGTCGGGAGAGTGTTAGTAAAGCGTCTGGAATGTTGCACCCGAGTACCAGGGGACGAGAACTGAGACATATTGGAACACGTCTCCCGATCACACGGTTGATCATACTCTGGGTTCCACGTGCATGTTTTAGCTGAAGGAAGAATCCCTTAAACCTGGAGAGTTGAGACCCGTGGAATGGGTACCATGCAATATGACTTCAAAGGGTCTTCATTTGCTCACCGAACCTCTCCAATCCTATCACTGCTGCGTTTATGCCCCTGTACACACGCTTGATTTTCTTTCAGCGACATAGCAATCCATAGGTTTTAAGATACTTACTAGTCAGGTACATTCTTAGGCGTTTAATATGGGGTGTTGAGTCCATTTCGTTGAGCAAGGAGTAGTTCTTGTCTATTCCATATTTGGCTTAAGGAACTTTATCTGTGCTCATTTCAATCTCTGGTTTTATGCAGCACCCCAACTCACCTTTCCCCTTAAGCAAGCATAAGTTGGTTTTCTAAATTTGAGACCCTGTTCTGTTTTGTAATCCAGTTCCTGTGTAGCCAAGTTTACATTCCGTGTATTAGTGATATCTTATGATGTTTCTTTTTCTGTGTGACTTATTTCAGTTAGAATCATCATACCTGAATCCACTCATTATGCTGCTACGGGCCTGATGACATAGATTTCATTGCTGAGTGATATTGCATTGTACGTAAGTACCACAACTTCTTTATCCATTTTTCACTTTCTGCGCTATTGAACTTGTACCGTAAACGAGGTTCTTGTAAACAGAGCCGTCCCAAACCTTGGGGTGGCTGTGTCTTTTTGATTTTAATTTCCCTAAGCTATAGGACCATAAGTGGAAGTGCCCTAGGCTCTGTTGCTTTGTTTTTTAGATGTTTCAGGAAACACCATACACCTCTCCCGAGTGGCTGTTGGCAATTTACATCCCGCCCATCAGCATAACAAGGCTCCCAGTTCTCCATGGCCTGTCCTGCCTTTCTGGATTTTACACTTTTTTCAGATGGCCCTTTTGACCGGGGGGAAGTGAGACTTCATTGTAGTGCAGATTTCCTTTGCAAGCTTGCTTGGTTGGCCAAAAAGGGCGTATGCGTTTTTTCCTGAATATATTCAGGAAAAAACGCATACGCCCTTTTTGGCCAAGTGCATCATTGTGGACGTTCTGCCTCTTTTCCTATGCTTTAAATGCAATTCCAGTCTACCTCCTGAAATTGGTTTCCTGCAATTCTGCCCCACTTTCAAGTCCTCTTGGCAGCCTTACTTCAGTATATTTTTGGACGATAGCTGTCATTTATAACTCTGCAGGTTTGTGAATTACAGTGCCCCTGAGCTCCTTTCTTCAACTCGCTTTCTTGTGAGCTGGCCGCAACACCGCAGGATTGCTTCAGGCCCTAATCTGGTTCCGGCACGGCACGCTGAGCCTTTGGTTAATTCCTCTTCCTGGTGGGAAATGAGAGTTAAATTTGCCCGTCCAGACACCTCCAGCTAGTCTCTCATTGGTTCTCCCTATTCCTGTTCATCTTCCGCAGAAATTGCAAATTGGGCCAAACAGGAGGTTAAAGGCACTGACTCTCCAAGTCGGGAGAGTGTTAGTAAAGCGTCTGGAATGTTGCACCCGAGTACCAGGGGACGAGAACTGAGACATATTGGAACACGTCTCCCGATCACACGGTTGATCATACTCTGGGTTCCACGTGCATGTTTTAGCTGAAGGAAGAATCCCTTAAACCTGGAGAGTTGAGACCCGTGGAATGGGTACCATGCAATATGACTTCAAAGGGTCTTCATTTGCTCACCGAACCTCTCCAATCCTATCACTGCTGCGTTTATGCCCCTGTACACACGCTTGATTTTCTTTCAGAGACATAGCAATCCATAGGTTTTAAGATACTTACTAGTCAGGTACATTCTTAGGCGTTTAATATGGGGTGTTGAGTCCATTTCGTTGAGCAAGGAGTAGTTCTTGTCTATTCTATATTTGGCTTAAAGAACTTTATCTGTGTTCATTTAAATCTCTGGTTTTATGCAGCACCCCAACTCACCTTTCCCCTTAAGCAAGCATAAGTTGGTTTTCTAAATTTGAGACCCTGTTCTGTTTTGTAATCCAGTTCCTGTGTAGCCAAGTTTACATCCCGTGTATTAGTGATATCTTATGATGTTTCTTTTTCTGTGTGACTTATTTCAGTTAGAATCATCATACCTGAATCCACTCATTATGCTGCTACGGGCCTGATGACATAGATTTCATTGCTGAGTGATATTGCATTGTACGTAAGTACCACAACTTCTTTATCCATTTTTCACTTTCTGCGATATTGAACTTGTACCGTAAACGAGGTTCTTGTAAACAGAGCCGTCCCAAACTTTGGGGTGGCTGTGTCTTTTTGATTTTAATTTCCCTAAGCTATAGGACCATAAGTGGAAGTGCCCTAGGCTCTGTTGCTTTGTTTTTTAGATGTTTCAGGAAACACCATACACCTCTCCCGAGTGGCTGTTGGCAATTTACATCCTGCCCATCAGCATAACAAGGCTCCCAGTTCTCCATGGCCTGTCCTGCCTTTCTGGATTTTACACTTTTTTCAGATGGCCCTTTTGACCGGGGGGAAGTGAGACTTCATTGTAGTGCAGATTTCCTTTGCAAGCTTGCTTGGTTGGCCAAAAAGGGCGTATGCGTTTTTTCCTGAATATATTCAGGAAAAAACGCATACGCCCTTTTTGGCCAAGTGCATCATTGTGGACGTTCTGCCTCTTTTCCTATGCTTTAAATGCAATTCCAGTCTACCTCCTGAAATCGGTTTCCTGCAATTCTGCCCCGCTTTCAAGTCCTCTTGGCAGCCTTACTTCAGTATATTTTTGGACGATAGCTGTCATTTATAACTCTGCAGGTTTGTGAATTACAGTGCCCCTGAGCTCCTTTCTTCAACTCGCTTTCTTGTGAGCTGGCCGCAACACCGCAGGATTGCTTCAGGCCCTAATCTGGTTCCGGCACGGCACGCTGAGCCTTTGGTTAATTCCTCTTCCTGGTGGGAAATGAGAGTTAAATTTGCCCGTCCAGACACCTCCAGCTAGTCTCTCATTGGTTCTCCCTATTCCTGTTCATCTTCCGCAGAAATTGCAAACTGGGCCAAACAGGAGGTTAAAGGCACTGACTCTCCAAGTCGGGAGAGTGTTAGTAAAGCGTCTGGAATGTTGCACCCGAGTACCAGGGGACGAGAACTGAGACATATTGGAACACGTCTCCCGATCACATGGTTGATCATACTCTGGGTTCCACGTGCATGTTTTAGCTGAAGGAAGAATCCCTTAAACCTGGAGAGTTGAGACCCGTGGAATGGGTACCATGCAATATGACTTCAAAGGGTCTTCATTTGCTCACCGAACCTCTCCAATCCTATCACTGCTGCGTTTATGCCCCTGTACACACGCTTGATTTTCTTTCAGAGACATAGCAATCCATAGGTTTTAAGATACTTACTAGTCAGGTACATTCTTAGGCGTTTAATATGGGGTGTTGAGTCCATTTCGTTGAGCAAGGAGTAGTTCTTGTCTATTCCATATTTGGCTTAAGGAACTTTATCTGTGCTCATTTCAATCTCTGGTTTGATGCAGCACCCCAACTCACCTTTCCCCTTAAGCAAGCATAAGTTGGTTTTCTAAATTTGAGACCCTGTTCTGTTTTGTAATCCAGTTCCTGTGTAGCCAAGTTTACATTCCGTGTATTAGTGATATCTTATGATGTTTCTTTTTCTGTGTGACTTATTTCAGTTAGAATCATCATACCTGAATCCACTCATTATGCTGCTACGGGCCTGATGACATAGATTTCATTGCTGAGTGATATTGCATTGTACGTAAGTACCACAACTTCTTTATCCATTTTTCACTTTCTGCGCTATTGAACTTGTACCGTAAACGAGGTTCTTGTAAACAGAGCCGTCCCAAACTTTGGGGTGGCTGTGTCTTTTTGATTTTAATTTCCCTAAGCTATAGGACCATAAGTGGAAGTGCCCTAGGCTCTGTTGCTTTGTTTTTTAGATGTTTCAGGAAACACCATACACCTCTCCCGAGTGGCTGTTGGCAATTTACATCCCGCCCATCAGCATAACAAGGCTCCCAGTTCTCCATGGCCTGTCCTGCCTTTCTGGATTTTACACTTTTTTCAGATGGCCCTTTTGACCGGGGGGAAGTGAGACTTCATTGTAGTGCAGATTTCCTTTGCAAGCTTGCTTGGTTGGCCAAAAAGGGCGTATGCGTTTTTTCCTGAATATATTCAGGAAAAAACGCATACGCCCTTTTTGGCCAAGTGCATCATTGTGGACGTTCTGCCTCTTTTCCTATGCTTTAAATGCAATTCCAGTCTACCTCCTGAAATCGGTTTCCTGCAATTCTGCCCCGCTTTCAAGTCCTCTTGGCAGCCTTACTTCAGTATATTTTTGGACGATAGCTGTCATTTATAACTCTGCAGGTTTGTGAATTACAGTGCCCCTGAGCTCCTTTCTTCAACTCGCTTTCTTGTGAGCTGGCCGCAACACCGCAGGATTGCTTCAGGCCCTAATCTGGTTCCGGCACGGCACGCTGAGCCTTTGGTTAATTCCTCTTCCTGGTGGGAAATGAGAGTTAAATTTGCCCGTCCAGACACCTCCAGCTAGTCTCTCATTGGTTCTCCCTATTCCTGTTCATCTTCCGCAGAAATTGCAAACTGGGCCAAACAGGAGGTTAAAGGCACTGACTCTCCAAGTCGGGAGAGTGTTAGTAAAGCGTCTGGAATGTTGCACCCGAGTACCAGGGGACGAGAACTGAGACATATTGGAACACGTCTCCCAATCACACGGTTGATCATACTCTGGGTTCCACGTGCATGTTTTAGCTGAAGGAAGAATCCCTTAAACCTGGAGAGTTGAGACCCGTGGAATGGGTACCATGCAATATGACTTCAAAGGGTCTTCATTTGCTCACCGAACCTCTCCAATCCTATCACTGCTGCGTTTATGCCCCTGTACACACGCTTGATTTTCTTTCAGAGACATAGCAATCCATAGGTTTTAAGATACTTACTAGTCAGGTACATTCTTAGGCGTTTAATATGGGGTGTTGAGTCCATTTCGTTGAGCAAGGAGTAGTTCTTGTCTATTCCATATTTGGCTTAAGGAACTTTATCTGTGCTCATTTCAATCTCTGGTTTTATGCAGCACCCCAACTCACCTTTCCCCTTAAGCAAGCATAAGTTGGTTTTCTAAATTTGAGACCCTGTTCTGTTTTGTAATCCAGTTCCTGTGTAGCCAAGTTTACATTCCGTGTATTAGTGATATCTTATGATGTTTCTTTTTCTGTGTGACTTATTTCAGTTAGAATCATCATACCTGAATCCACTCATTATGCTGCTACGGGCCTGATGACATAGATTTCATTGCTGAGTGATATTGCATTGTACGTAAGTACCACAACTTCTTTATCCATTTTTCACTTTCTGCGCTATTGAACTTGTACCGTAAACGAGGTTCTTGTAAACAGAGCCGTCCCAAACTTTGGGGTGGCTGTGTCTTTTTGATTTTAATTTCCCTAAGCTATAGGACCATAAGTGGAAGTGCCCTAGGCTCTGTTGCTTTGTTTTTTAGATGTTTCAGGAAACACCATACACCTCTCCCGAGTGGCTGTTGGCAATTGTCATCCTGCCCATCAGCATAACAAGGCTCCCAGTTCTCCATGGCCTGTCCTGCCTTTCTGGATTTTACACTTTTTTCAGATGGCCCTTTTGACCGGGGGGAAGTGAGACTTCATTGTAGTGCAGATTTCCTTTGCAAGCTTGCTTGGTTGGCCAAAAAGGGCGTATGCGTTTTTTCCTGAATATATTCAGGAAAAAACGCATACGCCCTTTTTGGCCAAGTGCATCCTTGTGGACGTTCTGCCTCTTTTCCTATGCTTTAAATGCAATTCCAGTCTACCTCCTGAAATCGGTTTCCTGCAATTCTGCCCCGCTTTCAAGTCCTCTTGGCAGCCTTACTTCAGTATATTTTTGGACGATAGCTGTCATTTATAACTCTGCAGGTTTGTGAATTACAGTGCCCCTGAGCTCCTTTCTTCAACTCGCTTTCTTGTGAGCTGGCCGCAACACCGCAGGATTGCTTCAGGCCCTAATCTGGTTCCGGCACGGCACGCTGAGCCTTTGGTTAATTCCTCTTCCTGGTGGGAAATGAGAGTTAAATTTGCCCGTCCAGACACCTCCAGCTACTCTCTCATTGGTTCTCCCTATTCCTGTTCATCTTCCGCAGAAATTGCAAACTGGGCCAAACAGGAGGTTAAAGGCACTGACTCTCCAAGTCGGGAGAGTGTTAGTAAAGCGTCTGGAATGTTGCACCCGAGTACCAGGGGACGAGAACTGAGACATATTGGAACACGTCTCCCAATCACACGGTTGATCATACTCTGGGTTCCACGTGCATGTTTTAGCTGAAGGAAGAATCCCTTAAACCTGGAGAGTTGAGACCCGTGGAATGGGTACCATGCAATATGACTTCAAAGGGTCTTCATTTGCTCACTGAACCTCTCCAATCCTATCACTGCTGCGTTTATGCCCCTGTACACACGCTTGATTTTCTTTCAGAGACATAGCAATCCATAGGTTTTAAGATACTTACTAGTCAGGTACATTCTTAGGCGTTTAATATGGGGTGTTGAGTCCATTTCGTTGAGCAAGGAGTAGTTCTTGTCTATTCCATATTTGGCTTAAGGAACTTTATCTGTGCTCATTTCAATCTCTGGTTTTATGCAGCACCCCAACTCACCTTTCCCCTTAAGCAAGCATAAGTTGGTTTTCTAAATTTGAGACCCTGTTCTGTTTTGTAATCCAGTTCCTGTGTAGCCAAGTTTACATCCCGTGTATTAGTGATATCTTATGATGTTTCTTTTTCTGTGTGACTTATTTCAGTTAGAATCATCATACCTGAATCCACTCATTATGCTGCTACGGGCCTGATGACATAGATTTCATTGCTGAGTGATATTGCATTGTACGTAAGTACCACAACTTCTTTATCCATTTTTCACTTTCTGCGCTATTGAACTTGTACCGTAAACGAGGTTCTTGTAAACAGAGCCGTCCCAAACTTTGGGGTGGCTGTGTCTTTTTGATTTTAATTTCCCTAAGCTATAGGACCATAAGTGGAAGTGCCCTAGGCTCTGTTGCTTTGTTTTTTAGATGTTTCAGGAAACACCATACACCTCTCCCGAGTGGCTGTTGGCAATTTACATCCCGCCCATCAGCATAACAAGGCTCCCAGTTCTCCATGGCCTGTCCTGCCTTTCTGGATTTTACACTTTTTTCAGATGGCCCTTTTGACCGGGGGGAAGTGAGACTTCATTGTAGTGCAGATTTCCTTTGCAAGCTTGCTTGGTTGGCCAAAAAGGGCGTATGCGTTTTTTCCTGAATATATTCAGGAAAAAACGCATACGCCCTTTTTGGCCAAGTGCATCATTGTGGACGTTCTGCCTCTTTTCCTATGCTTTAAATGCAATTCCAGTCTACCTCCTGAAATCGGTTTCCTGCAATTCTGCCCCGCTTTCAAGTCCTCTTGGCAGCCTTACTTCAGTATATTTTTGGACGATAGCTGTCATTTATAACTCTGCAGGTTTGTGAATTACAGTGCCCCTGAGCTCCTTTCTTCAACTCGCTTTCTTGTGAGCTGGCCGCAACACCGCAGGATTGCTTCAGGCCCTAATCTGGTTCCGGCACGGCACGCTGAGCCTTTGGTTAATTCCTCTTCCTGGTGGGAAATGAGAGTTAAATTTGCCCGTCCAGACACCTCCAGCTAGTCTCTCATTGGTTCTCCCTATTCCTGTTCATCTTCCGCAGAAATTGCAAACTGGGCCAAACAGGAGGTTAAAGGCACTGACTCTCCAAGTCGGGAGAGTGTTAGTAAAGCGTCTGGAATGTTGCACCCGAGTACCAGGGGACGAGAACTGAGACATATTGGAACACGTCTCCCAATCACACGGTTGATCATACTCTGGGTTCCACGTGCATGTTTTAGCTGAAGGAAGAATCCCTTAAACCTGGAGAGTTGAGACCCGTGGAATGGGTACCATGCAATATGACTTCAAAGGGTCTTCATTTGCTCACCGAACCTCTCCAATCCTATCACTGCTGCGTTTATGCCCCTGTACACACGCTTGATTTTCTTTCAGAGACATAGCAATCCATAGGTTTTAAGATACTTACTAGTCAGGTACATTCTTAGGCGTTTAATATGGGGTGTTGAGTCCATTTCGTTGAGCAAGGAGTAGTTCTTGTCTATTCCATATTTGGCTTAAGGAACTTTATCTGTGCTCATTTCAATCTCTGGTTTTATGCAGCACCCCAACTCACCTTTCCCCTTAAGCAAGCATAAGTTGGTTTTCTAAATTTGAGACCCTGTTCTGTTTTGTAATCCAGTTCCTGTGTAGCCAAGTTTACATCCCGTGTATTAGTGATATCTTATGATGTTTCTTTTTCTGTGTGACTTATTTCAGTTAGAATCATCATACCTGAATCCACTCATTATGCTGCTACGGGCCTGATGACATAGATTTCATTGCTGAGTGATATTGCATTGTACGTAAGTACCACAACTTCTTTATCCATTTTTCACTTTCTGCGCTATTGAACTTGTACCGTAAACGAGGTTCTTGTAAACAGAGCCGTCCCAAACTTTGGGGTGGCTGTGTCTTTTTGATTTTAATTTCCCTAAGCTATAGGACCATAAGTGGAAGTGCCCTAGGCTCTGTTGCTTTGTTTTTTAGATGTTTCAGGAAACACCATACACCTCTCCCGAGTGGCTGTTGGCAATTTACATCCCGCCCATCAGCATAACAAGGCTCCCAGTTCTCCATGGCCTGTCCTGCCTTTCTGGATTTTACACTTTTTTCAGATGGCCCTTTTGACCGGGGGGAAGTGAGACTTCATTGTAGTGCAGATTTCCTTTGCAAGCTTGCTTGGTTGGCCAAAAAGGGCGTATGCGTTTTTTCCTGAATATATTCAGGAAAAAACGCATACGCCCTTTTTGGCCAAGTGCATCATTGTGGACGTTCTGCCTCTTTTCCTATGCTTTAAATGCAATTCCAGTCTACCTCCTGAAATCGGTTTCCTGCAATTCTGCCCCGCTTTCAAGTCCTCTTGGCAGCCTTACTTCAGTATATTTTTGGACGATAGCTGTCATTTATAACTCTGCAGGTTTGTGAATTACAGTGCCCCTGAGCTCCTTTCTTCAACTCGCTTTCTTGTGAGCTGGCCGCAACACCGCAGGATTGCTTCAGGCCCTAATCTGGTTCCGGCACGGCACGCTGAGCCTTTGGTTAATTCCTCTTCCTGGTGGGAAATGAGAGTTAAATTTGCCCGTCCAGACACCTCCAGCTAGTCTCTCATTGGTTCTCCCTATTCCTGTTCATCTTCCGCAGAAATTGCAAACTGGGCCAAACAGGAGGTTAAAGGCACTGACTCTCCAAGTCGGGAGAGTGTTAGTAAAGCGTCTGGAATGTTGCACCCGAGTACCAGGGGACGAGAACTGAGACATATTGGAACACGTCTCCCAATCACACGGTTGATCATACTCTGGGTTCCACGTGCATGTTTTAGCTGAAGGAAGAATCCCTTAAACCTGGAGAGTTGAGACCCGTGGAATGGGTACCATGCAATATGACTTCAAAGGGTCTTCATTTGCTCACCGAACCTCTCCAATCCTATCACTGCTGCGTTTATGCCCCTGTACACACGCTTGATTTTCTTTCAGAGACATAGCAATCCATAGGTTTTAAGATACTTACTAGTCAGGTACATTCTTAGGCGTTTAATATGGGGTGTTGAGTCCATTTCGTTGAGCAAGGAGTAGTTCTTGTCTATTCCATATTTGGCTTAAGGAACTTTATCTGTGCTCATTTCAATCTCTGGTTTGATGCAGCACCCCAACTCACCTTTCCCCTTAAGCAAGCATAAGTTGGTTTTCTAAATTTGAGACCCTGTTCTGTTTTGTAATCCAGTTCCTGTGTAGCCAAGTTTACATCCCGTGTATTAGTGATATCTTATGATGTTTCTTTTTCTGTGTGACTTATTTCAGTTAGAATCATCATACCTGAATCCACTCATTATGCTGCTACGGGCCTGATGACATAGATTTCATTGCTGAGTGATATTGCATTGTACGTAAGTACCACAACTTCTTTATCCATTTTTCACTTTCTGCGCTATTGAACTTGTACCGTAAACGAGGTTCTTGTAAACAGAGCCGTCCCAAACTTTGGGGTGGCTGTGTCTTTTTGATTTTAATTTCCCTAAGCTATAGGACCATAAGTGGAAGTGCCCTAGGCTCTGTTGCTTTGTTTTTTAGATGTTTCAGGAAACACCATACACCTCTCCCGAGTGGCTGTTGGCAATTTACATCCCGCCCATCAGCATAACAAGGCTCCCAGTTCTCCATGGCCTGTCCTGCCTTTCTGGATTTTACACTTTTTTCAGATGGCCCTTTTGACCGGGGGGAAGTGAGACTTCATTGTAGTGCAGATTTCCTTTGCAAGCTTGCTTGGTTGGCCAAAAAGGGCGTATGCGTTTTTTCCTGAATATATTCAGGAAAAAACGCATACGCCCTTTTTGGCCAAGTGCATCATTGTGGACGTTCTGCCTCTTTTCCTATGCTTTAAATGCAATTCCAGTCTACCTCCTGAAATCGGTTTCCTGCAATTCTGCCCCGCTTTCAAGTCCTCTTGGCAGCCTTACTTCAGTATATTTTTGGACGATAGCTGTCATTTATAACTCTGCAGGTTTGTGAATTACAGTGCCCCTGAGCTCCTTTCTTCAACTCGCTTTCTTGTGAGCTGGCCGCAACACCGCAGGATTGCTTCAGGCCCTAATCTGGTTCCGGCACGGCACGCTGAGCCTTTGGTTAATTCCTCTTCCTGGTGGGAAATGAGAGTTAAATTTGCCCGTCCAGACACCTCCAGCTAGTCTCTCATTGGTTCTCCCTATTCCTGTTCATCTTCCGCAGAAATTGCAAACTGGGCCAAACAGGAGGTTAAAGGCACTGACTCTCCAAGTCGGGAGAGTGTTAGTAAAGCGTCTGGAATGTTGCACCCGAGTACCAGGGGACGAGAACTGAGACATATTGGAACACGTCTCCCGATCACACGGTTGATCATACTCTGGGTTCCACGTGCATGTTTTAGCTGAAGGAAGAATCCCTTAAACCTGGAGAGTTGAGACCCGTGGAATGGGTACCATGCAATATGACTTCAAAGGGTCTTCATTTGCTCACCGAACCTCTCCAATCCTATCACTGCTGCGTTTATGCCCCTGTACACACGCTTGATTTTCTTTCAGAGACATAGCAGTGCATAGGTTTTAAGATACTTACTAGTCAGGTACATTCTTAGGCGTTTAATATGGGGTGTTGAGTCCATTTCGTTGAGCAAGGAGTAGTTCTTGTCTATTCCATATTTGGCTTAAGGAACTTTATCTGTGCTCATTTCAATCTCTGGTTTTATGCAGCACCCCAACTCACCTTTCCCCTTAAGCAAGCATAAGTTGGTTTTCTAAATTTGAGACCCTGTTCTGTTTTGTAATCCAGTTCCTGTGTAGCCAAGTTTACATCCCGTGTATTAGTGATATCTTATGATGTTTCTTTTTCTGTGTGACTTATTTCAGTTAGAATCATCATACCTGAATCCACTCATTATGCTGCTACGGGCCTGATGACATAGATTTCATTGCTGAGTGATATTGCATTGTACGTAAGTACCACAACTTCTTTATCCATTTTTCACTTTCTGCGCTATTGAACTTGTACCGTAAACGAGGTTCTTGTAAACAGAGCCGTCCCAAACTTTGGGGTGGCTGTGTCTTTTTGATTTTAATTTCCCTAAGCTATAGGACCATAAGTGGAAGTGCCCTAGGCTCTGTTGCTTTGTTTTTTAGATGTTTCAGGAAACACCATACACCTCTCCCGAGTGGCTGTTGGCAATTTACATCCCGCCCATCAGAATAACAAGGCTCCAAGTTCTCCATGGCCTGTCCTGCCTTTCTGGATTTTACACTTTTTTCAGATGGCCCTTTTGACCGGGGGGAAGTGAGACTTCATTGTAGTGCAGATTTCCTTTGCAAGCTTGCTTGGTTGGCCAAAAAGGGCGTATGCGTTTTTTCCTGAATATATTCAGGAAAAAACGCATACGCCCTTTTTGGCCAAGTGCATCATTGTGGACGTTCTGCCTCTTTTCCTATGCTTTAAATGCAATTCCAGTCTACCTCCTGAAATCGGTTTCCTGCAATTCTGCCCCGCTTTCAAGTCCTCTTGGCAGCCTTACTTCAGTATATTTTTGGACGATAGCTGTCATTTATAACTCTGCAGGTTTGTGAATTACAGTGCCCCTGAGCTCCTTTCTTCAACTCGCTTTCTTGTGAGCTGGCCGCAACACCGCAGGATTGCTTCAGGCCCTAATCTGGTTCCGGCACGGCACGCTGAGCCTTTGGTTAATTCCTCTTCCTGGTGGGAAATGAGAGTTAATTTTGCCCGTCCAGACACCTCCAGCTAGTCTCTCATTGGTTCTCCCTATTCCTGTTCATCTTCCGCAGAAATTGCAAACTGGGCCAAACAGGAGGTTAAAGGCACTGACTCTCCACGTCGGGAGAGTGTTAGTAAAGCGTCTGGAGTGTTGCACCCGAGTACCAGGGGACGAGAACTGAGACATATTGGAACACGTCTCCCGATCACACGGTTGATCATACTCTGGGTTCCACGTGCATGTTTTAGCTGAAGGAAGAATCCCTTAAACCTGGAGAGTTGAGACCCGTGGAATGGGTACCATGCAATATGACTTCAAAGGGTCTTCATTTGCTCACCGAACCTCTCCAATCCTATCACTGCTGCGTTTATGCCCCTGTACACACGCTTGATTTTCTTTCAGAGACATAGCAATCCATAGGTTTTAAGATACTTACTAGTCAGGTACATTCTTAGGCGTTTAATATGGGGTGTTGAGTCCATTTCGTTGAGCAAGGAGTAGTTCTTGTCTATTCCATATTTGGCTTAAGGAACTTTATCTGTGCTCATTTCAATCTCTGGTTTTATGCAGCACCCCAACTCACCTTTCCCCTTAAGCAATCATAAGTTAGTTTTCTAAATTTGAGACCCTTTTCTGTTTTGTAATCCAGTTCCTGTGTAGCCAAGTTTACATCCCGTGTATTAGTGATATCTTATGATGTTTCTTTTTCTGTGTGACTTATTTCAGTTAGAATCATCATACCTGAATCCACTCATTATGCTGCTACGGGCCTGATGACATAGATTTCATTGCTGAGTGATATTGCATTGTACGTAAGTACCACAACTTCTTTATCCATTTTTCACTTTCTGCGCTATTGAACTTGTACCGTAAACGAGGTTCTTGTAAACAGAGCCGTCCCAAACCTTGGGGTGGCTGTGTCTTTTTGATTTTAATTTCCCTAAGCTATAGGACCATAAGTGGAAGTGCCCTAGGCTCTGTTGCTTTGTTTTTTAGATGTTTCAGGAAACACCATACACCTCTCCCGAGTGGCTGTTGGCAATTTACATCCCGCCCATCAGCATAACAAGGCTCCCAGTTCTCCATGGCCTGTCCTGCCTTTCTGGATTTTACACTTTTTTCAGATGGCCCTTTTGACCGGGGGGAAGTGAGACTTCATTGTAGTGCAGATTTCCTTTGCAAGCTTGCTTGGTTGGCCAAAAAGGGCGTATGCGTTTTTTCCTGAATATATTCAGGAAAAAACGCATAGGCCCTTTTTGGCCAAGTGCATCATTGTGGACGTTCTGCCTCTTTTCCTATGCTTTAAATGCAATTCCAGTCTACCTCCTGAAATCGGTTTCCTGCAATTCTGCCCCACTTTCAAGTCCTCTTGGCAGCCTTACTTCAGTATATTTTTGGACGATAGCTGTCATTTATAACTCTGCAGGTTTGTGAATTACAGTGCCCCTGAGCTCCTTTCTTCAACTCGCTTTCTTGTGAGCTGGCCGCAACACCGCAGGATTGCTTCAGGCCCTAATCTGGTTCCGGCATGGCACGCTGAGCCTTTGGTTAATTCCTCTTCATGGTGGGAAATGAGAGTTAAATTTGCCCGTCCAGACACCTCCACCTAGTCTCTCATTGGTTCTCCCTATTCCTGTTCATCTTCCTCAGAAATTGCAAATGGGCCAAACAGGAGGTTAAAGGCACTGACTCTCCACGTCGGGAGAGTGTTAGTAAAGCGTCTGGAGTGTTGCACCCGAGTACCAGGGGACGAGAACTGAGACATATTGGAACACGTCTCCCGATCACACGGTTGATCATACTCTGGGTTCCACGTGCATGTTTTAGCTGAAGGAAGAATCCCTTAAACCTGGAGAGTTGAGACCCGTGGAATGGGTACCATGCAATATGACTTCAAAGGGTCTTCATTTGCTCACCGAACCTCTCCAATCCTATCACTGCTGCGTTTATGCCCCTGTACACACGCTTGATTTTCTTTCAGAGACATAGCAATCCATAGGTTTTAAGATACTTACTAGTCAGGTACATTCTTAGGCGTTTAATATGGGGTGTTGAGTCCATTTCGTTGAGCAAGGAGTAGTTCTTGTCTATTCCATATTTGGCTTAAGGAACTTTATCTGTGCTCATTTCAATCTCTGGTTTTATGCAGCACCCCAACTCACCTTTCCCCTTAAGCAAGCATAAGTTGGTTTTCTAAATTTGAGACCCTGTTCTGTTTTGTAATCCAGTTCCTGTGTAGCCAAGTTTACATTCCGTGTATTAGTGATATCTTATGATGTTTCTTTTTCTGTGTGACTTATTTCAGTTAGAATCATCATACCTGAATCCACTCATTATGCTGCTACGGGCCTGATGACATAGATTTCATTGCTGAGTGATATTGCATTGTACGTAAGTACCACAACTTCTTTATCCATTTTTCACTTTCTGCGCTATTGAACTTGTACCGTAAACGAGGTTCTTGTAAACAGAGCCGTCCCAAACTTTGGGGTGGCTGTGTCTTTTTGATTTTAATTTCCCTAAGCTATAGGACCATAAGTGGAAGTGCCCTAGGCTCTGTTGCTTTGTTTTTTAGATGTTTCAGGAAACACCATACACCTCTCCCGAGTGGCTGTTGGCAATTTACATCCCGCCCATCAGCATAACAAGGCTCCCAGTTCTCCATGGCCTGTCCTGCCTTTCTGGATTTTACACTTTTTTCAGATGGCCCTTTTGACCGTGGGGAAGTGAGACTTCATTGTAGTGCAGATTTCCTTTGCAAGCTTGCTTGGTTGGCCAAAAAGGGCGTATGCGTTTTTTCCTGAATATATTCAGGAAAAAACGCATACGCCCTTTTTGGCCAAGTGCATCATTGTGGACGTTCTGCCTCTTTTCCTATGCTTTAAATGCAATTCCAGTCTACCTCCTGAAATCGGTTTCCTGCAATTCTGCCCCGCTTTCAAGTCCTCTTGGCAGCCTTACTTCAGTATATTTTTGGACGATAGCTGTCATTTATAACTCTGCAGGTTTGTGAATTACAGTGCCCCTGAGCTCCTTTCTTCAACTCGCTTTCTTGTGAGCTGGCCGCAACACCGCAGGATTGCTTCAGGCCCGAATCTGGTTCTGGCACGGCACGCTGAGCCTTTGGTTAATTCCTCTTCCTGGTGGGAAATGAGAGTTAAATTTGCCCGTCCAGACACCTCCAGCTAGTCTCTCATTGGTTCTCCCTATTCCTGTTCATCTTCCGCAGAAATTGCAAACTGGGCCAAACAGGAGGTTAAAGGCACTGACTCTCCAAGTCGGGAGAGTGTTAGTAAAGCGTCTGGAATGTTGCACCCGAGTACCAGGGGACGAGAACTGAGACATATTGGAACACGTCTCCCGATCACACGGTTGATCATACTCTGGGTTCCACGTGCATGTTTTAGCTGAAGGAAGAATCCCTTAAACCTGGAGAGTTGAGACCCGTGGAATGGGTACCATGCAATATGACTTCAAAGGGTCTTCATTTGCTCACCGAACCTCTCCAATCCTATCACTGCTGCGTTTATGCCCCTGTACACACGCTTGATTTTCTTTCAGAGACATAGCAATCCATAGGTTTTAAGATACTTACTAGTCAGGTACATTCTTAGGCGTTTAATATGGGGTGTTGAGTCCATTTCGTTGAGCAAGGAGTAGTTCTTGTCTATTCCATATTTGGCTTAAGGAACTTTATCTGTGCTCATTTCAATCTCTGGTTTTATGCAGCACCCCAACTCACCTTTCCCCTTAAGCAAGCATAAGTTGGTTTTCTAAATTTGAGACCCTGTTCTGTTTTGTAATCCAGTTCCTGTGTAGCCAAGTTTACATTCCGTGTATTAGTGATATCTTATGATGTTTCTTTTTCTGTGTGACTTATTTCAGTTAGAATCATCATACCTGAATCCACTCATTATGCTGCTACGGGCCTGATGACATAGATTTCATTGCTGAGTGATATTGCATTGTACGTAAGTACCACAACTTCTTTATCCATTTTTCACTTTCTGCGCTATTGAACTTGTACCGTAAACGAGGTTCTTGTAAACAGAGCCGTCCCAAACTTTGGGGTGGCTGTGTCTTTTTGATTTTAATTTCCCTAAGCTATAGGACCATAAGTGGAAGTGCCCTAGGCTCTGTTGCTTTGTTTTTTAGATGTTTCAGGAAACACCATACACCTCTCCCGAGTGGCTGTTGGCAATTTACATCCCGCCCATCAGCATAACAAGGCTCCCAGTTCTCCATGGCCTGTCCTGCCTTTCTGGATTTTACACTTTTTTCAGATGGCCCTTTTGACCGGGGGGAAGTGAGACTTCATTGTAGTGCAGATTTCCTTTGCAAGCTTGCTTGGTTGGCCAAAAAGGGCGTATGCGTTTTTTCCTGAATATATTCAGGAAAAAACGCATACGCCCTTTTTGGCCAAGTGCATCATTGTGGACGTTCTGCCTCTTTTCCTATGCTTTAAATGCAATTCCAGTCTACCTCCTGAAATCGGTTTCCTGCAATTCTGCCCCACTTTCAAGTCCTCTTGGCAGCCTTACTTCAGTATATTTTTGGACGATAGCTGTCATTTATAACTCTGCCGGTTTGTGAATTACAGTGCCCCTGAGCTCCTTTCTTCAACTCGCTTTCTTGTGAGCTGGCCGCAACACCGCAGGATTGCTTCAGGCCCTAATCTGGTTCCGGCATGGCACGCTGAGCCTTTGGTTAATTCCTCTTCATGGTGGGAAATGAGAGTTAAATTTGCCCGTCCAGACACCTCCACCTAGTCTCTCATTGGTTCTCCCTATTCCTGTTCATCTTCCTCAGAAATTGCAAATGGGCCAAACAGGAGGTTAAAGGCACTGACTCTCCACGTCGGGAGAGTGTTAGTAAAGCGTCTGGAGTGTTGCACCCGAATACCAGGGGACGAGAACTGAGACATATTGGAACACGTCTCCCGATCACACGGTTGATCATACTCTGGGTTCCACGTGCATGTTTTAGCTGAAGGAAGAATCCCTTAAACCTGGAGAGTTGAGACCCGTGGAATGGGTACCATGCAATATGACTTCAAAGGGTCTTCATTTGCTCACCGAACCTCTCCAATCCTATCACTGCTGCGTTTATGCCCCTGTACACACGCTTGATTTTCTTTCAGAGACATAGCAATCCATAGGTTTTAAGATACTTACTAGTCAGGTACATTCTTAGGCGTTTAATATGGGGTGTTGAGTCCATTTCGTTGAGCAAGGAGTAGTTCTTGTCTATTCCATATTTGGCTTAAGGAACTTTATCTGTGCTCATTTCAATCTCTGGTTTTATGCAGCACCCCAACTCACCTTTCCCCTTAAGCAAGCATAAGTTGGTTTTCTAAATTTGAGACCCTGTTCTGTTTTGTAATCCAGTTCCTGTGTAGCCAAGTTTACATTCCGTGTATTAGTGATATCTTATGATGTTTCTTTTTCTGTGTGACTTATTTCAGTTAGAATCATCATACCTGAATCCACTCATTATGCTGCTACGGGCCTGATGACATAGATTTCATTGCTGAGTGATATTGCATTGTACGTAAGTACCACAACTTCTTTATCCATTTTTCACTTTCTGCGCTATTGAACTTGTATCGTAAACGAGGTTCTTGTAAACAGAGCCGTCCCAAACTTTGGGGTGGCTGTGTCTTTTTGATTTTAATTTCCCTAAGCTATAGGACCATAAGTGGAAGTGCCCTAGGCTCTGTTGCTTTGTTTTTTAGATGTTTCAGGAAACACCATACACCTCTCCGGAGTGGCTGTTGGCAATTTACATCCCGCCCATCAGCATAACAAGGCTCCCAGTTCTCCATGGCCTGTCCTGCCTTTCTGGATTTTACACTTTTTTCAGATGGCCCTTTTGACCCTGGGGAAGTGAGACTTCATTGTAGTGCAGATTTCCTTTGCAAGCTTGCTTGGTTGGCCAAAAAGGGCGTATGCGTTTTTTCCTGAATATATTCAGGAAAAAACGCATACGCCCTTTTTGGCCAAGTGCATCATTGTGGACGTTCTGCCTCTTTTCCTATGCTTTAAATGCAATTCCAGTCTACCTCCTGAAATCGGTTTCCTGCAATTCTGCCCCGCTTTCAAGTCCTCTTGGCAGCCTTACTTCAGTATATTTTTGGACGATAGCTGTCATTTATAACTCTGCAGGTTTGTGAATTACAGTGCCCCTGAGCTCCTTTCTTCAACTCGCTTTCTTGTGAGCTGGCCGCAACACCGCAGGATTGCTTCAGGCCCTAATCTGGTTCTGGCACGGCACGCTGAGCCTTTGGTTAATTCCTCTTCCTGGTGGGAAATGAGAGTTAAATTTGCCCGTCCAGACACCTCCAGCTAGTCTCTCATTGGTTCTCCCTATTCCTGTTCATCTTCCGCAGAAATTGCAAACTGGGCCAAACAGGAGGTTAAAGGCACTGACTCTCCAAGTCGGGAGAGTGTTAGTAAAGCGTCTGGAATGTTGCACCCGAGTACCAGGGGACGAGAACTGAGACATATTGGAACACGTCTCCCAATCACACGGTTGATCATACTCTGGGTTCCACGTGCATGTTTTAGCTGAAGGAAGAATCCCTTAAACCTGGAGAGTTGAGACCCGTGGAATGGGTACCATGCAATATGACTTCAAAGGGTCTTCATTTGCTCACCGAACCTCTCCAATCCTATCACTGCTGCGTTTATGCCCCTGTACACACGCTTGATTTTCTTTCAGAGACATAGCAATCCATAGGTTTTAAGATACTTACTAGTCAGGTACATTCTTAGGCGTTTAATATGGGGTGTTGAGTCCATTTCGTTGAGCAAGGAGTAGTTCTTGTCTATTCCATATTTGGCTTAAGGAACTTTATCTGTGCTCATTTCAATCTCTGGTTTTATGCAGCACCCCAACTCACCTTTCCCCTTAAGCAAGCATAAGTTGGTTTTCTAAATTTGAGACCCTGTTCTGTTTTGTAATCCAGTTCCTGTGTAGCCAAGTTTACATTCCGTGTATTAGTGATATCTTATGATGTTTCTTTTTCTGTGTGACTTATTTCAGTTAGAATCATCATACCTGAATCCACTCATTATGCTGCTACGGGCCTGATGACATAGATTTCATTGCTGAATGATATTGCATTGTACGTAAGTACCACAACTTCTTTATCCATTTTTCACTTTCTGCGAAATTGAACTTGTACCGTAAACGAGGTTCTTGTAAACAGAGCCGTCCCAAACTTTGGGGTGGCTGTGTCTTTTTGATTTTAATTTCCCTAAGCTATAGGACCATAAGTGGAAGTGCCCTAGGCTCTGTTGGTTTGTTTTTTGGATGTTTCAGGAAACACCATACACTTCTCCAGAGTGGCTGCTGGCAATTTACATCCCGCCCATCAGCATAACAAGGCTCCCAGTTCTCCATGGCCTGTCCTGCCTTTCTGGATGTTACACTTTTTTCAGATGGCCCTTTTGACCGGGGGGCAGTGAGACTTCATTGTAGTGCAGATTTCCTTTGCAAGCTTACTTGGTTGGCGAAAAAGGGCGTATGCATTTTTTCCTGAATATATTCAGGAAAAAACGCATACGCCCTTTTTGGCCAAGTGCATCATTGTGGACGTTCTGCCTCTTTTCCTATGCTTTACATGCAATTCCAGTCTACCTCCTGAAATCGGTTTCCTGCAATTCTGCCCCACTTTCAACTCCTCTTGGCAGCCTAATTCAATATATTTTTGGAAGATAGCTGTCATTTATAACTCTGCAGGTTTGTGAATTACAGTGCCCCTGAGCTCCTTTCTTCAACTCGCTTTCTTGTGAGCTGGCCGCAACACCGCAGGATTGCTTCAGGTCCTAGTTTGGTTCCGGCACGGCATGTTGAGCCTTTGGTTAATTCCCCTTCCTGGTGGGAAATGAGAGTTAAATTTGCCCGTCCATACACCTCCACCTAGTCTCTCATTGGTTCTCCCTATTCCTGTTCATTTTCCGCAGAAATTGCAAACTGGGCCAAACAGGAGGTTAAAGGCACTGACTCTCCAAGTGGGGAGAGTGTTAGTAAAGCGTCTGGAATGTTGCACCCGAGTACCAGGGGACGAAAACTGAGACACATTTGAACACGTTTCCCGATCACACGGTGGATCATACTCTGGGTTCCACATGCATGTTTTAACTGAAGGAAGAATCCCTTAAACATGGAGAGTTGAGACCCATGGAATGGGTACCATGCAATATGACTTCAAAGGGTCTGTATTTGCTCACCGAACCTCACCAATCCTATCACTGCTGCGTTTATGCCACTGTACACACGCTTGATTCTCTTTCGGAGACATATAAATCCATAGGTTTTAAGATTCTTACTAGTCAGGTATGTTGTTAGGCGTTTAATATGGGGTGTTGAGTCCACTTCGTTGAGCAAGGAGTAGCTCTTGTCTATTACATATTTGGCTTATGGAACGGTATCTGTGCTCATTTCAATCTCTGGTTTTATGCAGCACCCCAACTCACCTTTCCCCTTAAGCAAGCATAAGTTGGTTTTCTACATTTGACACCCTGTTCTGTTTTGTAATTCAGTTCTTGTGTAGCCAAGTTTACATTCCGTGTAGTAGTGATATCTTATGATGTTTCTTTTTCTGTGTGACTTATTTCACTTAGAATCATCGTACCTGAATCCACTCATTATGCTGCTACGGGCCTGATGACATAGATTTCATTGCTGAGTGATATTGCATTGTACGTAAGTACCACAACTTTTTTATCCATTTTTCACTTTCTGTGGTATTGAACTTGTACCGTAAACGAGGTTCTTGTAAACAGAGCCGTCCCAAACTTTTGGGTGGCTGTGTCTTTTTGATTTTAATTTCCCTAAGCTATAGGACCATAAGTGGAAGTGCCCTAGGCTCTGTTGCTTTGTTTTTTGGATGTTTCAGGAAACACCATACACTTCTCCAGAGTGGCTGCTGGCAATTTACATCCCGCCCATCAGCATAACAAGGCTCCCAATTCTCCATGGCCTGTCCTGCCTTTCTGGATTTTACACTTTTTTCGGATGGCCCTTTTGACCGGGGGGCAGTGAGACTTCATTGTAGTGCAGATTTCCTTTGCAAGCTTGCTTGGTTGGCCAAAAATGGCGTATGCGTTTTTTCCTGAATATATTCAGGAAAAAACGCATACGCCCTTTTTGGCCAAGTGCATCATTGTGGACGTTCTGCCTCTTTTCCTATGCTTTACATGCAATTCCAGTCTACCTCCTGAAATCGGTTTCCTGCACTTCTGCCCGGCTTTCAACTCCTCTTGGCTGCCTTACTTCAATATATTTTTGGAAGACAGCTGTCATTTATAACTCTGCAGGTTTGTGAATTACAGTGACCCTGAGCACCTTTCTTCAACTCGCTTTCTTGTGAGCTGGCCGCAACACCGCAGGATTGCTTCAGGCCCTAGTTTGGTTCCGGCACGGCATGCTGAGCCTTTGGTTAATTCCTCTTCCTGGTGGGAAATGAGAGTTAAATTTGCCCGACCAGACACCTCCACCTAGTCTCTCATTGGTTCTCCCTATTCCTGTTCATTTTCCACAGAAATTGCAAACTGGGCCAAACAGGAGGTTTTAAGCACTGACTCTCCAAGTGGGGAGAGTGTTAGTAAAGCGTCTGGAATGTTGCACCCGAGTACCAGGGGACAAAAACTGAGACACATTTGAACACGTTTCCCGATCACACGGTGGATCATACTCTGTGTTCCACAGGCATGTTTTAGCTGAAGGAAGAATCCCTTAAACATGGAGAGTTGAGACCCGTGGAATGGGTTCCATGCAATATGACTTCAATGGGTCTGCATTTGCTCACCGAACCTCACCAGTCCTATCACTGCTGCGTTTATGCCGCTGTACACACGCTTGATTCTCTTTCGGAAACATATCAATCCATAGGTTTTAAGATTCTTACTAGTCAGGTATATTCTTAGGCGTTTAATATGGGGTGTTGAGTCCACTTCGTTGAGCAAGGAGTAGCTCTTGTCTATTACATATTTGGCTTATGGAACGGTATCTGTGCTAATTTCAATCTCTGGTTTTATGCAACACCCCAACTCACCTTTCCCCTTAAGCAAGCATAAGTTGGTTTTCTACATTTGACACCCTGTTCTGTTTTGTAATTCAGTTCCTGTGTAGCCAAGTTTACATTCCGTGTAGTAGTGATATCTTATGATGTTTCTTTTTCTGTGTGACTTATTTCACTTAGAATCATCGTACCTGAATCCACTCATTATGCTGCTATGGGCCTGATGACATAGATTTCATTGCTGAGTGATATTGCATTGTACGTAAGTACCACAACTTCTTTATCCATTTATCGCTTTTTGTGATATTGAACTTGTACCGTAAAAGAGGTTCTTGTAAACAGAGCCGTCCCAATCTTTGGGGTGGCTGTGTCTTTTTGATTTTAATTTCCCTAAGCTATAGGACCATAAGTGGAAGTGCCCTAGGCTCTGTTGCTTTGTTTTTTGGATGTTTCAGGAAACACCATACACTTCTCCAGAGTGGCTGCTGGCAATTTACATCCCGCCCATCAGCATAACAAGGCTCCCAGTTCTCCATGTCCTGTCATGCGTTTCTGGATTATACACTTTTTTCAGATGACCCTTTTGACCGGGAGGCAGTGAGACTTCATTGTAGTGCAGATTTCCTTTGCAAGGTTGCTTGGTTGGCCAAAAAGTGCGTATGCGTTTTTTCCTGAATATATTCAGGAAAAAACTCATACGCCCTTTTTGGCCAAGTGCATCATTGTGGACGTTCTGCCTCTTTTCCTATGCTTTACATGCAATTCCAGTCTACCTCCTGAAATCGGTTTCCTGCAATTCTGCCCGCTTTCAACTCCTCTTGGCAGTCTTACTTCAATATATTTTTGGAAGATAGCTGTCATTTATAACTCTGCAGGTTTGTGAATTACAGTGCCCCTGAGCTCCTTTCTTCAACTCGCTTTCTTGTGAGCTGGCCGCAACACCGCAGGATTGCTTCAGGCCCTAGTTTGGTTCCGGCACGGCATGCTGAGCCTTTGGTTAATTCCTCTTCCTGGTGGGAAATGAGAGTTAAAGTTGCCCGTCCGGACACCTCCACCTAGTCTCTCATTGGTTCTCCCTATTCCTGTTCATTTTCCACAGAAATTGCAAACTGGGCTAAACAGGAGGTTAAAGGCACTGACTCTCCAAGTGGGGAGAGTGTTAGTAAAGCGTCTGGAATGTTGCACCCGAGTACCAGGGGACGAAAACTGAGACACATTTGAACACGTTTTCCGATCACATGGTGGATCATACTCTGTGTTGCACATGCATGTTTTAGCTGAAGGAAGAATCCCTTAAACATGGAGAGTTGAGACCCATGGAATGGGTACCATGCAATATGACTTCAAAGGGTCTGCATTTGCTCACCGAACCTCACCGATCCTATCACTGCTGCGTTTATGCTGCTGTACACACGCTTAATTCTCTTTCGGAGACATATAAATCCATAGGTTTTAAGATTCTTACTAGTCAGGTATATTCTTATTCGTTTAATATGGGGTGTTGAGTCTACTTCGTTGAGCAAGGAGTAGCTCTTGTCTATTACATATTTGGCTTATGGAACGGTATCTGTGCTAATTTCAATCTCTGGTTTTATGCAGCACCCCAACTCACCTTTCCCCTTAAGCAAGCATAAGTTGGTTTTCTACATTTGACACCCTGTTCTGTTTTGTAATTCAGTTCCTGTGTAGCCAAGTTTACATTCCGTGTAGTAGTGATATCTTATGATGTTTCTTTTTCTGTGTGACTTATTTCACTTAGAATCATCATACCTGAATCCACTCATTATGCTGCTATGGGCCTGATGACATAGATTTCATTGCTGCGTGATATTGCATTGTACGTAAGTACCACAACTTCTTTATCCATTTTTCGCTTTCTGTGATATTGAACTTGTACCGTAAACGAGGTTCTTGTAAACAGAGCCGTCCCTAACTTTGGGGTGGGTGTGTCTTTTTGATTTTAATTTCCCTAAGCTATAGGACCATAAGTGGAAGTGCCCTAGGCTCTGTTGCTTTGTTTTTTGGATGTTTCAGGAAACACCATACACTTCTCCAGAGTGGCTGCTGGCAATTTACATCCCGCCCATTAGCATAACAAGGCTCCCAGTTCTCCATGGCCTGTCCTGCCTTTCTGGATTTTACACTTTTTTCAGATGGCCCTTTTGACCAGGGGGCAGTGAGACTTCATTGTAGTGCAGATTTCCTTTGCAAGCTTGCTTGGTTGGCCAAAAAGGGCATATGCGTTTTTTCTGAATATATTCAGTAAAAAACGCATACGCCCTTTTTGGCCAAGTGCATCATTGTGGACGTTCTGCCTCTTTTCCTATGCTTTACATGCAATTCCAGTCTACCTCCTGAAATGGGTTTCCTGCAATTCTGCCCCGCTTTCAACTCCTCTTGGCAGCCTTACTTCAATATATTTTTGGAAGATAGCTGTCATTTATAACTCTGCAGGTTTGTGAATTACAGTGCCCCTGAGCTCCTTTCTTCAACTCGCTTTCTTGTGAGCTGGCCGCAACACCGCAGGATTGCTTCAGGCCCTAGTTTGGTTCCGGCACGGCATGCTGAGCCTTTGGTTAATTCCTCATCCTGGTGGGAAATGAGAGTTAAATTTGCCCGTCCAGACACCTCCACCTAGTCTCTCATTGGTTCTCCCTATTCCTGTTCATTTTCCACAGAAATTGCAAACTGGGCCAAACAGGAGGTTAAAGGCACTGACTCTCCAAGTGGGGAGAGTGTTAGTAAAGCGTCTGGAATGTTGCACCCGAGTACCTGGGGACGAAAACTGAGACACATTTGAACACGTTTCCCGATCACACGGTGGATCATACTCTGGGTTCCACATGCATGTTTTAACTGAAGGAAGAATCCCTTAAACAGGGAGAGTTGAGACCCATGGAATGGGTTCCATGCAATATGATTTCAAAGGGTCTGCATTTGCTCACCGAACCTCACCAGTCCTATCACTGCTGCATTTATGCCGCTGTACACACGCTTGATTCTCTTTCGGAGACATATAAATCCATAGGTTTTAACATTCTTACTAGTCAGGTATATTCTTAGGCGTTTAATGTGGAGTGTTGAGTCCACTTCGTTGAGCAAGGAGTAGCTCTTGTCTATTACATATTTGGCTTATGGAACGGTATCTGTGCTAATTTCAATCTCTGGTTTGATGCAGCACCCCAACTCACCTTTCCCCTTAAGCAAGAATAAGTTGGTTTTCTACATTTGACACCCTGTTCTGTTTTGTAATTCAGTTCTTGTGTAGCCAAGTTTACATTCCGTGTATTAGTGATATCTTCTGATGTTTGTTTTTCTGTGTGACTTATTTCACTTAGAATCATCGTACTTGAATCCACTCATTATGCTGCTACGGGCCTGATGACATAGATTTCATTGCTGAGTGATATTGCATTGTGCCTAAGTACCACAACTTCTTTATCCATTTTTTGCTTTGTGTGATATTGAACTTGTACCGTAAACGAGGTTCTTGTAAACAGAGCCGTCCCAAACTTTGGGGTGGGTGTGTCTTTTTGATTTTAATTTCCCTAAGCTATAGGACCATAAGTGGAAGTGCCCTAGGCTCTGTTGCTTTGTTTTTTGGATGTTTCAGGAAACACCATACACTTCTCCAGAGTGGCTGCTGGCAATTTACATCCCGCCCATCAGCATAACAAGGCTCCCATTTCTCCATGGCCTGTCCTGCCTTTCTGGATTTTACACTTTTTTCAGATGGCCCTTTTGACCAGGGGGCAGTGAGACTTCATTGTAGTGCAGATTTCCTTTGCAAGCTTGCTTGGTTGGCCAAAAAGGGCGTATGCGTTTTTTCCTGAATATATTCAGGAAAAAACGCATACGCCCTTTTTGGCCAAGTGCATCATTGTGGACGTTCTGCCTCTTTTCCTATGCTTTACATGCAATTCCAGTCTACCTCCTGAAATCGGTTTCCTGCAATTCTGCCCGCTTTCAACTCCTCTTGGCAGCCTTACTTCAATATATTTTTGCAAGATAGCTGTCATTTATAACTCTGCAGGTTTGTGAATTACAGTGCCCCTGAGCTCCTTTCTTCAACTCGCTTTCTTGTGAGCTGGCCGCAACACCGCAGGATTGCTTCAGGCCCTAGTTTGGTTCCGGCACGGCATGCTGAGCCTTTGGTTAATTCCTCTTCCTGGTGGGAAATGAGAGTTAAATTTGCCCGTCCAGACACCTCCACCTAGTCTCTCATTGGTTCTCCCTATTCCTGTTCATTTTCCACAGAAATTGCAAACTGGGCCAAACAGGAGGTTTTAGGCACTGACTCTCCAAGTGCGAAGAGTGTTAATAAAGCGTCTGGAATGTTTCACCCGAGTACCAGGGGACGAAAACTGAGACACATTTGAACACGTTTTCCGATCACATGGTGGATCATACTCTGGGTTCCACATGCATGTTTTAGCTGAAGGAAGAATCCCTTAAACATGGAGAGTTGAGACCCATGGAATGGGTACCATGCAATATGACTTCAAAGGGTCTGCATTTGCTCACCGAACCTCACCAATCCTATCACTGCTACGTTTATGCCACTGTACACACGTTTGATTCTCTTTCGGAGACATATAAATCCATAGGTTTTAAGATTCTTACTAGTCAGGTATATTCTTAGGCGTTTAATGTGGAGTGTTGAGTCCACTTTGTTGAGCAAGGAGTAGCTCTTGTCTATTACATATTTGGCTTATGGAACGGTATCTGTGCTAATTTCAATCTCTGGTTTTATGCAGCACCCCAACTCACCTTTCCCCTTAAGCAAGCATAAGTTGGTTTTCTACATTTGACACCCTGTTCTGTTTTGTAATTCAGTTCTTGTGTAGCCAAGTTTACATTCCGTGTATTAGTGATATCTTCTGATGTTTGTTTTTCTGTGTGACTTATTTCACTTAGAATCATTGTACTTGAATCCACTCATTATGCTGCTACGGGCCTGATGACATAGATTTCATTGCTGAGTGATATTGCATTGTGCCTAAGTACCACAACTTCTTTATCCATTTTTTGCTTTGTGTGATATTGAACTTGTACCGTAAACGAGGTTCTTGTAAACAGAGCCGTCCCAAACTTTGGGGTGGGTGTGTCTTTTTGATTTTAATTTCCCTAAGCTATAGGACCATAAGTGGAAGTGCCCTAGGCTCTGTTGCTTTGTTTTTTGGATGTTTCAGGAAACACCATACACTTCTCCAGAGTGGCTGCTGGCAATTTACATCCCGCCCATCAGCATAACAAGGCTCCCATTTCTCCATGGCCTGTCCTGCCTTTCTGGATTTTACACTTTTTTCAGATGGCCCTTTTGACCAGGGGGCAGTGAGACTTCATTGTAGTGCAGATTTCCTTTGCAAGCTTGCTTGGTTGGCCAAAAAGGGCGTATGCGTTTTTTCCTGAATATATTCAGGAAAAAACGCATACGCCCTTTTTGGCCAAGTGCATCATTGTGGACGTTCTGCCTCTTTTCCTATGCTTTACATGCAATTCCAGTCTACCTCCTGAAATCGGTTTCCTGCAATTCTGCCCGCTTTCAACTCCTCTTGGCAGCCTTACTTCAATATATTTTTGCAAGATAGCTGTCATTTATAACTCTGCAGGTTTGTGAATTACAGTGCCCCTGAGCTCCTTTCTTCAACTCGCTTTCTTGTGAGCTGGCCGCAACACCGCAGGATTGCTTCAGGCCCTAGTTTGGTTCCGGCACGGCATGCTGAGCCTTTGGTTAATTCCTCTTCCTGGTGGGAAATGAGAGTTAAATTTGCCCGTCCAGACACCTCCACCTAGTCTCTCATTGGTTCTCCCTATTCCTGTTCATTTTCCACAGAAATTGCAAACTGGGCCAAACAGGAGGTTTTAGGCACTGACTCTCCAAGTGCGAAGAGTGTTAATAAAGCGTCTGGAATGTTGCACCCGAGTACCAGGGGACGAAAACTGAGACACATTTGAACACGTTTTCCGATCACATGGTGGATCATACTCTGGGTTCCACATGCATGTTTTAGCTGAAGGAAGAATCCCTTAAACATGGAGAGTTGAGACCCATGGAATGGGTACCATGCAATATGACTTCAAAGGGTCTGCATTTGCTCACCGAACCTCACCAATCCTATCACTGCTACGTTTATGCCACTGTACACACGTTTGATTCTCTTTCGGAGACATATAAATCCATAGGTTTTAAGATTCTTACTAGTCAGGTATATTCTTAGGCGTTTAATATGGGGTGTTGAGTCCACTTCGTTGAGCAAGGAGTAACTCTTGTCTATTACATATTTGGCTTATGGAACGGTATCTCTGCTAATTTCAATCTCTTGTTGTATGCAGCACCCCAACTCACCTTTCCCCTTAAGCAAGCATAAGTTGGTTTTCTACATTTGAGACCCTGTTTTGCTTTGTAATTCAGTTCCTGTGTAGCCAAGTTTACATTCCGTGTAGTAGTGATATCTTATGATGTTTCTTTTTCTGTGTGACTTATTTCACTTAGAATCATCGTACCTGAATCCACTCATTATGCTGCTACGGGCCTGATGACATAGATTTCATTGCTGAGTGATATTGCATTGTACGTAAGTACCACAACTTCTTTATCCATTTTTCGCTTTCTGTGATATTGAACTTGTACCGTAAACGAAGTTCTTGTAAACAGAGCCTTCCCAAACTTTGGGGTGGCTGTGTCTTTTTGATTTTAATTTCCCTAAGCTATAGGACCATAAGTGGAAGTGCCCTAGGCTCTGTTGCTTTGTTTTTTGGATGTTTCAGGAAACACCATACACTTCTCCAGAGTGGCTGCTGGCAATTTACATCCCGCCCATCAGCATAACAAGGCTCCCATTCTCCATGGCCTGTCCTGCCTTTCTGGATTTTACACTTTTTTCAGATGGCCCTTTTAACCGGGGGGCAGTGAGACTTCATTGTAGTGCAGATTTCCTTTGCAAGCTTGCTTGGTTGGCCAAAAAGGGCGTATGCGTTTTTTCCTGAATATATTCAGGAAAAAACGCCTATGCCCGTTTTGGCCAAGTGCATCATTGTGGACGTTCTGCCTCTTTTCCTATGCTTTACATGCAATTCCCGTCTGACTCCTGAAATCGGTTTCCTGCATTTCTGCCCCGCTTTCAAGTCCTCTTGGCTGCCTTCCTTCAATATATTTTTGGAAGATAGCTGTCATTTATAACTCTGCAGGTTTGTGAATTACAGTGCCCCTGAGCTCCTTTCTTCAACTCGCTTTCTTGTGAGCTGGCCGCAACACCGCAGGATTGCTTCAGGCCCTCGTTTGGTTCCGGCACGGCATGCTGAGCCTTTGGTTAATTCCTCTTCCTGGTGGGAAATGAGAGTTAAATTTGCCCGTCCAGACACCTCCACCTAGTCTCTCATTGGTTCTCCCTATTCCTGTTCATCTTCTGCAGAAATTGCTAACTGGGCCAAACAGGAGGTTAAAGGCACTGACTCTCCAAGTGGGGAGAGTGTTAGTAAAGCGTCTGGAATGTTGCACCCGAGTACCAGGGGACGAAAACTGAGACACATTTGAACACGTTTCCCGATCACACAGTGGATCATACTCTGGGTTCCACATGCATGTTTTAGCTGAAGGAAGAATCCCTTAAACCTTGAGAGTTGAGACCCATGGAATGGGTACCATGTAATATGACTTCAAAGGGTCTGCATTTGCTCACCGAACCTCACCAATCCTATCACTGCTGCGTTTATGCCGCTGTACACACGCTTGATTCTCTTTCGGAGACATATAAATCCATAGGTTTTAAGATTCTTACTAGTCAGGTATATTTTTAGGCGTTTAATATGGGGTGTTGAGTCCACTTCGTTGAGCAAGGAGTAGCACTTGTCTATTACATATTTGGCTTATGGAACGGTATCTGTGCTAATTTCAATCTCTGGTTTTATGCAGCACCCCAACTCACCTTTCCCCTTAAGCAAGCATAAGTTGGTTTTCTACATTTAAGACACTGTTTTGCTTTGTAATTCAGTTCCTGTGTAGCCAAGTTTACATTCCGTGTATTAGTGATACCTTATGATATTTCTTTTTCTGTGTGACTTATTTCACTTGGAATCATCGTACCTGAATCCACTCATTATGCTGCTACGGGCCTGATGACATAGATTTCATTGCTGAGTGATATTGCATTGTACGTAAGTACCACAACTTCTTTATCCATTTTTCGCTTTTTGCGATATTGAACTTGTACCGTAAACGAGGTTCTTGTAAAGAGAGCCATCCCAAACTTTGGGGTGGCTGTGTCTTTTTGATTTTAATTTCCCTAAGCTATAGGACCATAAGTGGAAGTGCCCTAGGCTCTGTTGCTTAATTTTTTGGATGTTTCAGGAAACACCATACACTTCTCCAGAGTGGCTGTTGGCAATTTACATCTCGCCCATCAGCATAACAAGGCTCCCAGTTCTCCATGGCCTGTCCTGCCTTTCTGGATTTTACACTTTTTTCAGAAGGTCCTTTGACCGGGGGGCAGTGAGACTTCATTGTAGTGCAGATTTCCTTTGCGAGCTTGCTTGGTTGGCCAGAAAGTGCGTATGCGTTTCTTCCTGAATATATTCAGGAAAGAACGCATATGCCCTTTTTGGCCAAGTGCATCATTGTCGACGTTCTGAGTCTTTTCCTATGTTTTCAGTGCAATTCCAGTCTACCTCCTGAATTCGGTTTCTTGCAGTTCTGCCTTGCTCTCAGTTCCTCTTCATAGCCTTACCTCAATATACTTTTGAAAAATAGTTGGCCTTTATAACTCTGCAGGTTTTTGAATTGCAGTGGCCCTTAGCTCCATTTTTCAGCTCTTATTTTTGTGATCTTGCCTCATATCCACAGGATTTCTTCAGGCCCTATTCTTCTTCTGGGGCGCCTTGCTCTGCCTTTGGTTAATTCTTCTTCCTGATGTGAAATTAGAGTGACATGTGCCCATTGAAACCGCTACAGCTATTTTCTCACTGGTTCCCCCTATTCCCATTCATCCTCCGCACTAACTGCAGACTGTGCGATACTGGAACTTAAAGGCATTGACTCTCCATGTGGAGATGTTGTTAGTAAAGTGGGTGGAATGTTGATCCGGAGCCCCAGGAGAGGAAAATGAGGTGCATTTTAGAAACCTTTCCCGATCATATGGTATACCATCTGCTGGATTTCCCATGCATGGTTTAGCTGTAGGAAGATTCCCTTCAACTTGGAGTGTTGGGACCCTTGGAATAAGTAGCATGAAGTATTGCATTAAACTTTCGGCAGTTGCTCACCAAAGCTCTCCAATCCTTTCAGCCCCAAGTGTCCAGCCTTATGTCTTATCCAGCTGTGGGTTTATATGTGGTCATTCCAGGTTGCATCACAGCCCCTGAGCGAATTTTGTAAGAATTTTTCTCTCTTTCATTGTTTCTGTGTTTTGGTTTTAAAATTTATTTCTATAATGGGGTTTAGCTCATTTTCACTGCTGTGTTTGTGCCGCTCTGCGCACACTTGATTCCCTTATGGAGATATATCAATACATGGGTTTTAAGATTCTTATTACTCAGATATATTTCTCTGTGGTGTATAGGGTGTGTTGAGGCCAGTTCATTGAGCGAGGTGTAGATCTTGTCTGATACCTATTTGGTTTATTGAACGGTATCTGTGCTAATTTCAAACTCTGGTTTTATGCATCACCCCACCTCTCCTTTCCCCTTAAGCTGACATAAGTGTGTTTTCTAAATGTGAGACACTGTTCTGTTTTGTAATTCATTTTTTGTGCAGCCATATTTATCCTCCCTCTATAAGTGATATCTTATGATATGTTTCTTTTTCTGTTTGACTTATTTCAAGTAGTATTATCGGACCTCAATCCACTCTTTATCCTTCTACTAGCCTTATTACATTGATTTCATGGTGAAGAGATATTCCATTGTACATAAGTACCACATTTTCTTTATCCATTGTTCTCTTTCCTGGGATATTTAAGGTGTACTGAAGTTGAGGTTCTTGTAAACAGAGTAGCCCTAAACTGTGGTGTGCTTGTGTCTTGTTGATTTTTAGACTTCCCTAGATATACTCCCGTGATTGGAAGTGCCCTATGCTCTGTCGCTCTGTTTTTTAGATGATTTAGGAACCACCATACACTTCTCCAGAGTGGCTCTCGGCAGTTCACACACTGTCCATCAGCGTATAAAGGCTCCCTGTTCTCCATGGCCTGTCCTGCATTTCTGGTTTTTACAATTTTTTCGGATGGCCCTTTTGACCAGTGGGAAATGAGACTTCTTTGTTGTGCACATTTGCATTGCTTGCTTGCTTGGTTGCCCATAAAATGCGTATGCGTTTTTTCCTGGATATATTCAGGAAATAACGCATACTCCCTTTTGGGCCAACTGCATCATTGTCGAAATTCTGCCGCTTTTCATGTGCTTTAAAGGCGAGTCCAATCTATCTCTTGAAATCTGTTTCTTGCAATTCTGTCTTGCATTCAGATCCTCTTCTTTGCCTTACCTCAACATATTTTTGGACGTTAGTTTTCATTTATAACTCTGCAGGTTTGTGAATTGCAGTGACCCTGAGCTCCATTTTTTAAGTTGCTCTTTTGTGAGCTGGCCTCAAAACCGCAGGATTGCTTCAGGTCCTATTTTGGCTCGGGCGAGGCGGGCTGAGCCTTTTTTTAATTCTTATTCTTAATGGGAAATTAGAGTGACATGTGCCCGTCCAAACCCCTACAACTATTCTCTCATTGGTTCCCCCTGTTCCCGTTCATCCTCCTCACAATTTGCAAAATGTGTGAAACAGAAGTTTAAATGTGCTGATTCTCTAAGTGGGGAGATTCTAAGTAACGTGGCTGGAATGATGAACAGGAGCACCAGGAGAGGATAAATGAGGTGCATTTTAGACACATCTCCCGATCACATGGTGTACAGTCCTCTGGGTTTTCCATGCATGTTTTAGCTGTAGGAAGATTCCTTGAACCTGCAGATTTGGGACCCATTGAATGGGTACCAGGTAGTATTACTTTAAGGGGTGTGCATTTCCTACCCAACCTCACATTTCTCTTAGCGCGAACAGTTTCCAGCCTTATGTCTCATCCTGCTGTGGGTCTAGATGTGTTCAATCCATGTTGCATCACCGTCCCTGAGGAAAAGTTGTAAGAGGTTTTCTCTGTCTCTCTGTCGTTTATTTTTTTCAATTTATTACTATGTTGTTTACAGCTGATTTTCAAAGCTCTGTTTCTTGCTGCTGTACATCCACTTGATTCACGTACAGAGAGACATCAATAATTTCTTTTTCAGATTCTTACCAGTCATAGATATTCTTTTCCGGTGACTTGAGTGTGCTGAGTGCAGTTCTTTTAGCTACCGTGTAGGCCTTGTTGATTATCAGTTTGGTATTTGGAATGGTATCTTTGCTAATTTCAACCTCCTGGATGATGCCTCACCCCTCCCCACCTTTCCCGTTTAGCAGCCTTACGCGTGTTTTCTACATATTTATGTCACTTAGAATGATCATACGTAACTCCTCCGGAGTTGTTACAACTGGCCATATTTCATTGATTTCCAGGCCGAGTAATATTCCACTCTACATAAGTACCACATCTCTATCCATTTTTTCCCTCCAGAGACATTTAAGTTATATCCTAGTCGAGGATCTTTTAAACAGAGAGGCAGTAAACATTGGGGTGCCTGTGTCCTCTCGATTTTTGTTTTTCCCAAGATATACGCCCATGAGTGCAAGTGCCCTATGCTCTGTAGCTCATTTTTTAGATGCTTTAGTAAACACAATACACTTCTCCAGAATGGCCGTTGGCAATATACATTTCCACTATAAGCCTCACAGGGCTCCCTCTTCTCCTTGCCCTGTCCTGCATTTCTGGCGTTTACACTTTATGAGGATGGCTCTTCTGACTGATGCGAAGTGATATCTTTTGTAGTATTGATTTCCAGTGCCCACCTGTTTGGTTGGCTAAAAAAGTGTATGCCCTTTTCTTGAATATATACAGAAAAAAACGCATACAGCCTTTTTGGCCAACTGCAATGTTGGCAATGTTCAGCCCCTTTTCTTGTGCTTAATGGCGAGTCCTTTCTACCTCCTCAAATCCCTTTCCTGCCATTCTCCCTTGCTTGCCAATCCTTTTCTCTGACTTTCCTCAAGACATTTTTCAGTGATAGATATTTTCAACTCTGCAGTTTCGTGAATTTTACTGCCCCTGAGTTCCATTGTTCAACTTGTGTTTATGGGAACTGGCCACAAAGCAGTGGGATTTCCTCAAGCCCTATACTGTTTCCATGGGCAACCCTAGCCTTTGGTCAATTCATCTTCCTGATTGGAAATTAGAGTGACATGTGCCTGTCTGAACACCTAGGACTTGTCTCTCATTGTTCCTCATCCTTCCGCTTCATCCTCTGGACAAATTCCAAACTGTACGCAACAGGATGTTGACAGTGTTGACATCTCCAAGTGGGGAGACTGTTAGTAAAGACGCTGGAGGGGTGAACCCGAGCACCAGGAGATGAGGAGATGAGATGCCTTTTCCAAACTCTTCCCGATCAGACGGTATACCATCCTCTGGATGTGACAGACATGTTTTAGCAGTAGGAAGAGTCCCATTCATGTAAGGAGAACACCAGGGCTTTTTCAAAATCAGTGTCTCCCCGAAACCCAAACTGGGGAGTTTTTTAAGCTACGGCTACACATATGTTCATTAAGGGCCTTGGGAAGTAGGCAGAGTCCAAACTTTAGATGACTGAAGTCTTCAGGGTCAGAAGCACTCACCACCGGCTTCCCTTAGGTTACACTTTAACTGTCATTGATAGATGATGTCAATAAAAATATCTATTCTTTTTCCGATTATTTCCCCTTATAGGTTATTGCACAATATTGAGTGTAGTTCCCTGTGCTATACAGTAGTTCCTTGTTGATGATCTATTTTATACATAGCAGTGTGTATGTGTTAATTCCAAACTGTTAATTTATCCCTCCTCCCACCTTTCCCCTTTGGTAATAATAAATTATAAGATTTTATACTTCTCAGAAATGGGGGAGCTGAAAGAGAGGTATCATTTTCAATGGAAAAGCATTTAAAACAAGATTGAAGCTTTAACCAAGATTATTAGATGTACATCCTTGGAAAGAAATCACTTCATTTCTCTAATATTGACCTGACAAATAGGACAAACCTTCTCACTGAACTTGCTTATAATAAAGTGATGGAAATATCAAATGGAAGTGTTAGAAACATCTTATTTTACCCGAGCCTTATAAACTGTTCTATGTTAACTACAGTTTGGCTCACACATCTGTTCATTGAAGTTACAATAGTCTCAATTTCTGTTACTGATCCTCCAGAGTGGACCCCAACAAGGGTCCCCCTGCCCAGTGTCATTGGGGCCAACAGATCGAGACTGAGTTTGGTTCCCAAGCAAAGGAAACTTTATATTTTCATCAGAGAATGGAGAGGTGAGAGCATGCACTACCCCGTGGGCTGTGGGCTGGGCTGCTGTGTAGAGATCCTGTCAGAGTCAGTGGGAGGGAGGGGGCGGAGCTCTCAAGGGCCGGGTTGGCTGCAGCTCAGGCTCTATATCTCGGAGTCTGCACTGGGCCCCAGGAGCTGAGGTGTCGACCCAGCCATTCTGCACCAGGAAATCTGGTCTGAAGTGCCGGGTGTGGAACCTCTGCATGCGGGACCCTAGGAGCACGTGAAATTAGACAAAGCACAAAGGATAAAAAAGGTCAGACTTGACTTTATTGCCCACATTCTATTTTTATCTCCCAGGGATTTTTAATGGGCTTTGCTGGGGACAAACCCCTCCTCTGCCTTTTGTCCCATTCCTCATTCTTGGAGTGCTGAGGGTGCAGACCCTTCTTCTGTAACTGCTGAGTGCTGAGTTGGGAGCCCTCATACCAGGGGACGAGGGTCAGAACTTCTCCCCAGCAGCCTCCAGGTGACGTTGATTGGCCCCAGGACCCCTGCCTCCCTGCTCGTCCGCCTGAGCACCAGCATTGGAAGTGTTATAGATTCTAATGACCTTTAAGGGTCCAGGAAAGAGATGTGCAGAGACGCTGTGGGGGCCGGTTTCACCCCGCCCCACATTTGTTCGGCCACCTTAGGCTGACCGTTTCTGCCAGCCTAGATGCTCTGACCAGTAGTCTGCTCTTTCTTCAATTAGGCCCCTGAATTAACATAAAAACAGCACCAGGTGTCAGAGCCCTGCCCGCTCAACTCCCAGACAGTCCAGGGTCAGTGGTGATCAAGGACCATGATGGCCACTGAGTCAACAGCCTTTTGAAGTAAACAGGAGTCCAGCCGGTCTTATTGGCCACCATCATCACGGTGTCTGTAGGCTTTTCTATGGTGACAGTGTGATATACGGTTCCCCCGCCAAGATTATTAGCTCCCCTCCGGGTGCAGGAAGTCCTGCAAGCAGTAGTCTACTCCTTCGGGACACACTATTGTTGTTTTATGAGAGAAACTCCAGGTCAAGTGATGTTCACATGAGTCGTCATGGTGCCCTGTTGCCTCCGGTTATCTCTCTGGATGTTGGAGTTGGAGGGCCTCCTCACTCGAGGTCGGTGTGCCCACGGAGCGAACCCTGCAACTTCAGGGCATGGTTGGTGATTAGGATCACCACGTGGGGTCCTTTTCCCTTAGGAGGGAGGTGGCCTTTTGGGCTGCTGATTTCCAGGTTTTTAGATACCGCCAGTATCTTGGCCAGATGTGGCAGTGGGCCAAGCCCCTTGGTGACTGTAGTTTATCCTACCTGGATGGCATTCTTGCGTTGTTCCATTTCAAGTGGTCCCAGTTTTTGCACTAATTCTCCAATGGCGATTCACCTTTCACCGGGAATGGAAAGGTCAAAGGGTTTAGCTCAATTAGGGAGTTCCAGGGCAAGGGTCTGAATTGACTGCTCTTTCCATTCTTGAAAGGCCACTTCTGGATTCTGTTCAAAAGGATCATCATCTTTTCCTTTCAGTGTTTCATATAGAGGCCCAGCTAGTAGACTGTAGTTAGGGATCCAGAAGCAGCAAACCCTGGCCTCCCCAGGAACCCCTAAGCTGTCTTCTAGTTTTAGAAAGGGGTAAGGCTGCAAATGGTTTCTTCCCTTTCCTGGGATGGGCTTCTCTGACCTTGTGTGAGAATGAAGCCCAGGCAGGTCACCGCAGTCTGTGATATTTGAGCTTTTTCTTGGACAACTTCTATCCTTTATTGGCTTGGTAGTTCAGAGGCCTCCTTAGTAGGGCTGGCGATCAGAATGTCGTCTGCATATTGAAGGAGGGTTTCCTTTTCCAGAGGTAGAACTTTTCGGTCGTTAGCTAAGCTTTCCCCAAAGATGGTGTGGGAATTTTTGAACCCTTGGGGCAAGACGGCCCGGAAGTATTATTTTAGTTGTATGTTGAGTCCTGCCACTCACAAGCCAAAATTTCTTGTGACTCTGGGACTAATGGAATACAAAAGAAGGCATCATTGAAGACTAATACAGAATACCATGTCCTGGTGGTTGGTAGAATGACCAGCAGGGTGTAGGAATCAGGAGCAACTGGAGGTATATCCTCGGTGGCTTCACTGACTGTCCTGACATCCTTTACCAGGTCCCCAGCAGCCCATGGGGCTCTCGTGGTCAGGCCAATCCCAGGATATGGAGCTCTCCTGGGCAGGTACCCCACCCCCAACCCAGCCCACGGGGCTCTCATGGTCAGGCCCCTCCCAGGATACAGAGCTACCCTTGCAGGTACCGTGGCAGGGCTGGGCACACAGGAACCGTGCACATAGCCCTCATTGAAGAGCACCCCCAGCTCACCTGTCGCTCAGAGCTGACACAGAGCACCTCAGAGCAGGACTTGAACTAACAAACAGCAGCTCCGACAGGTCTGTGACCCTGGGCATCACTCTGTGTGGCCTCCCTCCACCTGGTCTTCCAGAGACTTCCACTGCACCCAGGGCACCAGGCCTCTGTCTCCAACCACCACCCACCCCTCCTCTCCCTGACTCCTGGGTTCCTCTCATTAGGAGAGGGTTTTCTTGAAGTTGTCTCCCACTCATGGGCCAGATAAAATGATTAGAAAACAAGCCAAAGCTGCAGCCCCTTGTCTATCCTGACTCTCAGGAGCCCACACCTGTTCCTTGGACCTGGCCGGTTCAGCAAGTTCCATTGTCTGCAACTGTGAGCCCCTGAGGGGTGATGATTGGCTACCTGGGCAGCCTTACCATGCCGGCCAGCCCTCCCCAGGTGTGCCTGGGTTGAGATCAATATAAATACCACTCCAGGCAGCAAAAGCCCCTGCAGCTGTGCCTGACGCCATTTTCTCTGCCCTGTCAGCAGTCTCGGGGCTGGGCTGGTGGGAGGGAGTGAGAGGCCACGGCTTTGTGGGTGGCCCAGTGTGAGTGGGGCTCTGCTGGACTTTCTGCAGCAGTTGCCAGGCTGCCACCTGCTAAAGAAGAGGATGTGTCACCCATACCTGCTGCTGGAATTTCTCCCTGGGCAGAGGTGAGGAAGGAAAAAAGCAGTGGGGGCAGGGACAGGACGGGTATCTCAGGCAGGGAAATGGAAATCTTCCAGAAGAGCACCCAGGGCCAGGACCATCCTGGCTGGCCTGCAGGCACCAAGTCAGCTGGCATGCTGTCACTCGTGTGGCTCCATGGCCCTTCCTCTAGGCTTTCAAGTCCTTGTATATATTCAGGTGTTTTACCTGGGAAGGGTGGGAACAGTTCAGCAGCAAGTGGCCTGGGGCTCAGCTCACGTTTACTCACAGATGCCTCGGCACGGTGCCCCAGCTTTGCAATGAGGACGCTTGTTGTGTGGGGGCTGCTGGCTGAATGGGAGACGATTCCCCACCACTGACCAACTTCAGAATTGTTTACAACTGGAGCAAGTGCCCTGATACGGTTTTCCTCTGAGTAACTGGTGGGTTCTGTTTTTTTTTTCTCTTTTTCGTTTTTGGTTCAAGGTAGATTTTATTCCTCTTTTTTGTATTTACAGATATAAGCATGGAAATAATTTATTCATATAAATACATGTATGTGAAGGGAATAATTGTTTTTTCTGTTTTATTTTTTAAATTTTATTTCTTTTTAATTTTGAATTTTATTTTATATTTTTATACAGCAGGTTCTCATTGGTTATCTATTTTATACATATAAATGTTTACATGCCAATCCCAATCTCTCAACTCCTCCCACCACCACCCCTCCAAGAGCTTTCCCCCCTTGTTGTCCATACGATTGTTGTCTACATCTGTTGCTCTATTTATGCCTTGCAAAACGGTTAATCTGTACAGTTTTTCTAGGTTCCACATATATGCATGAATATACAAGATTTGTTTTTCTCTTTCTGACTTACTTCACTCTGTAGGACAGTCTCTAGATCCATCGACGTCTCTACAAATGACCCAATTTCATTCCTTTCATGGCTTAGTAATATTCCATTTTATATATGTACCACAGCTTTATGCATTCGTCTGTCTGTGGGCATTTAGGTTGCTTCCATTACCTCGATATTGTAAATAGTGATGCAATGAACATTGCGGTGAATGTCTCTTTTTGATTTATGGTTTTGTCTGAGTATATGTCCAGTCCTGGGATTGCTGTATCATATGGTAATTCTATTATTAGTTTCTTAAGAAACTCCATATTGTTCTCCATAGTGACTGTATCAATTTATATTCCCAACAATAGTGGAAGAGTGTTCCTTTTCTCCACACCCTTTCCAGCATTTGTTGTTTGTAGATTTTCAGATGATGCCCATTCTAACAGGTGTGAGGTGATACCTCATTGTTGAGTCCATTTCGTTGAGCAACGGGTAGGTCTTGTCTATTACATATTTGGCTTATGGAACGGTATCTGTGCTAATTTCAAACTCTGGTTTTATGCAGCACCCCAACTCACCTTTCCCCTTAAGCAAGCATAAGTTGGTTTTCTAAACTTGAGACCCTGTTCTGTTTTGTAATTCAGTTCATGTGTAGCCAAGTTTACATTCCGTGCATTAGTGATACCTTATGATGTTTCTTTTTCTGTGTGACTTATTTCACTTAGAATCATCATGCCTCAATCCACTCATTATGCTGGTACAGGCCTGGTGACACAGATTTCATTGCTGAGTGGTATTCTGTTGTACATAAGTACCGCAACTTCTTTATCAATTATTTGTTCTCTGGGATATTTAACTTGTACTGTAGAAGAGGCTCCTGTAAACAGAGCCGTTGTAAATTTTGGGGTGGCTGTGTCTTTTTGATTTTAATTTCCCTAAGCTATAGGACCATAAGTGGAAATGCCCTAGATTCTGTTGCTTTGTTTTTCAGATGTATCAGGAAACACCATACACTTCTCCAGAGTGGCTGTTGGCAATGTACATCCCGCCCATAAGCATAACAAGGCTCCTTTTTCCCCATGGCCTGTCTTGCCTTTCTGGATTTTACACTTTTCTCAGTGGCCCTTTAGACCGGGGGGAAGTGACACTTCATAGTAGTTCGGATTTCCATTGCAAGCTTGCTTGGTTTGCCAAAAAGGGCGTATGTGTTTTTTCCTGAATATATTCAGGAACAAACTCATACGCCCTTTGTTGCCAAGTGCATCATTGTCGATGTTCTGCCTCTTTTCCTATGCTTTAAATGCAAATCCAGTCTACCTCCTGAAATCGGTTTCCTGCAATTCTGCCCCGCTTTCAAGTCCTCTTCGCAGCCTTACTTCAATATATTTTTGGACGTTATCTGTCATTTATAACTCTGCAGGTTTGTGAATTACAGGGCCCCTGAGCTCCTTTCTTCAACTCGCTTTCTTGTGAGCTGGCCGCAAACCCGCAAGACTGCTTCAGGCCCTAATCTGCTTCTGGCAGGGCACGCTGAGCCTTTGGTTAATTCCTCTTCCTGGTGGGAAATGAGTGTTAAATATGCCCGTCCAGACACCTACCTCACTCTCAACCCCTTGGTGATGTGGGTCCTCTGGTTTGTGGCCACTTTTGCTGGGTTCCTCACCTTTCAATGATGTGGCCCCACTAGTGTGAGGACACTCCTGCTTGGTTCTCATCCACGTGGTTATGTGGACCCCCTGGTGAGAGTCTGTTCCTGGCTTTGTTCCTCACCCACCTGTGAGGGAGACCCTCTGCTGATAGGTCACTCCTGCATGGCTGGCACACATTGCCTTGGTGAAGTCAGCCGTGTGGTGGCAGTTGGAGCGTGCTGGGAATCTCTTCCCCCGGTGATGAGGGCCCTCTTGCGTCAGGCCCTAACTGCTGGGCTCACCAACTTTTCTTAGGGAGCCCAGTGATGCTTTGGCACTCCTCTTAGGATCCCATCTCCATGGGGATGTGGGCCTTCTGCTCTGAGGTCCCAACGGCTGGGTTGTTCACATTTTCATGATGTGGGCTCTCTGGTGTTAGTTCACAGAAGCCTGGATCCCATAGCCTCTGTGCTCTTGGCTGCCTGCTGGGAGGTTCCAACTGCTGGATTCCTCACTTTTTTAATTTTTTGGGCCCTCTGTTGTGAGGATCCTCCTGCCTGCCTCACTCCCAGCCCCTTCGTGATGTGTGTCGTCTGGTTTGAGGCCACATGTGCTGGGTTCCTCACCTTTCGATGATGTGGGACCAATGGTCTTAGGAGACTCCTGCCTGGTTCACATCCCCTTGGTGATGTGGGCCCTCTGTTGAGAGTCTGATCCCGGCTGGGTTCCTCACCCATCTGTGAGGTAGGCCGTCTGATGTGAGGTCACTCTTGCCTGGCTTGCTCACCTCGCCTTGTGGACATGAGCCCTCTGGTGGCACTTGGAGCCTGCTGGGAGCCTCCTCTCCTCGGTGATGAGGGCCCTCTGGCATCAGGCCCTAACTGCTGGGCTCCCTACATTTTGTGATGTGCGCCCAGTGGTGCGAGGACACTCCAGCCAGGTTCACATCCCCATTGGGGTGTGGGCCTTCTGCTCTGAGGTCCCAAAGCCTGGGTTGCTCACAGTTTCATGATGTGGGCTCTCTGCTGTTAGTTCACTCCTGCCTGCATCCCATAGCTTCTGTGCTCTGGGCCGCCTGCTGGGAGGTTCCAACTGCTGGATTCCTCACCTTTCTTATTCTTTGGGCCCTCTGTTTTTAGGCTACTCCTGCCTGCCTCACTCCCATTCCCTTTGTGATATGTGTCCTCTGATTTGAGGCCACATGTGCTGGGTTCCGCACCTTTCGATGATGTGACCCCACTGGAGGGAAGACAGTCCTGACTGGTTCCCATCCCCTTGCTGATGTGGGCCCTCAGGTGAGAGTCTGATCCTGGCTGGGTTCCTCACCCTTCTGTGAGGTGGGCCCTCTGCTGTGAGGTCAATCATGCCTGTCTGGCACACGTCACCTTGGCGACGTGGGCCCTCTGGTGGCAGTTGGAGTGTGCTGGGATCCTCCTCCCCTCGGTGATGAGGGCCCTCTTGCCTTAGGCCATAACTGCTGGGCTCCCCACATTTTCTGATGTGTGCCAAGTGAGTGAGGAGACTCTTGCCAGGTTCCCATCCCCATGGCGATATGGGCCTTCTGCTCTGAGGTCAAAACGGCTGGCTTGCTCACAGTACCATGATGTGGGCCCTCTGCTGTGAGTTCACTCCGGCAAGGATCCCTTATCATCGGTGCTCTGAGCCGCCTGCTGGGAGGTTCCAACTGCTGGATTCCTCAACTTTTTTATTCTATGTGCCCTCTGTTGTGAGGCTCCTCCTGCCTGCCTCACTGCCAGCCCCTTGGTGATGACTGTCCTATGGCTTGAGGCCACATGTGCTGCGTTCCTCACCTTTCGATGATGTGACCCCACTCGTGTGAGGACACTCCTGCCTGGTTCCCATCCCCTTGGTGAGGTGGGCCCTCTGGCGAGAGTCTAATCCTGGCTGGGTTCCTCAACGTTCTGTGAGGTAGGCCCTCTGCTGTGAGGTCACTCCTGCCTGGCTGGCACACGTCACCTTGGAGACGTGAGCCCTCTGGTGGCAGTTGGAGCGTGCAGGGCGCCTCCTCCTCTCGGTGATGACGGCCCTCTGGCGTCAGGCCCTAAATGGTGGGCTCCCCACATTTTCTGATGTGCGCCCAGTGGTGCGAGGACACTCCAGCCAGGTTCCCATTCCCATGGGGATGTGGTCCTTCTGCGCTGAGGTCTCAACTCCTGGGTTGCTCACAGTTTTGTGATGTGGGCCCTCTGCTGTGAGTTCACTGTGGCCTGGATCCCATAGCCTCGGTGTTCTGGGCCGCCTGCTGGAAGGTCTAAATGCTGGAATCCTCACGTTTTTTATATTATGTGCCCTGTGTTGTGAGGCTACTCCTGCCTGCCTCACTCCAAGGCCCTTGGTGATGTGGGTCCTCTGGTTTGAGGACACATGTGCTGGGTTCCTCACCTTAAGATGATGAGGCCCCACTGGTGTGAGGATAATCCTGACTGGGTCCCATCCCCTTTGTGATGTGGGCCCTCTGGTGAGAGTCTGATCCTGGCTGGGTTCCTCACCCATCTGTGAGGTGGGCCCTCTACTATCAGGTAACTCTTGCCTGGGTTGCTCACCTCGCCTTGTTGACATGAGCCCTCTGGTGGCAATTGGACCCTGCTGGGAGCCTCCTCAGCTCTGTGATGAGGGCCCTCTGATGTCAGGCCCTAACTGCTGGGCTCCCCAACTTTTCTTAGTGAGCCCAGTGTTGCTCAAGCACTCCTCTTAGGTTCCCATCCCCATGGGGATGTGGGCCTTCTGCTCTGAGGTTCCAACGGCTGGGTTGATCACAATTTCATGATGTGGGCTCTCTGGTGTTAGTTCACTGTGGCCTGGATCCCATAGCCTCTGTGGTCTTGGCTGCCTGCTGGGAGGTTCCAACTGTTCGATTCCTCAACTTTTGTATTCTATGGGTCCTGTGTTGTGATGCTCCTCCTGCCTGCCTCACTCGCAACCCCTTCGTGATGTGGGTCTTCTGGTTTGAGGCCACATGTGCTGGGTTAGGCAACTTTCAATGATGTGGCCCCACTGGTGTGAGGACACTCCTGCCTGGTTCCCATCCCCTTGGTGATGTGGGCCTTCTGGTGACAGTCTTATCCTGGCTGGGTTCCTCACTCTTCTGTGAGGTAGGCCCTCTGCTGTGAGGTCAATCCTGCCTGACTTGCACACATCACCTTGGTGACGTGGGCCCTCTGTTGGCACATGGAACCTGCTGGGAGCCTCCTGCCCTCGGTGATGACGGCCCTCTAGCATCAGGCTCTAACTGCTGGGCTCCCCACGTTTTCTGATGTGAGCCCAGTGATGCCAGGACACTCCTGTCAGGTTCCCATCCCCATGGGGATGTGGGCTTTCTGCTCTGAGGTCCCAATGCCTGGGTTGCTCACAGTTTCATGATGTGGGCTCTCTGCTGTTAGTTCACTCCTGCCTGCATCCCATAGCTTCTGTGCTCTCGGCCGCCTGCTGGGAGGTTCCAAATGCTGGATTCCTCACTTTTTTTATTCTTTGGGCCCTCTGTTTTTAGGCTACTCCTACCTGCCTCACTCCCATCCCCTTTGTGATGTATGTCCTCTGATATGAGGCCACATGTGCTGGGTTCCTCACCTTTCGATGATGTGGCCCCACTGGTGGGAGGACAGTCCTGACTGGTTCCCATCCCCTTGGTGTTGTGGGCCCTCTGGTGAGAGTCTCATCCTGCCTCGGTTCCTCACCCTTCTGTGAGATAGGCCCTCTGCTGTGAGGTCACTACTGCCTGGCTGGTGCATGCCACCTTGTAGACGTGGGCCCTCTGTTGGCAGTTGGAACCTGCTGGGAGTCTCCTCCCCTCAGTTATGAGGGCCCCCTGGCATCAGGCCCTAACTGCTGGGCTCCTAACATTTTCTGATATGTGCTAAGTGGTGTGAAGCCACTCCTGCCAGGTTCCCATCCCAATGGGGATGTGGGCCTTCTGTTCTGAGGTCCCAACAGCTGGGCTGCTCACAGGTTCATGATGTGGGCCCTCTGCTGTGAGTTCACTGCGGCCTGGATCCCATAGCCTCGGTGCTCTGGGCCACTTGCTGGGAGGTTCCAACTGCTGGATTCCTCAACTTTTATATTCTATGGACCCTGTGTTGTGAGGCCAGTCCTGCCAGCCTCATTCCAAACCCCTTGGTGATGTGGTTCCTCTGGTTTGAGGACACATGTGCTGGGATCCTCACCTTTCGATGATGTTGTCCCACTGGTGTGGGGACACTCCTGCCTGGTTCCCATCCCCTTGGTGATGTGGGCCCTCTGGTGAGAGTCTGATCCTGGCTGTGTTCCTTCTGTGAGGTGGGCCCTCTGCTGTGAGGTCACCCTCTGTGAGGTGGGCCCTCTGCTGTGAGGTCCTTCTGTGAGGTTCCTTCTGTGAGGTGGGCCCTCTGCTGTGAGGTCACTCCTGCCAGGCTGGCACACATCGCCTTGGCGACGTTGGCCCTCTGGTGGCAGCTGGAGCCTGCTGGGAGCCTCCTCCTCTCGGTGATGAGTGCCCTCTAGCGTCAGGCCCTAACTTCTGAGCACCCCACGTTTTCTGATGTGAGCCCAGTGATGCCAGGACACTCCTGTCATGTTCCCATCACCATGGGGATGTGGGCCTTCTACTCTGAGGTCCCAATGTCTGGGTTGCTCACAGTTTCATGATGTGGGCTGTCTGGTGTTAGTTCACTCTGGCCTGGTTCCTCTAGCCTCTGTGCTCTGGGCCGCCTGCTGGGAGGTTCCAACTGCTGGATTCCTCACCTTTCTTATTTTTGGGCCCTCTGTTATGAGGCTCCTCCTGCCTGCCTCACTCCCAGCCCCTTGGTGATGGGTGTCCTATGGTTTGAAGCCACATATTCTGGGTTCCTCACCTTTAGATGATGTGGCCCTACTCATGTGAGGACACTCCTGCCTGGTTCCAATCCATTTGGTGATGTGGGCCCTCTGGTGCGAGTCTGATCCTGACTGGGTTCGTCACACTTCTCTGAGGTGGGCCCTCTGCTGTGAGGTCATTCGTGCCTGGTTGGCACACATCGCCTTGGCGACGTCAGCCCTCTGGTGGCAGTTGGAGCCTGCTGGGAGCCTCCTTCCCTTGGTGATGAGGGTCCTCTGGCACCAGGCCCTAACTGCTGGTCGCCCAAAATTTTCTGATACGTTCTCAGTGGTGCGAGGACACTCCTACCAGAATTCCATCCCCATGGGGATGTGGGCCTCCTGCTCTGAGGTCCCAATGGCTGGGTTGCTCAGTTTCATGACATGGGCCCTCTTCTGTGAGTTCACTGTGGCCTGGATCCCATAGTCTCGGTGCTCTGGGCCGCCTGCTGGGAGGTTCCAACTGCTGGATTCCTCACTTTTTTATTCTATGTGCCCAGTGTTGTGAGGCTACTCCTGCCTGCCTCACTCCGAGGTCCTTGGTGATGTGGGTCCTCTGGTTTGAGGACACATGTGCTGAGTACCTCAGCTTTCGATGATGTGGCCCCACTGATGTGAAGACACTCCTGCCTGGTTCCCATCCCCTTGGTGATGTGGGCCCTCTGGTGAGAGTCTGATGTTGGCTGGGTTTCTCACCCTTCTGTGAGGTGGGACCTCTGCTGTGAGGTAACTCCTGCCTGGCATGCTAACGTTGCCTTGGCAATGTGAGCCCTCAGGTGGCAGTTGGAGCCTGCTGGGAATCTCCTCCCCTCAGTTATGAGAGCTCTGGATAAAACACATATGCTCTTTTTTGCCAAGTGCATTATTTTCCAAGTTCTGTCTCTTTTCCTATGCTTTAAGAGCTACTCCCGTGTATGTTCTGAAATCAAATTCCAGCAATTCTGCCCCGCATTCAAGTCCTCTTCGCAGCCTTACTTCAGCATAATTTTGGATGATAGCTGTCATTTATAACTCCGCAGGTTTCTGAATTACAGTGCCCCTGAACTCCTTTCTTCAACTCGCTTTCTTGTGAGCTGGCCGCAACACCGCAGGATCTCCTCAGGCCCTAATTTAGTTCCAGCATGGCACGCGGAGCCTTTGGTTCATTTACCTTCCTGGTGGGAAATGAGAGTTAAATTTGCCGTCCAGACACCGACAGATAGTCTCCCAATGCTTCTCCTTATTCCTGTTCATCTTCCGAAGAAATTGCAAACTGGGCCAAACAGGAGGTGAAAGGCACTGACTCTCCAAGTGGGGAGAGTGTTAGTAAAGCGTCTGGAATGTTGCACCCGAGTACCAGGGGACGAAAACTGAGACACATTTGAACACGTTTCCCGATCACACGGTGGATCATACTCTGGGTTCCACATGCATGTTTTAGCTGAAGGAAGAATCTCTTAAACGTGGAGAGTTGAGACCCATGGAATGGGTATCATGCAATATGACTTCAAAGGGTCTGCATTTGCTCACCGAACCTCAGCAATCCTATCACTGCTGCGTTTATGCCGCTGTACACACGCTTCATTCTCTTTCGGAGACATATAAATCCATAGGTTTTAAGATTCTTACTAGTCAGGTATATTCTTAGGCGTTTAATATGGGGTGTTGAGTCCACTTCGTTGAGCAAGGAGTAGCTCTTGTCTATTACATATTTGGCTTATGGAACGGTATCTGTGCTAATTTCAATCTCTGGTTTTATGCAGCACCCCAACTCACCATTCCCGTTAAGGAAGCAAAAGTTGGTTTTCTTAATTGGAGACACTGTTCTGTTTTGTAATCCAGTTCCTGTGTAGCCAAGTTTACATTCCGTGTATTAGTGATATCTTATGATGTTTCTTTTTCTGTGTGACTTATTTCACTTAGAATCATCATACCTGAATCCACTCATTATGCTGCTATGGGCCTGATGACATAGATTTCATTGCTTAGTGATATTGCATTGTACGTAAGTACGACAACTTCTTTATCCATTTTTCGCTTTGTGTGATATTGAACTGGTACCGTAAACGAGGTTCTTGTAAACAGAGCCGTCCCAAAATTTGGGGTGCCTGTGTCTTTTTGATTTTAATTTCCCTAAGCTATAGGACCATAAGTGGAAGTGCCCTAGGCTCTGTTGCTTTGTTTTTTGGATGTTTCAGGAAACACCATACACTTCTCCAGAGTGGCTGCTGGCAATTTACATCCCGCCCATCAGCATAACAAGGCTCCCAGTTCTCCATGGCCTGTCCTGCCTTTCTGGATTTTACACTTTTTTCAGATGGCCCTTTTGACCGGGGGGCAGTGAGACTTCATTGTAGTACAGATTTCCTTTGCAAGCTTGCTTGGTTGGCCAAAAAGGGCGTATGCGTTTTTTCCTGAATATATTCAGGATAAAACGCATACGCCCTTTTTGGCCAAGTGCATCATTGTGGACGTTCTGCCTCTTTCCCTATGCTTTACATGCAATTCCAGTCTACCTCCTGAAATCGGTTTCCTGCAATTCTGCCCCGCTTTCAACTCCTCTTGGGAGCCTTACTTCAATATATTTTTGGAAGATAGCTGTCATTTATAACTCTGCAGGTTTGTGAATTACAGTGCCCCTGAGCTCCTTTCTTCAACTCGCTTTCTTGTGAGCTGGCCGCAACACCGCAGGATTGCTTCAGGCCCTAATCTGGTTCCGGCACGGCACGCTGAGCCTTTGGTTAATTCCTCTTCCTGGTGGGAAATGAGAGTTAAATTTGCCCGTCCAGACACCTCCAGCTAGTCTCTCATTGGTTCTCCCTATTCCTGTTCATCTTCCGCAGAAATTGCAAACTGGGCCAAACAGGAGGTTAAAGGCACTGACTCTCCAAGTCGGGAGAGTGTTAGTAAAGCGTCTGGAATGTTGCACCCGAGTACCAGGGGATGAGAACTGAGACATATTGGAACACGTCTCCCGATCACACGGTTGATCATACTCTGGGTTCCACGTGCATGTTTTACCTGAAGGCAGAATCCCTTAAACCTGGAGAGTTGAGACCCGTGGAATGGGTACCATGCAATATGACTTCAAAGGGTCTTCATTTGCTCACCGAACCTCTCCAATCCTATCACTGCTGCGTTTATGCCCCTGTACACACGCTTGATTTTCTTTCAGAGACATAGCAATCCATAGGTTTTAAGATACTTACTAGTCAGGTACATTCTTAGGCGTTTAATATGGGGTGTTGAGTCCATTTCGTTGAGCAAGGAGTAGTTCTTGTCTATTCCATATTTGGCTTAAGGAACTTTATCTGTGCTCATTTCAATCTCTGGTTTTATGCAGCACCCCAACTCACCTTTCCCCTTAAGCAAGCATAAGTTGGTTTTCTAAATTTGAGACCCTGTTCTGTTTTGTAATCCAGTTCCTGTGTAGCCAAGTTTACATTCCGTGTATTAGTGATATCTTATGATGTTTCTTTTTCTGTGTGACTTATTTCAGTTAGAATCATCATACCTGAATCCACTCATTATGCGGCTACGGGCCTGATGACATAGATTTCATTGCTGAGTGATATTGCATTGTACGTAAGTACCACAACTTCTTTATCCATTTTTCACTTTCTGCGCTATTGAACTTGTACCGTAAACGAGGTTCTTGTAAACAGAGCCGTCCCAAACTTTGGGGTGGCTGTGTCTTTTTGATTTTAATTTCCCTAAGCTATAGGACCATAAGTGGAAGTGCCCTAGGCTCTGTTGCTTTGTTTTTTAGATGTTTCAGGAAACACCATACACCTCTCCCGAGTGGCTGTTGGCAATTTACATCCCGCCCATCAGCATAACAAGGCTCCCAGTTCTCCATGGCCTGTCCTGCCTTTCTGGATTTTACACTTTTTTCAGATGGCCCTTTTGACCGGGGGGAAGTGAGACTTCATTGTAGTGCAGATTTCCTTTGCAAGCTTGCTTGGTTGGCCAAAAAGGGCGTATGCGTTTTTTCCTGAATATATTCAGGAAAAAACGCATACGCCCTTTTTGGCCAAGTGCATCATTGTGGACGTTCTGCCTCTTTTCCTATGCTTTAAATGCAATTCCAGTCTACCTCCTGAAATCGGTTTCCTGCAATTCTGCCCCGCTTTCAAGTCCTCTTGGCAGCCTTACTTCAGTATATTTTTGGACGATAGCTGTCATTTATAACTCTGCAGGTTTGTGAATTACAGTGCCCCTGAGCTCCTTTCTTCAACTCGCTTTCTTGTGAGCTGGCCGCAACACCGCAGGATTGCTTCAGGCCCTAATCTGGTTCCGGCACGGCACGCTGAGCCTTTGGTTAATTCCTCTTCCTGGTGGGAAATGAGAGTTAAATTTGCCCGTCCAGACACCTCCAGCTAGTCTCTCATTGGTTCTCCCTATTCCTGTTCATCTTCCGCAGAAATTGCAAACTGGGCCAAACAGGAGGTTAAAGGCACTGACTCTCCAAGTCGGGAGAGTGTTAGTAAAGCGTCTGGAATGTTGCACCCGAGTACCAGGGGACGAGAACTTAGACATATTGGAACACGTCTCCCGATCACATGGTTGATCATACTCTGGGTTCCACGTGCATGTTTTACCTGAAGGCAGAATCCCTTAAACCTGGAGAGTTGAGACCCGTGGAAAGGGTACCATGCAATATGACTTCAAAGGGTCTTCATTTGCTCACCGAACCTCTCCAATCCTATCACTGCTGCGTTTGTGCCCCTGTACACACGCTTGATTTTCTTTCAGAGACATAGCAATCCATAGGTTTTAAGATACTTACTAGTCAGGTACATTCTTAGGCGTTTAATATGGGGTGTTGAGTCCATTTCGTTGAGCAAGGAGTAGTTCTTGTCTATTCCATATTTGGCTTAAGGAACTTTATCTGTGCTCATTTCAATCTCTGGTTTGATGCAGCACCCCAACTCACCTTTCCCCTTAAGCAAGCATAAGTTGGTTTTCTAAATTTGAGACCCTGTTCTGTTTTGTAATCCAGTTCCTGTGTAGCCAAGTTTACATTCCGTGTATTAGTGATATCTTATGATGTTTCTTTTTCTGTGTGACTTATTTCAGTTAGAATCATCATACCTGAATCCACTCATTATGCTGCTACGGGCCTGATGACATAGGTTTCATTGCTGAGTGATATTGCATTGTACGTAAGTACCACAACTTCTTTATCCATTTTTCACTTTCTGCGATATTGAACTTGTTCCGTAAACGAGGTTCTTGTAAACAGAGCCGTCCCAAACTTTGGGGTGGCTGTGTCTTTTTGATTTTAATTTCCCTAAGCTATAGGACCATAAGTGGAAGTGCCCTAGGCTCTGTTGCTTTGTTTTTTAGATGTTTCAGGAAACACCATACACCTCTCCCGAGTGGCTGTTGGCAATTTACATCCCGTCCATCAGCATAACAAGGCTCCCAGTTCTCCATGGCCTGTCCTGCCTTTCTGGATTTTACACTTTTTTCAGATGGCCCTTTTGACCGGGGGGAAGTGAGACTTCATTGTAGTGCAGATTTCCTTTGCAAGCTTGCTTGGTTGGCCAAAAAGGGCGTATGCGTTTTTTCCTGAATATATTCAGGAAAAAACGCATACGCCCTTTTTGGCCAAGTGCATCATTGTGGACGTTCTGCCTCTTTTCCTATGCTTTAAATGCAATTCCAGTCTACCTCCTGAAATCGGTTTCCTGCAATTCTGCCCCGCTTTCAAGTCCTCTTGGCAGCCTTACTTCAGTATATTTTTGGACGATAGCTGTCATTTATAACTCTGCAGGTTTGTGAATTACAGTGCCCCTGAGCTCCTTTCTTCAACTCGCTTTCTTGTGAGCTGGCCGCAACACCGCAGGATTGCTTCAGGCCCTAATCTGGTTCCGGCACGGCACGCTGAGCCTTTGGTTAATTCCTCTTCCTGGTGGGAAATGAGAGTTAAATTTGCCCGTCCAGACACCTCCAGCTAGTCTCTCATTGGTTCTCCGTATTCCTGTTCATCTTCCTCAGAAATTGCAAATGGGCCAAACAGGAGGTTAAAGGCACTGACTCTCCACGTCGGGAGAGTGTTAGTAAAGCGTCTGGAATGTTGCACCCGAGTACCAGGGGACGAGAACTGAGACATATTGGAACATGTCTCCCGACCACACGGTTGATCATACTCTGGGTTCCATGTGCATGTTTTACCTGAAGGCAGAATCCCTTAAACCTGGAGAGTTGAGTCCCGTGGAATGGGTACCATGCAATATGACTTCAAAGGGTCTTCATTTGCTCACCGAACCTCTCCAATCCTATCACTGCTGCGTTTATGCCCCTGTACACATGCTTGATTTTCTTTCAGACACATAGCAATCCATAGGTTTTAAGATACTTACTAGTCAGGTACATTCTTAGGCGTTTAATATGGGGTGTTGAGTCCATTTCATTGAGCAAGGAGTAGTTCTTGTCTATTCCATATTTGGCTTAAGGAACTTTTTCTGTGCTCATTTCAATCTCTGGTTTGATGCAGCACCCCAACTCACCTTTCCCCTTAAGCAAGCATAAGTTGGTTTTCTAAATTTGAGACCCTGTTCTGTTTTGTAATCCAGTTCCTGTGTAGCCAAGTTTACATTCCGTGTATTAGTGATATCTTATGATGTTTCTTTTTCTGTGTGACTTATTTCAGTTAGAATCATCATACCTGAATCCACTCATTATGCTGCTACGGGCCTGATGACATAGATTTCATTGCTGAGTGATATTGCATTGTACGTAAGTACCACAACTTCTTTATCCATTTTTCACTTTCTGCGATATTGAACTTGTACCGTAAACGAGGTTCTTGTAAACAGAGCCGTCCCAAACTTTGGGGTGGCTGTGTCTTTCTGATTTTAATTTCCCTAAGCTATAGGACCATAAGTGGAAGTACCCTAGGCTCTGTTGCTTTGTTTTTTAGATGTTTCAGGAAACACCATACACCTCTCCGGAGTGGCTCTTGGCAATTTACATCCCGCCCATCAGCATAACAAGGCTCCCAGTTCTCCATGGCCTGTCCTGCCTTTCTGGATTTTACACTTTTTTCAGATGGCCCTTTTGACCGGGGGGAAGTGAGACTTCATTGTAGTGCAGATTTCCTTTGCAAGCTTGCTTGGTTGGCCAAAAAGGGCGTATGCGTTTTTTCCTGAATATATTCAGGAAAAAACGCATACGCCCTTTTTGGCCAAGTGCATCATTGTGGACGTTCTGCCTCTTTTCCTATGCTTTAAATGCAATTCCAGTCTACCTCCTGAAATCGGTTTCCTGCAATTCTGCCCCGCTTTCAAGTCCTCTTGGCAGCCTTACTTCAGTATATTTTTGGACGATAGCTGTCATTTATAACTCTGCAGGTTTGTGAATTACAGTGCCCCTGAGCTCCTTTCTTCAACTCGCTTTCTTGTGAGCTGGCCGCAACACCGCAGGATTGCTTCAGGCCCTAATCTGGTTCCGGCACGGCACGCTGAGCCTTTGGTTAATTCCTCTTCCTGGTGGGAAATGAGAGTTAAATTTGCCCGTCCAGACACCTCCAGCTAGTCTCTCATTGGTTCTCCCTATTCCTGTTCATCTTCCGCAGAAATTGCAAACTGGGCCAAACAGGAGGTTAAAGGCACTGACTCTCCAAGTCGGGAGAGTGTTAGTAAAGCGTCTGGAATGTTGCACCCGAGTACCAGGGGACGAGAACTGAGACATATTGGAACACGTCTCCCGATCACATGGTTGATCATACTCTGGGTTCCACGTGCATGTTTTAGCTGAAGGAAGAATCCCTTAAACCTGGAGAGTTGAGACCCGTGGAATGGGTACCATGCAATATGACTTCAAAGGGTCTTCATTTGCTCACCGAACCTCTCCAATCCTATCACTGCTGCGTTTGTGCCCCTGTACACACGCTTGATTTTCTTTCAGAGACATAGCAATCCATAGGTTTTAAGATACTTACTAGTCAGGTACATTCTTAGGCGTTTAATATGGGGTGTTGAGTCCATTTCGTTGAGCAAGGAGTAGTTCTTGTCTATTCTATATTTGGCTTAAGGAACTTTATCTGTGCTCATTTCAATCTCTGGTTTTATGCAGCACCCCAACTCACCTTTCCCCTTAAGCAAGCATAAGTTGGTTTTCTAAATTTGAGACCCTGTTCTGTTTTGTAATCCAGTTCCTGTGTAGCCAAGTTTACATCCCGTGTATTAGTGATATCTTATGATGTTTCTTTTTCTGTGTGACTTATTTCAGTTAGAATCATCATACCTGAATCCACTCATTATGCTGCTACGGGCCTGATGACATAGATTTCATTGCTGAGTGATATTGCATTGTACGTAAGTACCACAACTTCTTTATCCATTTTTCACTTTCTGCGATATTGAACTTGTACCGTAAACGAGGTTCTTGTAAACAGAGCCGTCCCAAACTTTGGGGTGGCTGTGTCTTTCTGATTTTAATTTCCCTAAGCTATAGGACCATAAGTGGAAGTACCCTAGGCTCTGTTGCTTTGTTTTTTAGATGTTTCAGGAAACACCATACACCTCTCCGGAGTGGCTCTTGGCAATTTACATCCCGCCCATCAGCATAACAAGGCTCCCAGTTCTCCATGGCCTGTCCTGCCTTTCTGGATTTTACACTTTTTTCAGATGGCCCTTTTGACCGGGGGGAAGTGAGACTTCATTGTAGTGCAGATTTCCTTTGCAAGCTTGCTTGGTTGGCCAAAAAGGGCGTATGCGTTTTTTCCTGAATATATTCAGGAAAAAACGCATACGCCCTTTTTGGCCAAGTGCATCATTGTGGACGTTCTGCCTCTTTTCCTATGCTTTAAATGCAATTCCAGTCTACCTCCTGAAATCGGTTTCCTGCAATTCTGCCCCGCTTTCAAGTCCTCTTGGCAGCCTTACTTCAGTATATTTTTGGACGATAGCTGTCATTTATAACTCTGCAGGTTTGTGAATTACAGTGCCCCTGAGCTCCTTTCTTCAACTCACTTTCTTGTGAGCTGGCCGCAACACCGCAGGATTGCTTCAGGCCCTAATCTGGTTCCGGCACGGCACGCTGAGCCTTTGGTTAATTCCTCTTCCTGGTGGGAAATGAGAGTTAAATTTGCCCGTCCAGACACCTCCAGCTAGTCTCTCATTGGTTCTCCCTATTCCTGTTCATCTTCCGCAGAAATTGCAAACTGGGCCAAACAGGAGGTTAAAGGCACTGACTCTCCAAGTCGGGAGAGTGTTAGTAAAGCGTCTGGAATGTTGCACCCGAGTACCAGGGGACGAGAACTGAGACATATTGGAACACGTCTCCCGATCACATGGTTGATCATACTCTGGGTTCCACGTGCATGTTTTAGCTGAAGGAAGAATCCCTTAAACCTGGAGAGTTGAGACCCGTGGAATGGGTACCATGCAATATGACTTCAAAGGGTCTTCATTTGCTCACCGAACCTCTCCAATCCTATCACTGCTGCGTTTGTGCCCCTGTACACACGCTTGATTTTCTTTCAGAGACATAGCAATCCATAGGTTTTAAGATACTTACTAGTCAGGTACATTCTTAGGCGTTTAATATGGGGTGTTGAGTCCATTTCGTTGAGCAAGGAGTAGTTCTTGTCTATTCTATATTTGGCTTAAGGAACTTTATCTGTGCTCATTTCAATCTCTGGTTTTATGCAGCACCCCAACTCACCTTTCCCCTTAAGCAAGCATAAGTTGGTTTTCTAAATTTGAGACCCTGTTCTGTTTTGTAATCCAGTTCCTGTGTAGCCAAGTTTACATCCCGTGTATTAGTGATATCTTATGATGTTTCTTTTTCTGTGTGACTTATTTCAGTTAGAATCATCATACCTGAATCCACTCATTATGCTGCTACGGGCCTGATGACATAGATTTCATTGCTGAGTGATATTGCATTGTACGTAAGTACCACAACTTCTTTATCCATTTTTCACTTTCTGCGATATTGAACTTGTACCGTAAACGAGGTTCTTGTAAACAGAGCCGTCCCAAACTTTGGGGTGGCTGTGTCTTTCTGATTTTAATTTCCCTAAGCTATAGGACCATAAGTGGAAGTACCTTAGGCTCTGTTGCTTTGTTTTTTAGATGTTTCAGGAAACACCATACACCTCTCCGGAGTAGCTCTTGGCAATTTACATCCCGCCCATCAGCATAACAAGGCTCCCAGTTCTCCATGGCCTGTCCTGCCTTTCTGGATTTTACACTTTTTTCAGATGGCCCTTTTGACCGGGGGGAAGTGAGACTTCATTGTAGTGCAGATTTCCTTTGCAAGCTTGCTTGGTTGGCCAAAAAGGGCGTATGCGTTTTTTCCTGAATATATTCAGGAAAAAACGCATACGCCCTTTTTGGCCAAGTGCATCATTGTGGACGTTCTGCCTCTTTTCCTATGCTTTAAATGCAATTCCAGTCTACCTCCTGAAATCGGTTTCCTGCAATTCTGCCCCGCTTTCAAGTCCTCTTGGCAGCCTTACTTCAGTATATTTTTGGACGATAGCTGTCATTTATAACTCTGCAGGTTTGTGAATTACAGTGCCCCTGAGCTCCTTTCTTCAACTCGCTTTCTTGTGAGCTGGCCGCAACACCGCAGGATTGCTTCAGGCCCTAATCTGGTTCCGGCACGGCACGCTGAGCCTTTGGTTAATTCCTCTTCCTGGTGGGAAATGAGAGTTAAATTTGCCCGTCCAGACACCTCCAGCTAGTCTCTCATTGGTTCTCCCTATTCCTGTTCATCTTCCGCAGAAATTGCAAACTGGGCCAAACAGGAGGTTAAAGGCACTGACTCTCCAAGTCGGGAGAGTGTTAGTAAAGCGTCTGGAATGTTGCACCCGAGTACCAGGGGACGAGAACTGAGACATATTGGAACACGTCTCCCGATCACACGGTTGATCATACTCTGGGTTCCACGTTCATGTTTTAGCTGAAGGAAGAATCCCGTAAACCTGGAGAGTTGAGACCCGTGGAATGGGTACCATGCAATATGACTTCAAAGGGTCTTCATTTGCTCACCGAACCTCTCCAATCCTATCACTGCTGCGTTTATGCCCCTGTACACACGCTTGATTTTCTTTCAGACACATAGCAATCCATAGGTTTTAAGATACTTACTAGTCAGGTACATTCTTAGGCGTTTAATATGGGGTGTTGAGTCCATTTCGTTGAGCAAGGAGTAGTTCTTGTCTATTCCATATTTGGCTTAAGGAACTTTATCTGTGCTCATTTCAATCTCTGGTTTGATGCAGCACCCCAACTCACCTTTCCCCTTAAGCAAGCATAAGTTGGTTTTCTAAATTTGAGACCCTGTTCTGTTTTGTAATCCAGTTCCTGTGTAGCCAAGTTTACATTCCGTGTATTAGTGATATCTTATGATGTTTCTTTTTCTGTGTGACTTATTTCAGTTAGAATCATCATACCTGAATCCACTCATTATGCTGCTACGGGCCTGATGACATAGATTTCATTGCTGAGTGATATTGCATTGTACGTAAGTACCACAACTTCTTTATCCATTTTTCACTTTCTGCGCTATTGAACTTGTACCGTAAACGAGGTTCTTGTAAACAGAGCCGTCCCAAACTTTGGGGTGGCTGTGTCTTTTTGATTTTAATTTCCCTAAGCTATAGGACCATAAGTGGAAGTGCCCTAGGCTCTGTTGCTTTGTTTTTTAGATGTTTCAGGAAACACCATACACCTCTCCCGAGTGGCTCTTGGCAATTTACATCCCGCCCATCAGCATAACAAGTCTCCCAGTTCTCCATGGCCTGTCCTGCCTTTTTGGATTTTACACTTTTTTCAGATGGCCCTTTTGACCGGGGGGAAGTGAGACTTCATTGTAGTGCAGATTTCCTTTGCAAGCTTGCTTGGTTGGCCAAAAAGGGCGTATGCGTTTTTTCCTGAATATATTCAGGAAAAAACGCATACGCCCTTTTTGGCCAAGTGCATCATTGTGGACGTTCTGCCTCTTTTCCTATGCTTTAAATGCAATTCCAGTCTACCTCCTGAAATCGGTTTCCTGCAATTCTGCCCCGCTTTCAAGTCCTCTTGGCAGCCTTACTTCAGTATATTTTTGGACGATAGCTGTCATTTATAACTCTGCAGGTTTGTGAATTACAGTGCCCCTGAGCTCCTTTCTTCAACTCACTTTCTTGTGAGCTGGCCGCAACACCGCAGGATTGCTTCAGGCCCTAATCTGGTTCCGGCACGGCACGCTGAGCCTTTGGTTAATTCCTCTTCCTGGTGGGAAATGAGAGTTAAATTTGCCCGTCCAGACACCTCCAGCTAGTCTCTCATTGGTTCTCCCTATTCCTGTTCATCTTCCGCAGAAATTGCAAACTGGGCCAAACAGGAGGTTAAAGGCACTGACTCTCCAAGTCGGGAGAGTGTTAGTAAAGCGTCTGGAATGTTGCACCCGAGTACCAGGGGACGAGAACTGAGACATATTGGAACACGTCTCCCGATCACACGGTTGATCATACTCTGTGTTCCACGTGCATGTTTTACCTGAAGGCAGAATCCCTTAAACCTGGAGAGTTGAGACCCGTGGAATGGGTACCATGCAATATGACTTCAAAGTGTCTTCATTTGCTCACCGAACCTCTCCAATCCTATCACTGCTGTGTTTATGCCCCTGTACACACGCTTGATTTTCTTTCAGAGACATAGCAATCCATAGGTTTTAAGATACTTACTAGTCAGGTACATTCTTAGGCGTTTAATATGGGGTGTTGAGTCCATTTCGTTGAGCAAGGAGTAGTTCTTGTCTATTCCATATTTGGCTTAAGGAACTTTATCTGTGCTCATTTCAATCTCTGGTTTGATGCAGCACCCCAACTCACCTTTCCCCTTAAGCAAGCATAAGTTGGTTTTCTAAATTTGAGACCCTGTTCTGTTTTGTAATCCAGTTCCTGTGTAGCCAAGTTTACATTCCGTGTATTAGTGATATCTTATGATGTTTCTTTTTCTGTGTGACTTATTTCAGTTAGAATCATCATACCTGAATCCACTCATTATGCTGCTACGGGCCTGATGACATAGATTTCATTGCTGAGTGATATTGCATTGTACGTAAGTACCACAACTTCTTTATCCATTTTTCACTTTCTGCGATATTGAACTTGTTCCGTAAACGAGGTTCTTGTAAACAGAGCCGTCCCAAACCTTGGGGTGGCTGTGTCTTTTTGATTTTAATTTCCCTAAGCTATAGGACCATAAGTGGAAGTGCCCTAGGCTCTGTTGCTTTGTTTTTTAGATGTTTCAGGAAACACCATACACCTCTCCGGAGTGGCTCTTGGCAATTTACATCCCGCCCATCAGCATAACAAGGCTCCCAGTTCTCCATGGCCTGTCCTGCCTTTCTGGATTTTACACTTTTTTCAGATGGCCCTTTTGACCGGGGGGAAGTGAGACTTCATTGTAGTGCAGATTTCCTTTGCAAGCTTGCTTGGTTGGCCAAAAAGGGCGTATGCGTTTTTTCCTGAATATATTCAGGAAAAAACGCATACGCCCTTTTTGGCCAAGTGCATCATTGTGGACGTTCTGCCTCTTTTCCTATGCTTTAAATGCAATTCCAGTCTACCTCCTGAAATCGGTTTCCTGCAATTCTGCCCCGCTTTCAAGTCCTCTTGGCAGCCTTACTTCAGTATATTTTTGGACGATAGCTGTCATTTATAACTCTGCAGGTTTGTGAATTACAGTGCCCCTGAGCTCCTTTCTTCAACTCGCTTTCTTGTGAGCTGGCCGCAACACCGCAGGATTGCTTCAGGCCCTAATCTGGTTCCGGCACGGCACGCTGAGCCTTTGGTTAATTCCTCTTCCTGATGGGAAATGAGAGTTAAATTTGCCCGTCCAGACACCTCCAGCTAGTCTCTCATTGGTTCTCCCTATTCCTGTTCATCTTCTGCAGAAATTGCAAACTGGGCCAAACAGGAGGTTAAAGGCACTGACTCTCCAAGTCGGGAGAGTGTTAGTAAAGCGTCTGGAATGTTGCACCCGAGTACCAGGGGACGAGAACTGAGACATATTGGAACACGTCTCCCGATCACATGGTTCATCATACTCTGGGTTCCATGTGCATGTTTTAGCTGAAGGAAGAATCCCTTAAACCTGGAGAGTTGAGACCCGTGGAATGGGTACCATGCAATATGACTTCAAAGGGTCTTCATTTGCTCACCGAACCTCTCCAATCCTATCACTGCTGCGTTTGTGCCCCTGTACACACGCTTGATTTTCTTTCCGAGACATAGCAATCCATAGGTTTTAAGATCCTTACTAGTCAGGTACATTCTTAGGCGTTTAATATGGGGTGTTGAGTCCATTTCGTTGAGCAAGGAGTAGTTCTTGTCTATTCTATATTTGGCTTAAGGAACTTTATCTGTGCTCATTTCAATCTCTGGTTTTATGCAGCACCCCAACTCACCTTTCCCCTTAAGCAAGCATAAGTTGGTTTTCTAAATTTGAGACCCTGTTCTGTTTTGTAATCCAGTTCCTGTGTAGCCAAGTTTACATCCCGTGTATTAGTGATATCTTATGATGTTTCTTTTTCTGTGTGACTTATTTCAGTTAGAATCATCATACCTGAATCCACTCATTATGCTGCTACGGGCCTGATGACATAGATTTCATTGCTGAGTGATATTGCATTGTACGTAAGTACCACAACTTCTTTATCCATTTTTCACTTTCTGCGATATTGAACTTGTACCGTAAATGAGGTTCTTGTAAACAGAGCCGTCCCAAACTTTGGGGTGGCTGTGTCTTTTTGATTTTAATTTCCCTAAGCTATAGGACCATAAGTGGAAGTGCCCTAGGCTCTGTTGCTTTGTTTTTTAGATGTTTCAGGAAACACCATACACCTCTCCCGAGTGGCTGTTGGCAATTTACATCCCGCCCATCAGCATAACAAGGCTCCCAGTTCTCCATGGCCTGTCCTGCCTTTCTGGATTTTACTTTTTTCAGATGGCCCTTTTGACCGGTGGGAAGTGAGACTTCATTGTAGTGCAGATTTCCTTTGCAAGCTTGCTTGGTTGGCCAAAAAGGGCGTATGCGTTTTTTCCTGAATATATTCAGGAAAAAACGCATACGCCCTTTTTGGCCAAGTGCATCATTGTGGACGTTCTGCCTCTTTTCCTATGCTTTAAATGCAATTCCAGTCTACCTCCTGAAATCGGTTTCCTGCAATTCTGCCCCGCTTTCAAGTCCTCTTGGCAGCCTTACTTCAGTATATTTTTGGACGATAGCTGTCATTTATAACTCTGCAGGTTTGTGAATTACAGTGCCCCTGAGCTCCTTTCTTCAACTCGCTTTCTTGTGAGCTGGCCGCAACACCGCAGGATTGCTTCAGGCCCTAATCTGATTCCGGCACGGCACGCTGAGCCTTTGGTTAATTCCTCTTCCTGGTGGGAAATGAGAGTTAAATTTGCCCGTCCAGACACCTCCAGCTAGTCTCTCATTGGTTCTCCCTATTCCTGTTCATCTTCCGCAGAAATTGCAAACTGGGCCAAACAGGAGGTTAAAGGCACTGACTCTCCAAGTCGGGAGAGTGTTAGTAAAGCGTCTGGAATGTTGCACCCGAGTACCAGGGGACGAGAACTGAGACATATTGGAACACGTCTCCCGATCACACGGTTGATCATACTCTGGGTTCCACGTGCATGTTTTAGCTGAAGGAAGAATCCCTTAAACCTGGAGAGTTGAGACCCGTGGAATGGGTACCATGCAATATGACTTCAAAGGGTCTTCATTTGCTCACCGAACCTCTCCAATCCTATCACTGCTGCGTTTGTGCCCCTGTACACACGCTTGATTTTCTTTCAGAGACATAGCAATCCATAGGTTTTAAGATACTTACTAGTCAGGTACATTCTTAGGCGTTTAATATGGGGTGTTGAGTCCATTTCGTTGAGCAAGGAGTAGTTCTTGTCTATTCCATATTTGGCTTAAGGAACTTTATCTGTGTTCATTGAAATCTCTGGTTTGATGCAGCACCCCAACTCACCTTTCCCCTTAAGCAAGCATAAGTTGGTTTTCTAAATTTGAGACCCTGTTCTGTTTTGTAATCCAGTTCCTGTGTAGCCAAGTTTACATTCCGTGTATTAGTGATATCTTATGATGTTTCTTTTTCTGTGTGACTTATTTCAGTTAGAATCATCATACCTGAATCCACTCATTATGCTGCTACGGGCCTGATGACATAGATTTCATTGCTGAGTGATATTGCATTGTACGTAAGTACCACAACTTCTTTATACATTTTTCACTTTCTGCGATATTGAACTTGTACCATAAACGAGGTTCTTGTAAACAGAGCCGTCCCAAACTTTGGGGTGGCTGTGTCTTTTTGATTTTAATTTCCCTAAGCTATAGGACCATAAGTGGAAGTACACTAGGCTCTGTTGCTTTGTTTTTTAGATGTTTCAGGAAACACCATACACCTCTCCGGAGTGGCTCTTGGCAATTTACATCCCGCCCATCAGCATAACAAGGCTCCCAGTTCTCCATGGCCTGTCCTGCCTTTCTGGATTTTACACTTTTTTCAGATGGCCCTTTTGACCGGGGGGAAGTGAGACTTCATTGTAGTGCAGATTTCCTTTGCAAGCTTGCTTGGTTGGCCAAAAAGGGCGTATGCGTTTTTTCCTGAATATATTCAGGAAAAAACGCATACGCCCTTTTTGGCCAAGTGCATCATTGTGGACGTTCTGCCTCTTTTCCTATGGTTTAAATGCAATTCCAGTCTACCTCCTGAAATCGGTTTCCTGCAATTCTGCCCCGCTTTCAAGTCCTCTTGGCAGCCTTACTTCAGTATATTTTTGGACGATAGCTGTCATTTATAACTCTGCAGGTTTGTGAATTACAGTGCCCCTGAGCTCCTTTCTTCAACTCGCTTTCTTGTGAGCTGGCCGCAACACCGCAGGATTGCTTCAGGCCCTAATCTGGTTCCGGCACGGCACGCTGAGCCTTTGGTTAATTCCTCTTCCTGGTGGGAAATGAGAGTTAAATTTGCCCGTCCAGACACCTCCAGCTAGTCTCTCATTGGTTCTCCCTATTCCTGTTCATCTTCCGCAGAAATTGCAAACTGGGCCAAACAGGAGGTTAAAGGCACTGACTCTCCAAGTCGGGAGAGTGTTAGTAAAGCATCTGGAATGTTGCACCCGAGTACCAGGGGACGAGAACTGAGACATATTGGAACATGTCTCCCGATCACATGGGTGATCATACTCTGGGTTCCACGTGCATGTTTTAGCTGAAGGAAGAATCCCTTAAACCTGGAGAGTTGAGACCCGTGGAATGGGTACCATGCAATATGACTTCAAAGGGTCTTCATTTGCTCACCGAACCTCTCCAATCCTATCACTGCTGCGTTTATGCCCCTGTACACACGCTTGATTTTCTTTCAGAGACATAGCAATTCATAGGTTTTAAGATACTTACTAGTCAGGTACATTCTTAGGCGTTTAATATGGGGTGTTGAGTCCATTTCGTTGAGCAAGGAGTAGTTCTTGTCTATTCCATATTTGGCTTAAGGAACTTTATCTGTGTTCATTGAAATCTCTGGTTTGATGCAGCACCCCAACTCACCTTTCCCCTTAAGCAAGCATAAGTTGGTTTTCTAAATTTGAGACCCTGTTCTGTTTTGTAATCCAGTTCCTGTGTAGCCAAGTTTACATTCCGTGTATTAGTGATATCTTATGATGTTTCTTTTTCTGTGTGACTTATTTCAGTTAGAATCATCATACCTGAATCCACTCATTATGCTGCTACGGGCCTGATGACATAGATTTCATTGCTGAGTGATATTGCATTGTACGTAAGTACCACAACTTCTTTATACATTTTTCACTTTCTGCGATATTGAACTTGTACCATAAACGAGGTTCTTGTAAACAGAGCCGTCCCAAACTTTGGGGTGGCTGTGTCTTTTTGATTTTAATTTCCCTAAGCTATAGGACCATAAGTGGAAGTACACTAGGCTCTGTTGCTTTGTTTTTTAGATGTTTCAGGAAACACCATACACCTCTCCGGAGTGGCTCTTGGCAATTTACATCCCGCCCATCAGCATAACAAGGCTCCCAGTTCTCCATGGCCTGTCCTGCCTTTCTGGATTTTACACTTTTTTCAGATGGCCCTTTTGACCGGGGGGAAGTGAGACTTCATTGTAGTGCAGATTTCCTTTGCAAGCTTGCTTGGTTGGCCAAAAAGGGCGTATGCGTTTTTTCCTGAATATATTCAGGAAAAAACGCATACGCCCTTTTTGGCCAAGTGCATCATTGTGGACGTTCTGCCTCTTTTCCTATGGTTTAAATGCAATTCCAGTCTACCTCCTGAAATCGGTTTCCTGCAATTCTGCCCCGCTTTCAAGTCCTCTTGGCAGCCTTACTTCAGTATATTTTTGGACGATAGCTGTCATTTATAACTCTGCAGGTTTGTGAATTACAGTGCCCCTGAGCTCCTTTCTTCAACTCGCTTTCTTGTGAGCTGGCCGCAACACCGCAGGATTGCTTCAGGCCCTAATCTGGTTCCGGCACGGCACGCTGAGCCTTTGGTTAATTCCTCTTCCTGGTGGGAAATGAGAGTTAAATTTGCCCGTCCAGACACCTCCAGCTAGTCTCTCATTGGTTCTCCCTATTCCTGTTCATCTTCCGCAGAAATTGCAAACTGGGCCAAACAGGAGGTTAAAGGCACTGACTCTCCAAGTCGGGAGAGTGTTAGTAAAGCATCTGGAATGTTGCACCCGAGTACCAGGGGACGAGAACTGAGACATATTGGAACATGTCTCCCGATCACATGGGTGATCATACTCTGGGTTCCACGTGCATGTTTTACCTGAAGGCAGAATCCCTTAAACCTGGAGAGTTGAGACCCGTGGAATGGGTACCATGCAATATGACTTCAAAGGGTCTTCATTTGCTCACCGAACCTCTCCAATCCTATCACTGCTGCGTTTATGCCCCTGTACACACGCTTGATTTTCTTTCAGAGACATAGCAATTCATAGGTTTTAAGATACTTACTAGTCAGGTACATTCTTAGGCGTTTAATATGGGGTGTTGAGTCCATTTCGTTGAGCAAGGAGTAGTTCTTGTCTATTCCATATTTGGCTTAAGGAACTTTATCTGTGTTCATTGAAATCTCTGGTTTGATGCAGCACCCCAACTCACCTTTCCCCTTAAACAAGCATAAGTTGGTTTTCTAAATTTGAGACCCTGTTCTGTTTTGTAATCCAGTTCCTGTGTAGCCAAGTTTACATTCCGTGTATTAGTGATATCTTATGATGTTTCTTTTTCTGTGTGACTTATTTCAGTTAGAATCATCATACCTGAATCCACTCATTATGCTGCTACGGGCCTGATGACATAGATTTCATTGCTGAGTGATATTGCATTGTACGTAAGTACCACAACTTCTTTATACATTTTTCACTTTCTGCGATATTGAACTTGTACCATAAACGAGGTTCTTGTAAACAGAGCCGTCCCAAACTTTGGGGTGGCTGTGTCTTTTTGATTTTAATTTCCCTAAGCTATAGGACCATAAGTGGAAGTACACTAGGCTCTGTTGCTTTGTTTTTTAGATGTTTCAGGAAACACCATACACCTCTCCGGAGTGGCTCTTGGCAATTTACATCCCGCCCATCAGCATAACAAGGCTCCCAGTTCTCCATGGCCTGTCCTGCCTTTCTGGATTTTACACTTTTTTCAGATGGCCCTTTTGACCGGGGGGAAGTGAGACTTCATTGTAGTGCAGATTTCCTTTGCAAGCTTGCTTGGTTGGCCAAAAAGGGCGTATGCGTTTTTTCCTGAATATATTCAGGAAAAAACGCATACGCCCTTTTTGGCCAAGTGCATCATTGTGGACGTTCTGCCTCTTTTCCTATGGTTTAAATGCAATTCCAGTCTACCTCCTGAAATCGGTTTCCTGCAATTCTGCCCCGCTTTCAAGTCCTCTTGGCAGCCTTACTTCAGTATATTTTTGGACGATAGCTGTCATTTATAACTCTGCAGGTTTGTGAATTACAGTGCCCCTGAGCTCCTTTCTTCAACTCGCTTTCTTGTGAGCTGGCCGCAACACCGCAGGATTGCTTCAGGCCCTAATCTGGTTCCGGCACGGCACGCTGAGCCTTTGGTTAATTCCTCTTCCTGGTGGGAAATGAGAGTTAAATTTGCCCGTCCAGACACCTCCAGCTAGTCTCTCATTGGTTCTCCCTATTCCTGTTCATCTTCCGCAGAAATTGCAAACTGGGCCAAACAGGAGGTTAAAGGCACTGACTCTCCAAGTCGGGAGAGTGTTAGTAAAGCATCTGGAATGTTGCACCCGAGTACCAGGGGACGAGAACTGAGACATATTGGAACATGTCTCCCGATCACATGGGTGATCATACTCTGGGTTCCACGTGCATGTTTTACCTGAAGGCAGAATCCCTTAAACCTGGAGAGTTGAGACCCGTGGAATGGGTACCATGCAATATGACTTCAAAGGGTCTTCATTTGCTCACCGAACCTCTCCAATCCTATCACTGCTGCGTTTATGCCCCTGTACACACGCTTGATTTTCTTTCAGAGACATAGCAATTCATAGGTTTTAAGATACTTACTAGTCAGGTACATTCTTAGGCGTTTAATATGGGGTGTTGAGTCCATTTCGTTGAGCAAGGAGTAGTTCTTGTCTATTCCATATTTGGCTTAAGGAACTTTATCTGTGTTCATTGAAATCTCTGGTTTGATGCAGCACCCCAACTCACCTTTCCCCTTAAACAAGCATAAGTTGGTTTTCTAAATTTGAGACCCTGTTCTGTTTTGTAATCCAGTTCCTGTGTAGCCAAGTTTACATTCCGTGTATTAGTGATATCTTATGATGTTTCTTTTTCTGTGTGACTTATTTCAGTTAGAATCATCATACCTGAATCCACTCATTATGCTGCTACGGGCCTGATGACATAGATTTCATTGCTGAGTGACATTGCATTGTACGTAAGTACCACAACTTCTTTATCCATTTTTCACTTTCTGCGATATTGAACTTGTACCGTAAACGAGGTTCTTGTAAACAGAGCCGTCCCAAACTTTGGGGTGGCTGTGTCTTTTTGATTTTAATTTCCCTAAGCTATAGGACCATAAGTGGAAGTGCCCTAGGCTCTGTTGCTTTGTTTTTTAGATGTTTCAGGAAACACCATACACCTCTCCCGAGTGGCTCTTGGCAATTTACATCCCGCCCATCAGCATAACAAGGCTCCCAGTTCTCCATGGCCTGTCCTGCCTTTCTGGATTTTACACTTTTTTCAGATGGCCCTTTTGACCGGGGGGAAGTGAGACTTCATTGTAGTGCAGATTTCCTTTGCAAGCTTGCTTGGTTGGCCAAAAAGGGCGTATGCGTTTTTTCCTGAATATATTCAGGAAAAAACGCATACGCCCTTTTTGGCCAAGTGCATCATTGTGGACGTTCTGCCTCTTTTCCTATGCTTTAAATGCAATTCCAGTCTACCTCCTGAAATCGGTTTCCTGCAATTCTGCCCCGCTTTCAAGTCCTCTTGGCAGCCTTACTTCAGTATATTTTTGGACGATAGCTGTCATTTATAACTCTGCAGGTTTGTGAATTACAGTGCCCCTGAGCTCCTTTCTTCAACTCGCTTTCTTGTGAGCTGGCCGCAACACCGCAGGATTGCTTCAGGCCCTAATCTGGTTCCGGCACGGCACGCTGAGCCTTTGGTTAATTCCTCTTCCTGGTGGGAAATGAGAGTTAAATTTGCCCGTCCAGACACCTCCAGCTAGTCTCTCATTGGTTCTCCCTATTCCTGTTCATCTTCCGCAGAAATTGCAAACTGGGCCAAACAGGAGGTTAAAGGCACTGACTCTCCAAGTCGGGAGAGTGTTAGTAAAGCGTCTGGAATGTTGCACCCGAGTACCAGGGGACGAGAACTGAGACATATTGGAACATGTCTCCCGATCACATGGGTGATCATACTCTGGGTTCCACGTGCATGTTTTACCTGAAGGCAGAATCCCTTAAACCTGGAGAGTTGAGACCCGTGGAATGGGTACCATGCAATATGACTTCAAAGGGTCTTCATTTGCTCACAGAACCTCTCCAATCCTATCTCTGCTGCGTTTATGCCCCTGTACACACGCTTGATTTACTTTCAGAGACATAGCAATCCATAGGTTTTAAGATACTTACTAGTCAGGTACATTCTTAGGCGTTTAATATGGGGTGTTGAGTCCATTTCGTTGAGCAAGGAGTAGTTCTTGTCTATTCCATATTTGGCTTAAGGAACTTTATCTGTGCTCATTTCAATCTCTGGTTTGATGCAGCACCCCAACTCACCTTTCCCCTTAAGCAAGCATAAGTTGGTTTTCTAAATTTGAGACCCTGTTCTGTTTTGTAATCCAGTTCCTGTGTAGCCAAGTTTACATCCCGTGTATTAGTGATATCTTATGATGTTTCTTTTTCTGTGTGACTTATTTCAGTTAGAATCATCATACCTGAATCCACTCATTATGCTGCTACGGGCCTGATGACATAGATTTCATTGCTGAGTGATATTGCATTGTACGTAAGTACCACAACTTCTTTATCCATTTTTCACTTTCTGCGATATTGAACTTGTACCGTAAACGAGGTTCTTGTAAACAGAGCCGTCCCAAACTTTGGGGTGGCTGTGTCTTTTTGATTTTAATTTCCCTAAGCTATAGGACCATAAGTGGAAGTGCCCTAGGCTCTGTTGCTTTGTTTTTTAGATGTTTCAGGAAACACCATACACCTCTCCCGAGTGGCTCTTGGCAATTTACATCCCGCCCATCAACATAACAAAGCTCCCAGTTCTCCATGGCCTGTCCTGCCTTTCTGGATTTTACACTTTTTTCAGATGGCCCTTTTGACAGGGGGGAAGTGAGACTTCATTGTAGTGCAGATTTCCTTTGCAAGCTTGCTTGGTTGGCCAAAAAGGGCATATGCGTTTTTTCCTGAATATATTCAGGAAAAAACACATACGCCCTTTTTGGCCAAGTGCATCATTGTGGACGTTCTGCCTCTTTTCCTATGCTTTAAATGCAATTCCAGTCTACCTCCTGAAATCGGTTTCCTGCAATTCTGCCCCGCTTTCAAGTCCTCTTGGCAGCCTTACTTCAGTATATTTTTGGACGATAGCTGTCATTTATAACTCTGCAGGTTTGTGAATTACAGTGCCCCTGAGCTCCTTTCTTCAACTCGGTTTCTTGTGAGCTGGCTGCAACACCGCAAGATTGCTTCAGGCCCTAATCTGGTTCCGGCACGGCACGCTGAGCCTTTGGTTAATTCCTCTTCCTGGTGGGAAATGAGAGTTAAATTTGCCCGTCCAGACACCTCCAGCTAGTCTCTCATTGGTTCTCCCTATTCCTGTTCATCTTCCGCAGAAATTGCAAACTGGGCCAAACAGGAGGTTAAAGGCACTGACTCTCCAAGTCGGGAGAGTGTTAGTAAAGCGTCTGGAATGTTGCACCCGAGTACCAGGGGACGAGAACTGAGACATATTGGAACATGTCTCCCGATCACATGGGTGATCATACTCTGGGTTCCACGTGCATGTTTTACCTGAAGGCAGAATCCCTTAAACCTGGAGAGTTGAGACCCGTGGAATGGGTACCATGCAATATGACTTCAAAGGGTCTTCATTTGCTCACCGAACCTCTCCAATCCTATCACTGCTGCGTTTATGCCCCTGTACACACGCTTGATTTTCTTTCAGAGACATAGCAATTCATAGGTTTTAAGATACTTACTAGTCAGGTACATTCTTAGGCGTTTAATATGGGGTGTTGAGTCCATTTCGTTGAGCAAGGAGTAGTTCTTGTCTATTCCATATTTGGCTTAAGGAACTTTATCTGTGTTCATTGAAATCTCTGGTTTGATGCAGCACCCCAACTCACCTTTCCCCTTAAACAAGCATAAGTTGGTTTTCTAAATTTGAGACCCTGTTCTGTTTTGTAATCCAGTTCCTGTGTAGCCAAGTTTACATTCCGTGTATTAGTGATATCTTATGATGTTTCTTTTTCTGTGTGACTTATTTCAGTTAGAATCATCATACCTGAATCCACTCATTATGCTGCTACGGGCCTGATGACATAGATTTCATTGCTGAGTGACATTGCATTGTACGTAAGTACCACAACTTCTTTATCCATTTTTCACTTTCTGCGATATTGAACTTGTACCGTAAACGAGGTTCTTGTAAACAGAGCCGTCCCAAACTTTGGGGTGGCTGTGTCTTTTTGATTTTAATTTCCCTAAGCTATAGGACCATAAGTGGAAGTGCCCTAGGCTCTGTTGCTTTGTTTTTTAGATGTTTCAGGAAACACCATACACCTCTCCCGAGTGGCTCTTGGCAATTTACATCCCGCCCATCAGCATAACAAGGCTCCCAGTTCTCCATGGCCTGTCCTGCCTTTCTGGATTTTACACTTTTTTCAGATGGCCCTTTTGACCGGGGGGAAGTGAGACTTCATTGTAGTGCAGATTTCCTTTGCAAGCTTGCTTGGTTGGCCAAAAAGGGCGTATGCGTTTTTTCCTGAATATATTCAGGAAAAAACGCATACGCCCTTTTTGGCCAAGTGCATCATTGTGGACGTTCTGCCTCTTTTCCTATGCTTTAAATGCAATTCCAGTCTACCTCCTGAAATCGGTTTCCTGCAATTCTGCCCCGCTTTCAAGTCCTCTTGGCAGCCTTACTTCAGTATATTTTTGGACGATAGCTGTCATTTATAACTCTGCAGGTTTGTGAATTACAGTGCCCCTGAGCTCCTTTCTTCAACTCGCTTTCTTGTGAGCTGGCCGCAACACCGCAGGATTGCTTCAGGCCCTAATCTGGTTCCGGCACGGCACGCTGAGCCTTTGGTTAATTCCTCTTCCTGGTGGGAAATGAGAGTTAAATTTGCCCGTCCAGACACCTCCAGCTAGTCTCTCATTGGTTCTCCCTATTCCTGTTCATCTTCCGCAGAAATTGCAAACTGGGCCAAACAGGAGGTTAAAGGCACTGACTCTCCAAGTCGGGAGAGTGTTAGTAAAGCGTCTGGAATGTTGCACCCGAGTACCAGGGGACGAGAACTGAGACATATTGGAACATGTCTCCCGATCACATGGGTGATCATACTCTGGGTTCCACGTGCATGTTTTACCTGAAGGCAGAATCCCTTAAACCTGGAGAGTTGAGACCCGTGGAATGGGTACCATGCAATATGACTTCAAAGGGTCTTCATTTGCTCACAGAACCTCTCCAATCCTATCTCTGCTGCGTTTATGCCCCTGTACACACGCTTGATTTACTTTCAGAGACATAGCAATCCATAGGTTTTAAGATACTTACTAGTCAGGTACATTCTTAGGCGTTTAATATGGGGTGTTGAGTCCATTTCGTTGAGCAAGGAGTAGTTCTTGTCTATTCCATATTTGGCTTAAGGAACTTTATCTGTGCTCATTTCAATCTCTGGTTTGATGCAGCACCCCAACTCACCTTTCCCCTTAAGCAAGCATAAGTTGGTTTTCTAAATTTGAGACCCTGTTCTGTTTTGTAATCCAGTTCCTGTGTAGCCAAGTTTACATCCCGTGTATTAGTGATATCTTATGATGTTTCTTTTTCTGTGTGACTTATTTCAGTTAGAATCATCATACCTGAATCCACTCATTATGCTGCTACGGGCCTGATGACATAGATTTCATTGCTGAGTGATATTGCATTGTACGTAAGTACCACAACTTCTTTATCCATTTTTCACTTTCTGCGATATTGAACTTGTACCGTAAACGAGGTTCTTGTAAACAGAGCCGTCCCAAACTTTGGGGTGGCTGTGTCTTTTTGATTTTAATTTCCCTAAGCTATAGGACCATAAGTGGAAGTGCCCTAGGCTCTGTTGCTTTGTTTTTTAGATGTTTCAGGAAACACCATACACCTCTCCCGAGTGGCTGTTGGCAATTTACATCCCGCCCATCAGCATAACAAGGCTCCCAGTTCTCCATGGCCTGTCCTGCCTTTCTGGATTTTACACTTTTTTCAGATGGCCCTTTTGACCGGGGGGAAGTGAGACTTCATTGTAGTGCAGATTTCCTTTGCAAGCTTGCTTGGTTGGCCAAAAAGGGCGTATGCGTTTTTTCCTGAATATATTCAGGAAAAAACGCATACGCCCTTTTTGGCCAAGTGCATCATTGTGGACGTTCTGCCTCTTTTCCTATGCTTTAAATGCAATTCCAGTCTACCTCCTGAAATCGGTTTCCTGCAATTCTGCCCCGCTTTCAAGTCCTCTTGGCAGCCTTACTTCAGTATATTTTTGGACGATAGCTGTCATTTATAACTCTGCAGGTTTGTGAATTACAGTGCCCCTGAGCTCCTTTCTTCAACTCGCTTTCTTGTGAGCTGGCCGCAACACCACAGGATTGCTTCAGGCCCTAATCTGGTTCCGGCATGGCACGCTGAGCCTTTGGTTAATTCCTCTTCATGGTGGGAAATGAGAGTTAAATTTGCCCGTCCAGACACCTCCACCTAGTCTCTCATTGGTTCTCCCTATTCCTGTTCATCTACCGCAGAAATTGCAAATGGGCCAAACAGGAGGTTAAAGGCACTGACTCTCCACGTCGGGAGAGTGTTAGTAAAGCGTCTGGAATGTTGCACCCGAGTACCAGGGGACGAGAACTGAGACATATTGGAACACGTCTCCCGATCACACGGTTGATCATACTCTGGGTTCCACGTGCATGTTTTAGCTGAAGGAAGAATCCCTTAAACCTGGAGAGTTGAGACCCGTGGAATGGGTACCATGCAATATGACTTCAAAGGGTCTTCATTTGCTCACCGAACCTCTCCAATCCTATCACTGCTGCGTTTATGCCCCTGTACACACGCTTGATTTTCTTTCAGAGACATAGCAATCCATAGGTTTTAAGATACTTACTAGTCAGGTACATTCTTAGGCGTTTAATATGGGGTGTTGAGTCCATTTCGTTGAGCAAGGAGTAGTTCTTGTCTATTCCATATTTGGCTTAAGGAACTTTATCTGTGCTCATTTCAATCTCTGGTTTTATGCAGCACCCCAACTCACCTTTCCCCTTAAGCAAGCATAAGTTGGTTTTCTAAATTTGAGACCCTGTTCTGTTTTGTAATCCAGTTCCTGTGTAGCCAAGTTTACATTCCGTGTATTAGTGATATCTTATGATGTTTCTTTTTCTGTGTGACTTATTTCAGTTAGAATCATCATACCTGAATCCACTCATTATGCTGCTACGGGCCTGATGACATAGATTTCATTGCTGAGTGATATTGCATTGTACGTAAGTACCACAACTTCTTTATCCATTTTTCACTTTCTGCGCTATTGAACTTGTACCGTAAACGAGGTTCTTGTAAACAGAGCCGTCCCAAACTTTGGGGTGGCTGTGTCTTTTTGATTTTAATTTCCCTAAGCTATAGGACCATAAGTGGAAGTGCCCTAGGCTCTGTTGCTTTGTTTTTTAGATGTTTCAGGAAACACCATACACCTCTCCCGAGTGGCTGTTGGCAATTTACATCCCGCCCATCAGCATAACAAGGCTCCCAGTTCTCCATGGCCTGTCCTGCCTTTCTGGATTTTACACTTTTTTCAGATGGCCCTTTTGACCGGGGGGAAGTGAGACTTCATTGTAGTGCGGATTTCCTTTGCAAGCTTGCTTTGTTGGCCAAAAAGGGCGTATGCGTTTTTTCCTGAATATATTCAGGAAAAAACGCATACGCCCTTTTTGGCCAAGTGCATCATTGTGGACGTTCTGCCTCTTTTCCTATGCTTTAAATGCAATTCCAGTCTACCTCCTGAAATCGGTTTCCTGCAATTCTGCCCCGCTTTCAAGTCCTCTTGGCAGCCTTACTTCAGTATATTTTTGGACGATAGCTGTCATTTATAACTCTGCAGGTTTGTGAATTACAGTGCCCCTGAGCTCCTTTCTTCAACTCGCTTTCTTGTGAGCTGGCCGCAACACCGCAGGATTGCTTCAGGCCCTAATCTGGTTCCGGCATGGCACGCTGAGCCTTTGGTTAATTCCTCTTCATGGTGGGAAATGAGAGTTAAATTTGCCCGTCCAGACACCTCCACCTAGTCTCTCATTGGTTCTCCCTATTCCTGTTCATCTACCGCAGAAATTGCAAATGGGCCAAACAGGAGGTTAAAGGCACTGACTCTCCACGTCGGGAGAGTGTTAGTAAAGCGTCTGGAATGTTGCACCCGAGTACCAGGGGACGAGAACTGAGACATATTGGAACACGTCTCCCGATCACACGGTTGATCATACTCTGGGTTCCACGTGCATGTTTTAGCTGAAGGAAGAATCCCTTAAACCTGGAGAGTTGAGACCCGTGGAATGGGTACCATGCAATATGACTTCAAAGGGTCTTCATTTGCTCACCGAACCTCTCCAATCCTATCACTGCTGCGTTTATGCCCCTGTACACACGCTTGATTTTCTTTCAGAGACATAGCAATCCATAGGTTTTAAGATACTTACTAGTCAGGTACATTCTTAGGCGTTTAATATGGGGTGTTGAGTCCATTTCGTTGAGCAAGGAGTAGTTCTTGTCTATTCCATATTTGGCTTAAGGAACTTTATCTGTGCTCATTTCAATCTCTGGTTTTATGCAGCACCCCAACTCACCTTTCCCCTTAAGCAAGCATAAGTTGGTTTTCTAAATTTGAGACCCTGTTCTGTTTTGTAATCCAGTTCCTGTGTAGCCAAGTTTACATTCCGTGTATTAGTGATATCTTATGATGTTTCTTTTTCTGTGTGACTTATTTCAGTTAGAATCATCATACCTGAATCCACTCATTATGCTGCTACGGGCCTGATGACATAGATTTCATTGCTGAGTGATATTGCATTGTACGTAAGTACCACAACTTCTTTATCCATTTTTCACTTTCTGCGCTATTGAACTTGTACCGTAAACGAGGTTCTTGTAAACAGAGCCGTCCCAAACTTTGGGGTGGCTGTGTCTTTTTGATTTTAATTTCCCTAAGCTATAGGACCATAAGTGGAAGTGCCCTAGGCTCTGTTGCTTTGTTTTTTAGATGTTTCAGGAAACACCATACACCTCTCCCGAGTGGCTGTTGGCAATTTACATCCCGCCCATCAGCATAACAAGGCTCCCAGTTCTCCATGGCCTGTCCTGCCTTTCTGGATTTTACACTTTTTTCAGATGGCCCTTTTGACCGGGGGGAAGTGAGACTTCATTGTAGTGCAGATTTCCTTTGCAAGCTTGCTTGGTTGGCCAAAAAGGGCGTATGCGTTTTTTCCTGAATATATTCAGGAAAAAACGCATACGCCCTTTTTGGCCAAGTGCATCATTGTGGACGTTCTGCCTCTTTTCCTATGCTTTAAATGCAATTCCAGTCTACCTCCTGAAATCGGTTTCCTGCAATTCTGCCCCGCTTTCACGTCCTCTTGGCAGCCTTACTTCAGTATATTTTTGGACGATAGCTGTCATTTATAACTCTGCAGGTTTGTGAATTACAGTGCCCCTGAGCTCCTTTCTTCAACTCGCTTTCTTGTGAGCTGGCCGCAACACCGCAGGATTGCTTCAGGCCCTAATCTGGTTCCGGCACGGCACGCTGAGCCTTTGCTTAATTCCTCTTCCTGGTGGGAAATGAGAGTTAAATTTGCCCGTCCAGACACCTCCAGCTAGTCTCTCATTGGTTCTCCCTATTCCTGTTCATCTTCCGCAGAAATTGCAAACTGGGCCAAACAGGAGGTTAAAGGCACTGACTCTCCAAGTCGGGAGAGTGTTAGTAAAGCGTCTGGAATGTTGCACCCGAGTACCAGGGGACGAGAACTGAGACATATTGGAACACGTCTCCCGATCACACGGTTGATCATACTCTGGGTTCCACGTGCATGTTTTAGCTGAAGGAAGAATCCCTTAAACCTGGAGAGTTGAGACCCGTGGAATGGGTACCATGCAATATGACTTCAAAGGGTCTTCATTTGCTCACCGAACCTCTCCAATCCTATCACTGCTGCGTTTATGCCCCTGTACACACGCTTGATTTTCTTTCAGAGACATAGCAATCCATAGGTTTTAAGATACTTACTAGTCAGGTACATTCTTAGGCGTTTAATATGGGGTGTTGAGTCCATTTCGTTGAGCAAGGAGTAGTTCTTGTCTATTCCATATTTGGCTTAAGGAACTTTATCTGTGCTCATTTCAATCTCTGGTTTTATGCAGCACCCCAACTCACCTTTCCCCTTAAGCAAGCATAAGTTGGTTTTCTAAATTTGAGACCCTGTTCTGTTTTGTAATCCAGTTCCTGTGTAGCCAAGTTTACATTCCGTGTATTAGTGATATCTTATGATGTTTCTTTTTCTGTGTGACTTATTTCAGTTAGAATCATCATACCTGAATCCACTCATTATGCTGCTACGGGCCTGATGACATAGATTTCATTGCTGAGTGATATTGCATTGTACGTAAGTACCACAACTTCTTTATCCATTTTTCACTTTCTGCGCTATTGAACTTGTACCGTAAACGAGGTTCTTGTAAACAGAGCCGTCCCAAACTTTGGGGTGGCTGTGTCTTTTTGATTTTAATTTCCCTAAGCTATAGGACCATAAGTGGAAGTGCCCTAGGCTCTGTTGCTTTGTTTTTTAGATGTTTCAGGAAACACCATACACCTCTCCCGAGTGGCTGTTGGCAATTTACATCCCGCCCATCAGCATAACAAGGCTCCCAGTTCTCCATGGCCTGTCCTGCCTTTCTGGATTTTACACTTTTTTCAGATGGCCCTTTTGACCGGGGGGAAGTGAGACTTCATTGTAGTGCAGATTTCCTTTGCAAGCTTGCTTGGTTGGCCAAAAAGGGCGTATGCGTTTTTTCCTGAATATATTCAGGAAAAAACGCATACGCCCTTTTTGGCCAAGTGCATCATTGTGGACGTTCTGCCTCTTTTCCTATGCTTTAAATGCAATTCCAGTCTACCTCCTGAAATCGGTTTCCTGCAATTCTGCCCCGCTTTCAAGTCCTCTTGGCAGCCTTACTTCAGTATATTTTTGGACGATAGCTGTCATTTATAACTCTGCAGGTTTGTGAATTACAGTGCCCCTGAGCTCCTTTCTTCAACTCGCTTTCTTGTGAGCTGGCCGCAACACCGCAGGATTGCTTCAGGCCCTAATCTGGTTCCGGCACGGCACGCTGAGCCTTTGGTTAATTCCTCTTCCTGGTGGGAAATGAGAGTTAAATTTGCCCGTCCAGACACCTCCAGCTAGTCTCTCATTGGTTCTCCCTATTCCTGTTCATCTTCCGCAGAAATTGCAAACTGGGCCAAACAGGAGGTTAAAGGCACTGACTCTCCAAGTCGGGAGAGTGTTAGTAAAGCGTCTGGAATGTTGCACCCGAGTACCAGGGGACGAGAACTGAGACATATTGGAACACGTCTCCCGATCACACGGTTGATCATACTCTGGGTTCCACGTGCATGTTTTAGCTGAAGGAAGAATCCCTTAAACCTGGAGAGTTGAGACCCGTGGAATGGGTACCATGCAATATGACTTCAAAGGGTCTTCATTTGCTCACCGAACCTCTCCAATCCTATCACTGCTGCGTTTATGCCCCTGTACACACGCTTGATTTTCTTTCAGAGACATAGCAATCCATAGGTTTTAAGATACTTACTAGTCAGGTACATTCTTAGGCGTTTAATATGGGGTGTTGAGTCCATTTCGTTGAGCAAGGAGTAGTTCTTGTCTATTCCATATTTGGCTTAAGGAACTTTATCTGTGCTCATTTCAATCTCTGGTTTTATGCAGCACCCCAACTCACCTTTCCCCTTAAGCAAGCATAAGTTGGTTTTCTAAATTTGAGACCCTGTTCTGTTTTGTAATCCAGTTCCTGTGTAGCCAAGTTTACATCCCGTGTATTAGTGATATCTTATGATGTTTCTTTTTCTGTGTGACTTATTTCAGTTAGAATCATCATACCTGAATCCACTCATTATGCTGCTACGGGCCTGATGACATAGGTTTCATTGCTGAGTGATATTGCATTGTACGTAAGTACCACAACTTCTTTATCCATTTTTCACTTTCTGCGCTATTGAACTTGTACCGTAAACGAGGTTCTTGTAAACAGAGCCGTCCCAAACTTTGGGGTGGCTGTGTCTTTTTGATTTTAATTTCCCTAAGCTATAGGACCATAAGTGGAAGTGCCCTAGGCTCTGTTGCTTTGTTTTTTAGATGTTTCAGGAAACACCATACACCTCTCCCGAGTGGCTGTTGGCAATTGACATCCCGCCCATCAGCATAACAAGGCTCCCAGTTCTCCATGGCCTGTCCTGCCTTTCTGGATTTTACACTTTTTTCAGATGGCCCTTTTGACCGGGGGGAAGTGAGACTTCATTGTAGTGCAGATTTCCTTTGCAAGCTTGCTTGGTTGGCCAAAAAGGGCGTATGCGTTTTTTCCTGAATATATTCAGGAAAAAACGCATACGCCCTTTTTGGCCAAGTGCATCATTGTGGACGTTCTGCCTCTTTTCCTATGCTTTAAATGCAATTCCAGTCTACCTCCTGAAATCGGTTTCCTGCAATTCTGCCCCGCTTTCAAGTCCTCTTGGCAGCCTTACTTCAGTATATTTTTGGACGATAGCTGTCATTTATAACTCTGCAGGTTTGTGAATTACAGTGCCCCTGAGCTCCTTTCTTCAACTCGCTTTCTTGTGAGCTGGCCGCAACACCGCAGGATTGCTTCAGGCCCTAATCTGGTTCCGGCACGGCACGCTGAGCCTTTGCTTAATTCCTCTTCCTGGTGGGAAATGAGAGTTAAATTTGCCCGTCCAGACACCTCCAGCTAGTCTCTCATTGGTTCTCCCTATTCCTGTTCATCTTCCGCAGAAATTGCAAACTGGGCCAAACAGGAGGTTAAAGGCACTGACTCTCCAAGTCGGGAGAGTGTTAGTAAAGCGTCTGGAATGTTGCACCCGAGTACCAGGGGACGAGAACTGAGACATATTGGAACACGTCTCCCGATCACACGGTTGATCATACTCTGGGTTCCACGTGCATGTTTTAGCTGAAGGAAGAATCCCTTAAACCTGGAGAGTTGAGACCCGTGGAATGGGTACCATGCAATATGACTTCAAAGGGTCTTCATTTGCTCACCGAACCTCTCCAATCCTATCACTGCTGCGTTTATGCCCCTGTACACACGCTTGATTTTCTTTCAGAGACATAGCAATCCATAGGTTTTAACATACTTACTAGTCAGGTACATTCTTAGGCGTTTAATATGGGGTGTTGAGTCCATTTCGTTGAGCAAGGAGTAGTTCTTGTCTATTCCATATTTGGCTTAAGGAACTTTATCTGTGCTCATTTCAATCTCTGGTTTTATGCAGCACCCCAACTCACCTTTCCCCTTAAGCAAGCATAAGTTGGTTTTCTAAATTTGAGACCCTGTTCTGTTTTGTAATCCAGTTCCTGTGTAGCCAAGTTTACATTCCGTGTATTAGTGATATCTTATGATGTTTCTTTTTCTGTGTGACTTATTTCAGTTAGAATCATCATACCTGAATCCACTCATTATGCTGCTACGGGCCTGATGACATAGATTTCATTGCTGAGTGATATTGCATTGTACGTAAGTACCACAACTTCTTTATCCATTTTTCACTTTCTGCGCTATTGAACTTGTACCGTAAACGAGGTTCTTGTAAACAGAGCCGTCCCAAACTTTGGGGTGGCTGTGTCTTTTTGATTTTAATTTCCCTAAGCTATAGGACCATAAGTGGAAGTGCCCTAGGCTCTGTTGCTTTGTTTTTTAGATGTTTCAGGAAACACCATACACCTCTCCCGAGTGGCTGTTGGCAATTGACATCCCGCCCATCAGCATAACAAGGCTCCCAGTTCTCCATGGCCTGTCCTGCCTTTCTGGATTTTACACTTTTTTCAGATGGCCCTTTTGACCGGGGGGAAGTGAGACTTCATTGTAGTGCAGATTTCCTTTGCAAGCTTGCTTGGTTGGCCAAAAAGGGCGTATGCGTTTTTTCCTGAATATATTCAGGAAAAAACGCATACGCCCTTTTTGGCCAAGTGCATCATTGTGGACGTTCTGCCTCTTTTCCTATGCTTTAAATGCAATTCCAGTCTACCTCCTGAAATCGGTTTCCTGCAATTCTGCCCCGCTTTCAAGTCCTCTTGGCAGCCTTACTTCAGTATATTTTTGGACGATAGCTGTCATTTATAACTCTGCAGGTTTGTGAATTACAGTGCCCCTGAGCTCCTTTCTTCAACTCGCTTTCTTGTGAGCTGGCCGCAACACCGCAGGATTGCTTCAGGCCCTAATCTGGTTCCGGCACGGCACGCTGAGCCTTTGGTTAATTCCTCTTCCTGGTGGGAAATGAGAGTTAAATTTGCCCGTCCAGACACCTCCAGCTAGTCTCTCATTGGTTCTCCCTATTCCTGTTCATCTTCCGCAGAAATTGCAAACTGGGCCAAACAGGAGGTTAAAGGCACTGACTCTCCAAGTCGGGAGAGTGTTAGTAAAGCGTCTGGAATGTTGCACCCGAGTACCAGGGGACGAGAACTGAGACATATTGGAACACGTCTCCCGATCACACGGTTGATCATACTCTGGGTTCCACGTGCATGTTTTAGCTGAAGGAAGAATCCCTTAAACCTGGAGAGTTGAGACCCGTGGAATGGGTACCATGCAATATGACTTCAAAGGGTCTTCATTTGCTCACCGAACCTCTCCAATCCTATCACTGCTGCGTTTATGCCCCTGTACACACGCTTGATTTTCTTTCAGAGACATAGCAATCCATAGGTTTTAAGATACTTACTAGTCAGGTACATTCTTAGGCGTTTAATATGGGGTGTTGAGTCCATTTCGTTGAGCAAGGAGTAGTTATTGTCTATTCCATATTTGGCTTAAGGAACTTTATCTGTGCTCATTTCAATCTCTGGTTTTATGCAGCACCCCAACTCACCTTTCCCCTTAAGCAAGCATAAGTTGGTTTTCTAAATTTGAGACCCTGTTCTGTTTTGTAATCCAGTTCCTGTGTAGCCAAGTTTACATTCCGTGTATTAGTGATATCTTATGATGTTTCTTTTTCTGTGTGACTTATTTCAGTTAGAATCATCATACCTGAATCCACTCATTATGCTGCTACGGGCCTGATGACATAGATTTCATTGCTGAGTGATATTGCATTGTACGTAAGTACCACAACTTCTTTATCCATTTTTCACTTTCTGCGCTATTGAACTTGTACCGTAAACGAGGTTCTTGTAAACAGAGCCGTCCCAAACTTTGGGGTGGCTGTGTCTTTTTGATTTTAATTTCCCTAAGCTATAGGACCATAAGTGGAAGTGCCCTAGGCTCTGTTGCTTTGTTTTTTAGATGTTTCAGGAAACACCATACACCTCTCCCGAGTGGCTGTTGGCAATTTACATCCCGCCCATCAGCATAACAAGGCTCCCAGTTCTCCATGGCCTGTCCTGCCTTTCTGGATTTTACACTTTTTTCAGATGGCCCTTTTGACCGGGGGGAAGTGAGACTTCATTGTAGTGCAGATTTCCTTTGCAAGCTTGCTTGGTTGGCCAAAAAGGGCGTATGCGTTTTTTCCTGAATATATTCAGGAAAAAACGCATACGCCCTTTTTGGCCAAGTGCATCATTGTGGACGTTCTGCCTCTTTTCCTATGCTTTAAATGCAATTCCAGTCTACCTCCTGAAATCGGTTTCCTGCAATTCTGCCCCGCTTTCAAGTCCTCTTGGCAGCCTTACTTCAGTATATTTTTGGACGATAGCTGTCATTTATAACTCTGCAGGTTTGTGAATTACAGTGCCCCTGAGCTCCTTTCTTCAACTCGCTTTCTTGTGAGCTGGCCGCAACACCGCAGGATTGCTTCAGGCCCTAATCTGGTTCCGGCACGGCACGCTGAGCCTTTGGTTAATTCCTCTTCCTGGTGGGAAATGAGAGTTAAATTTGCCCGTCCAGACACCTCCAGCTAGTCTCTCATTGGTTCTCCCTATTCCTGTTCATCTTCCGCAGAAATTGCAAACTGGGCCAAACAGGAGGTTAAAGGCACTGACTCTCCACGTCGGGAGAGTGTTAGTAAAGCGTCTGGAATGTTGCACCCGAGTACCAGGGGACGAGAACTGAGACATATTGGAACACGTCTCCCAATCACACGGTTGATCATACTCTGGGTTCCACGTGCATGTTTTAGCTGAAGGAAGAATCCCTTAAACCTGGAGAGTTGAGACCCGTGGAATGGGTACCATGCAATATGACTTCAAAGCGTCTTCATTTGCTCACCGAACCTCTCCAATCCTATCACTGCTGCGTTTATGCCCCTGTACACACGCTTGATTTTCTTTCAGAGACATAGCAATCCATAGGTTTTAAGATACTTACTAGTCAGGTGCATACTTAGGCGTTTAATATGGGGTGTTGAGTCCATTTCGTTGAGCAAGGAGTAGTTCTTGTCTATTCCATATTTGGCTTAAGGAACTTTATCTGTGCTCATTTCAATCTCTGGTTTGATGCAGCACCCCAACTCACCTTTCCCCTTAAGCAAGCATAAGTTGGTTTTCTAAATTTGAGACCCTGTTCTGTTTTGTAATCCAGTTCCTGTGTAGCCAAGTTTACATCCCGTGTATTAGTGATATCTTATGATGTTTCTTTTTCTGTGTGACTTATTTCAGTTAGAATCATCATACCTGAATCCACTCATTATGCTGCTACGGGCCTGATGACATAGATTTCATTGCTGAGTGATATTGCATTGTACGTAAGTACCACAACTTCTTTATCCATTTTTCACTTTCTGCGCTATTGAACTTGTACCGTAAACGAGGTTCTTGTAAACAGAGCCGTCCCAAACTTTGGGGTGGCTGTGTCTTTTTGATTTTAATTTCCCTAAGCTATAGGACCATAAGTGGAAGTGCCCTAGGCTCTGTTGCTTTGTTTTTTAGATGTTTCAGGAAACACCATACACCTCTCCCGAGTGGCTGTTGGCAATTTACATCCCGCCCATCAGCATAACAAGGCTCCCAGTTCTCCATGGCCTGTCCTGCCTTTCTGGATTTTACACTTTTTTCAGATGGCCCTTTTGACCGGGGGGAAGTGAGACTTCATTGTAGTGCAGATTTCCTTTGCAAGCTTGCTTGGTTGGCCAAAAAGGGCGTATGCGTTTTTTCCTGAATATATTCAGGAAAAAACGCATACGCCCTTTTTGTCCAAGTGCATCATTGTGGACGTTCTGCCTCTTTTCCTATGGTTTAAATGCAATTCCAGTCTACCTCCTGAAATCGGTTTCCTGCAATTCTGCCCCGCTTTCAAGTCCTCTTGGCAGCCTTACTTCAGTATATTTTTGGACGATAGCTGTCATTTATAACTCTGCAGGTTTGTGAATTACAGTGCCCCTGAGCTCCTTTCTTCAACTCGCTTTCTTGTGAGCTGGCCGCAACACCGCAGGATTGCTTCAGGCCCTAATCTGGTTCCGGCACGGCACGCTGAGCCTTTGGTTAATTCCTCTTCCTGGTGGGAAATGAGAGTTAAATTTGCCCGTCCAGACACCTCCAGCTAGTCTCTCATTGGTTCTCCCTATTCCTGTTCATCTTCCGCAGAAATTGCAAACTGGGCCAAACAGGAGGTTAAAGGCACTGACTCTCCAAGTCGGGAGAGTGTTAGTAAAGCGTCTGGAATGTTGCACCCGAGTACCAGGGGACGAGAACTGAGACATATTGGAACACGTCTCCCGATCACACGGTTGATCATACTCTGGGTTCCACGTGCATGTTTTAGCTGAAGGAAGAATCCCTTAAACCTGGAGAGTTGAGACCCGTGGAATGGGTACCATGCAATATGACTTCAAAGGGTCTTCATTTGCTCACCGAACCTCTCCAATCCTATCACTGCTGCGTTTATGCCCCTGTACACACGCTTGATTTTCTTTCAGAGACATAGCAGTGCATAGGTTTTAAGATACTTACTAGTCAGGTACATTCTTAGGCGTTTAATATGGGGTGTTGAGTCCATTTCGTTGAGCAAGGAGTAGTTCTTGTCTATTCCATATTTGGCTTAAGGAACTTTATCTGTGCTCATTTCAATCTCTGGTTTGATGCAGCACCCCAACTCACCTTTCCCCTTAAGCAAGCATAAGTTGGTTTTCTAAATTTGAGACCCTGTTCTGTTTTGTAATCCAGTTCCTGTGTAGCCAAGTTTACATCCCGTGTATTAGTGATATCTTATGATGTTTCTTTTTCTGTGTGACTTATTTCAGTTAGAATCATCATACCTGAATCCACTCATTATGCTGCTACGGGCCTGATGACATAGATTTCATTGCTGAGTGATATTGCATTGTACGTAAGTACCACAACTTCTTTATCCATTTTTCACTTTCTGCGCTATTGAACTCGTACCGTAAACGAGGTTCTTGTAAACAGAGCCGTCCCAAACTTTGGGGTGGCTGTGTCTTTTTGATTTTAATTTCCCTAAGCTATAGGACCATAAGTGGAAGTGCCCTAGGCTCTGTTGCTTTGTTTTTTAGATGTTTCAGGAAACACCATACACCTCTCCCGAGTGGCTGTTGGCAATTTACATCCCGCCCATCAGCATAACAAGGCTCCCAGTTCTCCATGGCCTGTCCTGCCTTTCTGGATTTTACACTTTTTTCAGATGGCCCTTTTGACCGGGGGGAAGTGAGACTTCATTGTAGTGTAGATTTCCTTTGCAAGCTTGCTTGGTTGGCCAAAAAGGGCGTATGCGTTTTTTCCTGAATATATTCAGGAAAAAATGCATACGCCCTTTTTGGCCAAGTGCATCATTGTGGACGTTCTGCCTCTTTTCCTATGCTTTAAATGCAATTCCAGTCTACCTCCTGAAATCGGTTTCCTGCAATTCTGCCCCGCTTTCAAGTCCTCTTGGCAGCCTTACTTCAGTATATTTTTGGACGATAGCTGTCATTTATAACTCTGCAGGTTTGTGAATTACAGTGCCCCTGAGCTCCTTTCTTCAACTCGCTTTCTTGTGAGCTGGCCGCAACACCGCAGGATTGCTTCAGGCCCTAATCTGGTTCCGGCACGGCACGCTGAGCCTTTGGTTAATTCCTCTTCCTGGTGGGAAATGAGAGTTAAATTTGCCCGTCCAGACACCTCCAGCTAGTCTCTCATTGGTTCTCCCTATTCCTGTTCATCTTCCGCAGAAATTGCAAACTGGGCCAAACAGGAGGTTAAAGGCACTGACTCTCCAAGTCGGGAGAGTGTTAGTAAAGCGTCTGGAATGTTGCACCCGAGTACCAGGGGACGAGAACTGAGACATATTGGAACACGTCTCCCGATCACACGGTTGATCATACTCTGGGTTCCACGTGCATGTTTTAGCTGAAGGAAGAATCCCTTAAACCTGGAGAGTTGAGACCCGTGGAATGGGTACCATGCAATATGACTTCAAAGGGTCTTCATTTGCTCACCGAACCTCTCCAATCCTATCACTGCTGCGTTTATGCCCCTGTACACATGCTTGATTTTCTTTCAGAGACATAGCAGTGCATAGGTTTTAAGATACTTACTAGTCAGGTACATTCTTAGGCGTTTAATATGGGGTGTTGAGTCCATTTCGTTGAGCAAGGAGTAGTTCTTGTCTATTCCATATTTGGCTTAAGGAACTTTATCTGTGCTCATTTCAATCTCTGGTTTGATGCAGCACCCCAACTCACCTTTCCCCTTAAGCAAGCATAAGTTGGTTTTCTAAATTTGAGACCCTGTTCTGTTTTGTAATCCAGTTCCTGTGTAGCCAAGTTTACATCCCGTGTATTAGTGATATCTTATGATGTTTCTTTTTCTGTGTGACTTATTTCAGTTAGAATCATCATACCTGAATCCACTCATTATGCTGCTACGGGCCTGATGACATAGATTTCATTGCTGAGTGATATTGCATTGTACGTAAGTACCACAACTTCTTTATCCATTTTTCACTTTCTGCGATATTGAACTTGTACCGTAAACAAGGTTCTTGTAAACAGAGCCGTCCCAAAGTTTGGGGTGGCTGTGTCTTTTTGATTTTAATTTCCCTAAGCTATAGGACCATAAGTGGAAGTGCCCTAGGCTCTGTTGCTTTGTTTTTTAGATGTTTCAGGAAACACCATACACCTCTCCCGAGTGGCTGTTGGCAATTTACATCCCGCCCATCAGCATAACAAGGCTCCCAGTTCTCCATGGCCTGTCCTGCCTTTCTGGATTTTACACTTTTTTCAGATGGCCCTTTTGACCGGGGGGAAGTGAGACTTCATTGTAGTGCAGATTTCCTTTGCAAGCTTGCTTGGTTGGCCAAAAAGGGCGTATGCGTTTTTTCCTGAATATATTCAGGAAAAAACGCATACGCCCTTTTTGGCCAAGTGCATCATTGTGGACGTTCTGCCTCTTTTCCTATGCTTTAAATGTAATTCCAGTCTACCTCCTGAAATCGGTTTCCTGCAATTCTGCCCCGCTTTCAAGTCCTCTTGGCAGCCTTACTTCAGTATATTTTTGGACGATAGCTGTCATTTATAACTCTGCAGGTTTGTGAATTACAGTGCCCCTGAGCTCCTTTCTTCAACTCGCTTTCTTGTGAGCTGGCCGCAACACCGCAGGATTGCTTCAGGCCCTAATCTGGTTCCGGCACGGCACGCTGAGCCTTTGGTTAATTCCTCTTCCTGGTGGGAAATGAGAGTTAAATTTGCCCGTCCAGACACCTCCAGCTAGTCTCTCATTGGTTCTCCCTATTCCTGTTCATCTTCCACAGAAATTGCAAACTGGGCCAAACAGGAGGTTAAAGGCACTGACTCTCCAAGTCGGGAGAGTGTTAGTAAAGCGTCTGGAATGTTGCACCCGAGTACCAGAGGACGAGAACTGAGACATATTGGAACACGTCTCCCGATCACACGGTTGATCATACTCTGGGTTCCACGTGCATGTTTTACCTGAAGGCAGAATCCCTTAAACCTGGAGAGTTGAGACCCGTGGAATGGGTACCATGCAATATGACTTCAAAGGGTCTTCATTTGCTCACCGAACCTCTCCAATCCTATCACTGCTGCGTTTATGCCCCTGTACACACGCTTGATTTTCTTTCAGAGACATAGCAATCCATAGGTTTTAAGATACTTACTAGTCAGGTACATTCTTAGGCGTTTAATATGGGGTGTTGAGTCCATTTCGTTGAGCAAGGAGTAGTTCTTGTCTATTCCATATTTGGCTTAAGGAACTTTATCTGTGCTCATTTCAATCTCTGGTTTGATGCAGCACCCCAACTCACCTTTCCCCTTAAGCAAGCATAAGTTGGTTTTCTAAATTTGAGACCCTGTTCTGTTTTGTAATCCAGTTCTTGTGTAGCCAAGTTTACATCCCGTGTATTAGTGATATCTTATGATGTTTCTTTTTCTGTGTGACTTATTTCAGTTAGAATCATCATACCTGAATCCACTCATTATGCTGCTACGGGCCTGATGACATAGATTTCATTGCTGAGTGATATTGCATTGTACGTAAGTACCACAACTTCTTTATCCATTTTTCACTTTCTGCGATATTGAACTTGTACCGTAAACGAGGTTCTTGTAAACAGAGCCCTCCCAAACTTTGGGGTGGCTGTGTCTTTTTGATTTTAATTTCCCTAAGCTATAGGACCATAAGTGTAAGTGCCCTAGGCTCTGTTGCTTTGTTTTTTAGATGTTTCAGGAAACACCATACACCTCTCCCGAGTGGCTCTTGGCAATTTACATCCCGCCCATCAGCATAACAAGGCTCCCAGTTCTCCATGGCCTGTCCTGCCTTTCTGGATTTTACACTTTTTTCAGATGGCCCTTTTGACCGGGGGGAAGTGAGACTTCATTGTAGTGCAGATTTCCTTTGCAAGCTTGCTTGGTTGGCCAATAAGGGCGTATGCGTTTTTTCTTGAATATATTCAGGAAAAAACGCATACGCCCTTTTTGGCCAAGTGCATCATTGTGGACGTTCTGCCTCTTTTCCTATGCTTTAAATGCAATTCCAGTCTACCTCCTGAAATCGGTTTCCTGCAATTCTGCCCCGTTTTCAAGTCCTCTTGGCAGCCTTACTTCAGTATATTTTTGGACGATAGGTGTCATTTATAACTCTGCAGGTTTGTGAATTACAGTGCCCCTGAGCTCCTTTCTTTAACTCGCTTTCTTGTGAGCTGGCTGCAACACCGCAAGATTGCTTCAGGCCCTAATCTGGTTCCGGCACGGCACGCTGAGCCTTTGGTTAATTCCTCTTCCTGGTGGGAAATGAGAGTTAAATTTGCCCGTCCAGACACCTCCAGCTAGTCTCTCATTGGTTCTCCCTATTCCTGTTCATCTTCCGCAGAAATTGCAAACTGGGCCAAACAGGAGGTTAAAGGCACTGACTCTCCAAGTCGGGAGAGTGTTAGTAAAGCGTCTGGAATGTTGCACCCGAGTACCAGGGGACGAGAACTGAGACATATTGGAACACGTCTCCCGATCACACGGTTGATCATACTCTGGGTTCCACGTGCATGTTTTAGCTGAAGGAAGAATCCCTTAAACCTGGAGAGTTGAGACCCGTGGAATGGGTACCATGCAATATGACTTCAAAGGGTCTTCATTTGCTCACCGAACCTCTCCAATCCTATCACTGCTGCGTTTATGCCCCTGTACACACGCTTGATTTTCTTTCAGAGACATAGCAGTGCATAGGTTTTAAGATACTTACTAGTCAGGTACATTCTTAGGCGTTTAATATGGGGTGTTGAGTCCATTTCGTTGAGCAAGGAGTAGTTCTTGTCTATTCTATATTTGGCTTAAGGAACTTTATCTGTGCTCATTTCAATCTCTGGTTTTATGCAGCACCCCAACTCACCTTTCCCCTTAAGCAAGCATAAGTTGGTTTTCTAAATTTGAGACACTGTTCTGTTTTGTAATCCAGTTCCTGTGTAGCCAAGTTTACATCCCGTGTATTAGTGATATCTTATGATGTTTCTTTTTCTGTGTGACTTATTTCAGTTAGAATCATCATACCTGAATCCACTCATTATGCTGCTACGGGCCTGATGACATAGATTTCATTGCTGAGTGATATTGCATTGTACGTAAGTACCACAACTTCTTTATCCATTTTTCACTTTCTGCGCTATTGAACTTGTACCGTAAACGAGGTTCTTGTAAACAGAGCCGTCCCAAACTTTGGGGTGGCTGTGTCTTTTTGATTTTAATTTCCCTAAGCTATAGGACCATAAGTGGAAGTGCCCTAGGCTCTGTTGCTTTGTTTTTTAGATGTTTCAGGAAACACCATACACCTCTCCCGAGTGGCTGTTGGCAATTTACATCCCGCCCATCAGCATAACAAGGCTCCCAGTTCTCCATGGCCTGTCCTGCCTTTCTGGATTTTACACTTTTTTCAGATGGCCCTTTTGACCGGGGGGAAGTGAGACTTCATTGTAGTGCAGATTTCCTTTGCAAGCTTGCTTGGTTGGCCAAAAAGGGCGTATGCGTTTTTTCCTGAATATATTCAGGAAAAACGCATACGCCCTTTTTGGCCAAGTGCATCATTGTGGACGTTCTGCCTCTTTTCCTATGCTTTAAATGCAATTCCAGTCTACCTCCTGAAATCGGTTTCCTGCAATTCTGCCCCACTTTCAAGTCCTCTTGGCAGCCTTACTTCAGTATATTTTTGGACGATAGCTGTCATTAATAACTCTGCAGGTTTGTGAATTACAGTGCCCCTGAGCTCCTTTCTTCAACTCGCTTTCTTGTGAGCTGGCCGCAACACCGCAGGATTGCTTCAGGCCCTAATCTGGTTCTGGCACGGCACGCTGAGCCTTTGGTTAATTCCTCTTCCTGGTGGGAAATGAGAGTTAAATTTGCCCGTCCAGACACCTCCAGCTAGTCTCTCATTGGTTCTCCCTATTCCTGTTCATCTTCCGCAGAAATTGCAAACTGGGCCAAACAGGAGGTTAAAGGCACTGACTCTCCAAGTCGGGAGAGTGTTAGTAAAGCGTCTGGAATGTTGCACCCGAGTACCAGGGGACGAGAACTGAGACATATTGGAACACGTCTCCCGATCACACGGTTGATCATACTCTGGGTTCCACGTGCATGTTTTAGCTGAAGGAAGAATCCCTTAAACCTGGAGAGTTGAGACCCGTGGAATGGGTACCATGCAATATGACTTCAAAGGGTCTTCATTTGCTCACCGAACCTCTCCAATCCTATCACTGCTGCGTTTATGCCCCTGTACACACGCTTGATTTTCTTTCAGAGACATAGCAATCCATAGGTTTTAAGATACTTACTAGTCAGGTACATTCTTAGGCGTTTAATATGGGGTGTTGAGTCCATTTCGTTGAGCAAGGAGTAGTTCTTGTCTATTCCATATTTGGCTTAAGGAACTTTATCTGTGCTCATTTCAATCTCTGGTTTGATGCAGCACCCCAACTCACCTTTCCCCTTAAGCAAGCATAAGTTGGTTTTCTAAATTTGAGACCCTGTTCTGTTTTGTAATCCAGTTCCTGTGTAGCCAAGTTTACATCCCGTGTATTAGTGATATCTTATGATGTTTCTTTTTCTGTGTGACTTATTTCAGTTAGAATCATCATACCTGAATCCACTCATTATGCTGCTACGGGCCTGATGACATAGATTTCATTGCTGAGTGATATTGCATTGTACGTAAGTACCACAACTTCTTTATCCATTTTTCACTTTCTGCGATATTGAACTTGTACCGTAAACGAGGTTCTTGTAAACAGAGCCGTCCCAAACTTTGGGGTGGCTGTGTCTTTTTGATTTTAATTTCCCTAAGCTATAGGACCATAAGTGGAAGTGCCCTAGGCTCTGTTGCTTTGTTTTTTAGATGTTTCGGGAAACACCATACACCTCTCCCGAGTGGCTGTTGGCAATTTACATCCCGCCCATCAGCATAACAAGGCTCCCAGTTCTCCATGGCCTGTCCTGCCTTTCTGGATTTTACACTTTTTTCAGATGGCCCTTTTGACCGGGGGGAAGTGAGACTTCATTGTAGTGCAGATTTCCTTTGCAAGCTTGCTTGGTTGGCCAAAAAGGGCGTATGCGTTTTTTCCTGAATATATTCAGGAAAAAACGCATACGCCCTTTTTGGCCAAGTGCATCATTGTGGACGTTCTGCCTCTTTTCCTATGCTTTAAATGCAATTCCAGTCTACCTCCTGAAATCGGTTTCCTGCAATTCTGCCCCGCTTTCAAGTCCTCTTGGCAGCCTTACTTCAGTATATTTTTGGACGATAGCTGTCATTTATAACTCTGCAGGTTTGTGAATTACAGTGCCCCTGAGCTCCTTTCTTCAACTCGCTTTCTTGTGAGCTGGCCGCAACACCGCAGGATTGCTTCAGGCCCTAATCTGGTTCCGGCACGGCACGCTGAGCCTTTGGTTAATTCCTCTTCCTGGTGGGAAATGAGAGTTAAATTTGCCCGTCCAGACACCTCCAGCTAGTCTCTCATTGGTTCTCCCTATTCCTGTTCATCTTCCACAGAAATTGCAAACTGGGCCAAACAGGAGGTTAAAGGCACTGACTCTCCAAGTCGGGAGAGTGTTAGTAAAGCGTCTGGAATGTTGCACCCGAGTACCAGGGGACGAGAACTGAGACATATTGGAACACGTCTCCCGATCACATGGTTGATCATACTCTGGGTTCCACGTGCATGTTTTACCTGAAGGCAGAATCCCTTAAACCTGGAGAGTTGAGACCCGTGGAATGGGTACCATGCAATATGACTTCAAAGGGTCTTCATTTGCTCACCGAACGTCTCCAATCCTATCACTGCTGCGTTTATGCCCCTGTACACACGCTTGATTTTCTTTCAGCGACATAGCAATCCATAGGTTTTAAGATACTTACTAGTCAGGTACATTCTTAGGCGTTTAATATGGGGTGTTGAGTCCATTTCGTTGAGCAAGGAGTAGTTCTTGTCTATTCCATATTTGGCTTAAGGAACTTTATCTGTGCTCATTTCAATCTCTGGTTTGATGCAGCACCCCAACTCACCTTTCCCCTTTAGCAAGCATAAGTTGGTTTTCTAAATTTGAGACCCTGTTCTGTTTTGTAATCCAGTTCCTGTGTAGCCAAGTTTACATTCCGTGTATTAGTGATATCTTATGATGTTTCTTTTTCTGTGTGACTTATTTCAGTTAGAATCATCATACCTGAATCCACTCATTATGCTGCTACGGGCCTGATGACATAGATTTCATTGCTGAGTGATATTGCATTGTACGTAAGTACCACAACTTCTTTATCCATTTTTCACTTTCTGCGCTATTGAACTTGTACCGTAAACGAGGTTCTTGTAAACAGAGCCGTCCCAAACTTTGGGGTGGCTGTGTCTTTTTGATTTTAATTTCCCTAAGCTATAGGACCATAAGTGGAAGTGCCCTAGGCTCTGTTGCTTTGTTTTTTAGATGTTTCAGGAAACACCATACACCTCTCCCGAGTGGCTGTTGGCAATTTACATCCCGCCCATCAGCATAACAAGGCTCCCAGTTCTCCATGGCCTGTCCTGCCTTTCTGGATTTTACACTTTTTTCAGATGGCCCTTTTGACCGGGGGGAAGTGAGACTTCATTGTAGTGCAGATTTCCTTTGCAAGCTTGCTTGGTTGGCCAAAAAGGGCGTATGCGTTTTTTCCTGAATATATTCAGGAAAAAACGCATACGCCCTTTTTGGCCAAGTGCATCATTGTGGACGTTCTGCCTCTTTTCCTATGCTTTAAATGCAATTCCAGTCTACCTCCTGAAATCGGTTTCCTGCAATTCTGCCCCGCTTTCAAGTCCTCTTGGCAGCCTTACTTCAGTATATTTTTGGACGATAGCTGTCATTTATAACTCTGCAGGTTTGTGAATTACAGTGCCCCTGAGCTCCTTTCTTCAACTCGCTTTCTTGTGAGCTGGCCGCAACACCGCAGGATTGCTTCAGGCCCTAATCTGGTTCCGGCACGGCACGCAGAGCCTTTGCTTAATTCCTCTTCCTGGTGGGAAATGAGAGTTAAATTTGCCCGTCCAGACACCTCCAGCTAGTCTCTCATTGGTTCTCCCTATTCCTGTTCATCTTCCGCAGAAATTGCAAACTGGGCCAAACAGGAGGTTAAAGGCACTGACTCTCCACGTCGGGAGAGTGTTAGTAAAGCGTCTGGAATGTTGCACCCGAGTACCAGGGGACGAGAACTGAGACATATTGGAACATGTTTCCCGATCACACGGGTGATCATACTCTGGGTTCCACATGCATGTTTTACCTGAAGGCAGAATCCCTTAAACCTGGAGAGTTGAGACCCGTGGAATGGGTACCATGCAATATGACTTCAAAGGGTCTTCATTTGCTCACCGAACCTCTCCAATCCTATCACTGCTGCGTTTATGCCCCTGTACACACGCTTGATTTTCTTTCAGAGACATAGCAATTCATAGGTTTTAAGATACTTACTAGTCAGGTACATTCTTAGGCGTTTAATATGGGGTGTTGAGTCCATTTCGTTGAGCAAGGAGTAGTTCTTGTCTATTCCATATTTGGCTTAAGGAACTTTATCTGTGTTCATTTAAATCTCTGGTTTTATGCAGCACCCCAACTCACCTTTCCCCTTAAGCAAGCATAAGTTGGTTTTCTAAATTTGAGACCCTGTTCTGTTTTGTAATCCAGTTCCTGTGTAGCCAAGTTTACATTCCGTGTATTAGTGATATCTTATGATGTTTCTTTTTCTGTGTGACTTATTTCAGTTAGAATCATCATACCTGAATCCACTCATTATGCTGCTACGGGCCTGATGACATAGATTTCATTGCTGAGTGATATTGCATTGTACGTAAGTACCACAACTTCTTTATCCATTTTTCACTTTCTGCGATATTGAACTTGTACCGTAAACGAGGTTCTTGTAAACAGAGCCGTCCCAAACTTTGGGGTGGCTGTGTCTTTTTGATTTTAATTTCCCTAAGCTATAGGACCATAAGTGGAAGTGCCCTAGGCTCTGTTGCTTTGTTTTTTAGATGTTTCAGGAAACACCATACACCTCTCCCTAGTGGCTGTTGGCAATTTACATCCCGCCCATCAGCATAACAAGGCTCCCAGTTCTCCATGGCCTGTCCTGCCTTTCTGGATTTTACACTTTTTTCAGATGGCCCTTTTGACCTGGGGGAAGTGAGACTTCATTGTAGTGCAGATTTCCTTTGCAAGCTTGCTTGGTTGGCCAAAAAGGGCGTATGCGTTTTTTCCTGAATATATTCAGGAAAAAATGCATACGCCCTTTTTGGCCAAGTGCATCATTGTGGACGTTCTGCCTCTTTTCCTATGCTTTAAATGCAATTCCAGTCTACCTCCTGAAATCGGTTTCCTGCAATTCTGCCCCGCTTTCAAGTCCTCTTGGCAGCCTTACTTCAGTATATTTTTGGACGATAGCTGTCATTTATAACTCTGCAGGTTTGTGAATTACAGTGCCCCTGAGCTCCTTTCTTCAACTCGCTTTCTTGTGAGCTGGCCGCAACACCGCAGGATTGCTTCAGGCCCTAATCTGGTTCCGGCATGGCACGCTGAGCCTTTGGTTAATTCCTCTTCCTGGTGGGAAATGAGAGTTAAATTTGCCCGTCCAGACACCTCCAGCTAGTCTCTCATTGGTTCTCCCTATTCCTGTTCATCTTCCGCAGAAATTGCAAACTGGGCCAAACAGGAGGTTAAAGGCACTGACTCTCCAAGTCGGGAGAGTGTTAGTAAAGCGTCTGGAATGTTGCACCCGAGTACCAGGGGACGAGAACTGAGACATATTGGAACACGTCTCCCGATCACACGGTTGATCATACTCTGGGTTCCACGTGCATGTTTTAGCTGAAGGAAGAATCCCTTAAACCTGGAGAGTTGAGACCCGTGGAATGGGTACCATGCAATATGACTTCAAAGGGTCTTCATTTGCTCACCGAACCTCTCCAATCCTATCACTGCTGCGTTTATGCCCCTGTACACACGCTTGATTTTCTTTCAGAGACATAGCAGTGCATAGGTTTTAAGATACTTACTAGTCAGGTACATTCTTAGGCGTTTAATATGGGGTGTTGAGTCCATTTCGTTGAGCAAGGAGTAGTTCTTGTCTATTCCATATTTGGCTTAAGGAACTTTATCTGTGCTCATTTCAATCTCTGGTTTTATGCAGCACCCCAACTCACCTTTCCCCTTAAGCAAGCATAAGTTGGTTTTCTAAATTTGAGGCCCTGTTCTGTTTTGTAATCCAGTTCCTGTGTAGCCAAGTTTACATCCCGTGTATTAGTGATATCTTATGATGTTTCTTTTTCTGTGTGACTTATTTCAGTTAGAATCATCATACCTGAATCCACTCATTATGCTGCTACGGGCCTGATGACATAGATTTCATTGCTGAGTGATATTGCATTGTACGTAAATACCACAACTTCTTTATCCATTTTTCACTTTCTGCGCTATTGAACTTGTACCGTAAACGAGGTTCTTGTAAACAGAGCCATCCCAAACTTTGGGGTGGCTGTGTCTTTTTGATTTTAATTTCCCTAAGCTATAGGACCATAAGTGGAAGTGCCCTAGGCTCTGTTGCTTTGTTTTTTAGATGTTTCAGGAAACACCATACACCTCTCCCGAGTGGCTGTTGGCAATTTACATCCCGCCCATCAGCATAACAAGGCTCCCAGTTCTCCATGGCCTGTCCTGCCTTTCTGGATTTTACACTTTTTTCAGATGGCCCTTTTGACCGGGGGGAAGTGAGACTTCATTGTAGTGCAGATTTCCTTTGCAAGCTTGCTTGGTTGGCCAAAAAGGGCGTATGCGTTTTTTCCTGAATATATTCAGGAAAAAATGCATACGCCCTTTTTGGCCAAGTGCATCATTGTGGACGTTCTGCCTCTTTTCCTATGCTTTAAATGCAATTCCAGTCTACCTCCTGAAATCGGTTTCCTGCAATTCTGCCCCGCTTTCAAGTCCTCTTGGCAGCCTTACTTCAGTATATTTTTGGACGATAGCTGTCATTTATAACTCTGCAGGTTTGTGAATTACAGTGCCCCTGAGCTCCTTTCTTCAACTCGCTTTCTTGTGAGCTGGCCGCAACACCGCAGGATTGCTTCAGGCCCTAATCTGGTTCCGGCATGGCACGCTGAGCCTTTGGTTAATTCCTCTTCCTGGTGGGAAATGAGAGTTAAATTTGCCCGTCCAGACACCTCCAGCTAGTCTCTCATTGGTTCTCCCTATTCCTGTTCATCTTCCGCAGAAATTGCAAACTGGGCCAAACAGGAGGTTAAAGGCACTGACTCTCCAAGTCGGGAGAGTGTTAGTAAAGCGTCTGGAATGTTGCACCCGAGTACCAGGGGACGAGAACTGAGACATATTGGAACACGTCTCCCGATCACACGGTTGATCATACTCTGGGTTCCACGTGCATGTTTTAGCTGAAGGAAGAATCCCTTAAACCTGGAGAGTTGAGACCCGTGGAATGGGTACCATGCAATATGACTTCAAAGGGTCTTCATTTGCTCACCGAACCTCTCCAATCCTATCACTGCTGCGTTTATGCCCCTGTACACACGCTTGATTTTCTTTCAGAGACATAGCAGTGCATAGGTTTTAAGATACTTACTAGTCAGGTACATTCTTAGGCGTTTAATATGGGGTGTTGAGTCCATTTCGTTGAGCAAGGAGTAGTTCTTGTCTATTCCATATTTGGCTTAAGGAACTTTATCTGTGCTCATTTCAATCTCTGGTTTTATGCAGCACCCCAACTCACCTTTCCCCTTAAGCAAGCATAAGTTGGTTTTCTAAATTTGAGGCCCTGTTCTGTTTTGTAATCCAGTTCCTGTGTAGCCAAGTTTACATCCCGTGTATTAGTGATATCTTATGATGTTTCTTTTTCTGTGTGACTTATTTCAGTTAGAATCATCATACCTGAATCCACTCATTATGCTGCTACGGGCCTGATGACATAGATTTCATTGCTGAGTGATATTGCATTGTACGTAAATACCACAACTTCTTTATCCATTTTTCACTTTCTGCGCTATTGAACTTGTACCGTAAACGAGGTTCTTGTAAACAGAGCCATCCCAAACTTTGGGGTGGCTGTGTCTTTTTGATTTTAATTTCCCTAAGCTATAGGACCATAAGTGGAAGTGCCCTAGGCTCTGTTGCTTTGTTTTTTAGATGTTTCAGGAAACACCATACACCTCTCCCGAGTGGCTGTTGGCAATTTACATCCCGCCCATCAGCATAACAAGGCTCCCAGTTCTCCATGGCCTGTCCTGCCTTTCTGGATTTTACACTTTTTTCAGATGGCCCTTTTGACCGGGGGGAAGTGAGACTTCATTGTAGTGCAGATTTCCTTTGCAAGATTGCTTGGTTGGCCAAAAAGGGCGTATGCGTTTTTTCCTGAATATATTCAGGAAAAAACGCATACGCCCTTTTTGGCCAAGTGCATCATTGTGGACGTTCTGCCTCTTTTCCTATGCTTTAAATGCAATTCCAGTCTACCTCCTGAAATCGGTTTCCTGCAATTCTGCCCCGCTTTCAAGTCCTCTTGGCAGCCTTACTTCAGTATATTTTTGGACGATAGCTGTCATTTATAACTCTGCAGGTTTGTGAATTACAGTGCCCCTGAGCTCCTTTCTTCAACTCGCTTTCTTGTGAGCTGGCCGCAACACCGCAGGATTGCTTCAGGCCCTAATCTGGTTCCGGCACGGCACGCTGAGCCTTTGGTTAATTCCTCTTCCTGGTGGGAAATGAGAGTTAAATTTGCCCGTCCAGACACCTCCAGCTAGTCTCTCATTGGTTCTCCCTATTCCTGTTCATCTTCCGCAGAAATTGCAAACTGGGCCAAACAGGAGGTTAAAGGCACTGACTCTCCAAGTCGGGAGAGTGTTAGTAAAGCGTCTGGAATGTTGCACCCGAGTACCAGGGGACGAGAACTGAGACATATTGGAACACGTCTCCCGATCACACGGTTGATCATACTCTGGGTTCCACGTGCATGTTTTACCTGAAGGCAGAATCCCTTAAACCTGGAGAGTTGAGACCCGTGGAATGGGTACCATGCAATATGACTTCAAAGGGTCTTCATTTGCTCACCGAACGTCTCCAATCCTATCACTGCTGCGTTTATGCCCCTGTACACACGCTTGATTTTCTTTCAGCGACATAGCAATCCATAGGTTTTAAGATACTTACTAGTCAGGTACATTCTTAGGCGTTTAATATGGGGTGTTGAGTCCATTTCGTTGAGCAAGGAGTAGTTCTTGTCTATTCCATATTTGGCTTAAGGAACTTTATCTGTGCTCATTTCAATCTCTGGTTTGATGCAGCACCCCAACTCACCTTTCCCCTTAAGCAAGCATAAGTTGGTTTTCTAAATTTGAGACCCTGTTCTGTTTTGTAATCCAGTTCCTGTGTAGCCAAGTTTACATTCCGTGTAGTAGTGATATCTTATGATGTTTCTTTTTCTGTGTGACTTATTTCAGTTAGAATCATCATACCTGAATCCACTCATTATGCTGCTACGGGCCTGATGACATAGATTTCATTGCTGAGTGATATTGCATTGTACGTAAGTACCACAACTTCTTTATCCATTTTTCACTTTCTGCGCTATTGAACTTGTACCGTAAACAAGGTTCTTGTAAACAGAGCCGTCCCAAACTTTGGGGTGGCTGTGTCTTTTTGATTTTAATTTCCCTAAGCTATAGGACCATAAGTGGAAGTGCCCTAGGCTCTGTTGCTTTGTTTTTTAGATGTTTCAGGAAACACCATACACCTCTCCCGAGTGGCTGTTGGCAATTTACATCCCGCCCATCAGCATAACAAGGCTCCCAGTTCTCCATGGCCTGTCCTGCCTTTCTGGATTTTACACTTTTTTCAGATGGCCCTTTTGACCGGGGGGAAGTGAGACTTCATTGTAGTGCAGATTTCCTTTGCAAGCTTGCTTGGTTGGCCAAAAAGGGCGTATGCGTTTTTTTCCTGAATATATTCAGGAAAAAACGCATACGCCCTTTTTGTCCAAGTGCATCATTGTGGACGTTCTGCCTCTTTTCCTATGCTTTAAATGCAATTCCAGTCTACCTCCTGAAATCGGTTTCCTGCAATTCTGCCCCGCTTTCAAGTCCTCTTGGCAGCCTTACTTCAGTATATTTTTGGACGATAGCTGTCATTTATAACTCTGCAGGTTTGTGAATTACAGTGCCCCTGAGCTCCTTTCTTCAACTCGCTTTCTTGTGAGCTGGCCGCAACACCGCAGGATTGCTTCAGGCCCTAATCTGGTTCCGGCTCGGCACGCTGAGCCTTTGGTTAATTCCTCTTCCTGGTGGGAAATGAGAGTTAAATTTGCCCGTCCAGACACCTCCAGCTAGTCTCTCATTGGTTCTCCCTATTCCTGTTCATCTTCCGCAGAAATTGCAAACTGGGCCAAACAGGAGGTTAAAGGCACTGACTCTCCAAGTCGGGAGAGTGTTAGTAAAGCGTCTGGAATGTTGCACCCGAGTACCAGGGGACGAGAACTGAGACATATTGGAACACGTCTCCCGATCACACGGTTGATCATACTCTGGGTTCCACGTGCATGTTTTACCTGAAGGCAGAATCCCTTAAACCTGGAGAGTTGAGACCCGTGGAATGGGTACCATGCAATATGACTTCAAAGGGTCTTCATTTGCTCACCGAACGTCTCCAATCCTATCACTGCTGCGTTTATGCCCCTGTACACACGCTTGATTTATTTTCAGCGACATAGCAATCCATAGGTTTTAAGATACTTACTAGTCAGGTACATTCTTAGGCGTTTAATATGGGGTGTTGAGTCCATTTCGTTGAGCAAGGAGTAGTTCTTGTCTATTCCATATTTGGCTTAAGGAACTTTATCTGTGCTCATTTCAATCTCTGGTTTGATGCAGCACCCCAACTCACCTTTCCCCTTAAGCAAGCATAAGTTGGTTTTCTAAATTTGAGACCCTGTTCTGTTTTGTAATCCAGTTCCTGTGTAGCCAAGTTTACATTCCGTGTATTAGTGATATCTTATGATGTTTCTTTTTCTGTGTGACTTATTTCAGTTAGAATCATCATACCTGAATCCACTCATTATACTGCTACGGGCCTGATGACATAGATTTCATTGCTGAGTGATATTGCATTGTACGTAAGTACCACAACTTCTTTATCCATTTTTCACTTTCTGCGCTATTGAACTTGTACCGTAAACGAGGTTCTTGTAAACAGAGCCGTCCCAAACTTTGGGGTGGCTGTGTCTTTTTGATTTTAATTTCCCTAAGCTATAGGACCATAAGTGGAAGTGCCCTAGGCTCTGTTGCTTTGTTTTTTAGATGTTTCAGGAAACACCATACACCTCTCCCGAGTGGCTGTTGGCAATTTACATCCCGCCCATCAGCATAACAAGGCTCCCAGTTCTCCATGGCCTGTCCTGCCTTTCTGGATTTTACACTTTTTTCAGATGGCCCTTTTGACCGGGGGGAAGTGAGACTTCATTTTAGTGCAGATTTCCTTTGCAAGCTTGCTTGGTTGGCCAAAAAGGGCGTATGCGTTTTTTCCTGAATATATTCAGGAAAAAACGCATACGCCCTTTTTGGCCAAGTGCATCATTGTGGACGTTCTGCCTCTTTTCCTATGCTTTAAATGCAATTCCAGTCTACCTCCTGAAATCGGTTTCCTGCAATTCTGCCCCGCTTTCAAGTCCTCTTGGCAGCCTTACTTCAGTATATTTTTGGACGATAGCTGTCATTTATAACTCTGCAGGTTTGTGAATTACAGTGCCCCTGAGCTCCTTTCTTCAACTCGCTTTCTTGTGAGCTGGCCGCAACACCGCAGGATTGCTTCAGGCCCTAATCTGGTTCCGGCTCGGCACGCTGAGCCTTTGGTTAATTCCTCTTCCTGGTGGGAAATGAGAGTTAAATTTGCCCGTCCAGACACCTCCAGCTAGTCTCTCATTGGTTCTCCCTATTCCTGTTCATCTTCCGCAGAAATTGCAAACTGGGCCAAACAGGAGGTTAAAGGCACTGACTCTCCAAGTCGGGAGAGTGTTAGTAAAGCGTCTGGAATGTTGCACCCGAGTACCAGGGGACGAGAACTGAGACATATTGGAACACGTCTCCCGATCACACGGTTGATCATACTCTGGGTTCCACGTGCATGTTTTACCTGAAGGCAGAATCCCTTAAACCTGGAGAGTTGAGACCCGTGGAATGGGTACCATGCAATATGACTTCAAAGGGTCTTCATTTGCTCACCGAACGTCTCCAATCCTATCACTGCTGCGTTTATGCCCCTGTACACACGCTTGATTTTCTTTCAGAGACATAGCAATCCATAGGTTTTAAGATACTTAGTAGTCAGGTACATTCTTAGGCGTTTAATATGGGGTGTTGAGTCCATTTCGTTGAGCAAGGAGTAGTTCTTGTCTATTCCATATTTGGCTTAAGGAACTTTATCTGTGCTCATTTCAATCTCTGGTTTGATGCAGCACCCCAACTCACCTTTCCCCTTAAGCAAGCATAATTTGGTTTTCTAAATTTGAGACCCTGTTCTGTTTTGTAATCCAGTTCCTGTGTAGCCAAGTTTACATTCCGTGTATTAGTGATATCTTATGATGTTTCTTTTTCTGTGTGACTTATTTCAGTTAGAATCATCATACCTGAATCCACTCATTATGCTGCTACGGGCCTGATGACATAGATTTCATTGCTGAGTGATATTGCATTGTACGTAAGTACCACAACTTCTTTATCCATTTTTCACTTTCTGCGCTATTGAACTTGTACCGTAAACGAGGTTCTTGTAAACAGAGCCGTCCCAAACTTTGGGGTGCTGTGTCTTTTTGATTTTAATTTCCCTAAGCTATAGGACCATAAGTGGAAGTGCCCTAGGCTCTGTTGCTTTGTTTTTTAGATGTTTCAGGAAACACCATACACCTCTCCCGAGTGGCTGTTGGCAATTTACATCCCGCCCATCAGCATAACAAGGCTCCCAGTTCTCCATGGCCTGTCCTGCCTTTCTGGATTTTACACTTTTTTCAGATGGCCCTTTTGACCGGGGGGAAGTGAGACTTCATTGTAGTGCAGATTTCCTTTGCAAGCTTGCTTGGTTGGCCAAAAAGGGCGTATGCGTTTTTTCCTGCACGAAAATACGCATACGCCCTTTTTGGCCAAGTGCATCATTGTGGACGTTCTGCCTCTTTTCCTATGCTTTAAATGCAATTCCAGTCTACCTCCTGAAATCGGTTTCCTGCAATTCTGCCCCGCTTTCAAGTCCTCTTGGCAGCCTTACTTCAGTATATTTTTGGACGATAGCTGTCATTTATAACTCTGCAGGTTTGTGAATTACAGTGCCCCTGAGCTCCTTTCTTCAACTCGCTTTCTTGTGAGCTGGCCGCAACACCGCAGGATTGCTTCAGGCCCTAATCTGGTTCCGGCACGGCACGCTGAGCCTTTGGTTAATTCCTCTTCCTGGTGGGAAATGAGAGTTAAATTTGCCCGTCCAGACACCTCCAGCTAGTCTCTCATTGGTTCTCCCTATTCCTGTTCATCTTCCACAGAAATTGCAAACTGGGCCAAACAGGAGGTTAAAGGCACTGACTCTCCAAGTCGGGAGAGTGTTAGTAAAGCGTCTGGAATGTTGCACCCGAGTACCAGGGGACGAGAACTGAGACATATTGGAACACGTCTCCCGATCACACGGTTGATCATACTCTGGGTTCCATGTGCATGTTTTAGCTGAAGGAAGAATCCCTTAAACCTGGAGAGTTGAGACCCGTGGAATGGGTACCATGCAATATGACTTCAAAGGGTCTTCATTTGCTCACCGAACCTCTCCAATCCTATCACTGCTGCGTTTGTGCCCCTGTATACACGCTTGATTTTCTTTCCGAGACATAGCAATCCATAGGTTTTAAGATCCTTACTAGTCAGGTACATCCTTAGGCGTTTAATATGGGGTGTTGAGTCCATTTCGTTGAGCAAGGAGTAGTTCTTGTCTATTCTATATTTGGCTTAAGGAACTTTATCTGTGCTCATTTCAATCTCTGGTTTTATGCAGCACCCCAACTCACCTTTCCCCTTAAGCAAGCATAAGTTGGTTTTCTAAATTTGAGACCCTGTTCTGTTTTGTAATCCAGTTCCTGTGTAGCCAAGTTTACATCCCGTGTATTAGTGATATCTTATGATGTTTCTTTTTCTGTGTGACTTATTTCAGTTAGAATCATCATACCTGAATCCACTCATTATGCTGCTACGGGCCTGATGACATAGATTTCATTGCTGAGTGATATTGCATTGTACGTAAGTACCACAACTTCTTTATCCATTTTTCACTTTCTGCGCTATCGAACTTGTACCGTAAACGAGGTTCTTGTAAACAGAGCCGTCCCAAACTTTGGGGTGGCTGTGTCTTTTTGATTTTAATTTCCCTAAGCTATAGGACCATAAGTGGAAGTGCCCTAGGCTCTGTTGCTTTGTTTTTTAGATGTTTCAGGAAACACCATACACCTCTCCCGAGTGGCTGTTGGCAATTTACATCCCGCCCATCAGCATAACAAGGCTCCCAGTTCTCCATGGCCTGTCCTGCCTTTCTGGATTTTACACTTTTTTCAGATGGCCCTTTTGACCGGGGGGAAGTGAGACTTCATTGTAGTGCAGATTTCCTTTGCAAGCTTGCTTGGTTGGCCAAAAAGGGCGTATGCGTTTTTTCCTGAATATATTCAGGAAAAAACGCATACGCCCTTTTTGTCCAAGTGCATCATTGTGGACGTTCTGCCTCTTTTCCTATGCTTTAAATGCAATTCCAGTCTACCTCCTGAAATCGGTTTCCTGCAATTCTGCCCCGCTTTCAAGTCCTCTTGGCAGCCTTACTTCAGTATATTTTTGGACGATAGCTGTCATTTATAACTCTGCAGGTTTGTGAATTACAGTGCCCCTGAGCTCCTTTCTTCAACTCGCTTTCTTGTGAGCTGGCCGCAACACCGCAGGATTGCTTCAGGCCCTAATCTGGTTCCGGCACGGCACGCTGAGCCTTTGGTTAATTCCTCTTCCTGGTGGGAAATGACAGTTAAATTTGCCCGTCCAGACACCTCCAGCTAGTCTCTCATTGGTTCTCCCTATTCCTGTTCATCTTCCGCAGAAATTGCAAACTGGGCCAAACAGGAGGTTAAAGGCACTGACTCTCCAAGTCGGGAGAGTGTTAGTAAAGCGTCTGGAATGTTGCACCTGAGTACCAGGGGACGAGAACTGAGACATATTGGAACACGTCTCCCGATCACACGGTTGATCATACTCTGGGTTCCACGTGCATGTTTTACCTGAAGGCAGAATCCCTTAAACCTGGAGAGTTGAGACCCGTGGAATGGGTACCATGCAATATGACTTCAAAGGGTCTTCATTTGCTCACCGAACGTCTCCAATCCTATCACTGCTGCGTTTATGCCCCTGTACACACGCTTGATTTTCTTTCAGAGACATAGCAATCCATAGGTTTTAAGATACTTACTAGTCAGGTACATTCTTAGGCGTTTAATATGGGGTGTTGAGTCCATTTCGTTGAGCAAGGAGTAGTTCTTGTCTATTCCATATTTGGCTTAAGGAACTTTATCTGTGCTCATTTCAATCTCTGGTTTGATGCAGCACCCCAAGTCACCTTTCCCCTTAAGCAAGCATAAGTTGGTTTTCTAAATTTGAGACCCTGTTCTGTTTTGTAATCCAGTTCCTGTGTAGCCAAGTTTACATTCCGTGTATTAGTGATATCTTATGATGTTTCTTTTTCTGTGTGACTTATTTCAGTTAGAATCATCATACCTGAATCCACTCATTATGCTGCTACGGGCCTGATGACATAGATTTCATTGCTGAGTGATATTGCATTGTACGTAAGTACCACAACTTCTTTATCCATTTTTCACTTTCTGCGCTATTGAACTTGTACCGTAAACGAGGTTCTTGTAAACAGAGCCGTCCCAAACTTTGGGGTGGCTGTGTCTTTTGATTTTAATTTCCCTAAGCTATAGGACCATAAGTGGAAGTGCCCTAGGCTCTGTTGCTTTGTTTTTTAGATGTTTCAGGAAACACCATACACCTCTCCCGAGTGGCTGTTGGCAATTTACATCCCGCCCATCAGCATAACAAGGCTCCCAGTTCTCCATGGCCTGTCCTGCCTTTCTGGATTTTACACTTTTTTCAGATGGCCCTTTTGACCGGGGGGAAGTGAGACTTCATTGTAGTGCAGATTTCCTTTGCAAGCTTGCTTGGTTGGCCAAAAAGGGCGTATGCGTTTTTTCCTGCACGAAAATACGCATACGCCCTTTTTGGCCAAGTGCATCATTGTGGACGTTCTGCCTCTTTTCCTATGCTTTAAATGCAATTCCAGTCTACCTCCTGAAATCGGTTTCCTGCAATTCTGCCCCGCTTTCAAGTCCTCTTGGCAGCCTTACTTCAGTATATTTTTGGACGATAGCTGTCATTTATAACTCTGCAGGTTTGTGAATTACAGTGCCCCTGAGCTCCTTTCTTCAACTCGCTTTCTTGTGAGCTGGCCGCAACACCGCAGGATTGCTTCAGGCCCTAATCTGGTTCCGGCACGGCACGCTGAGCCTTTGGTTAATTCCTCTTCCTGGTGGGAAATGAGAGTTAAATTTGCCCGTCCAGACACCTCCAGCTAGTCTCTCATTGGTTCTCCCTATTCCTGTTCATCTTCCGCAGAAATTGCAAACTGGGCCAAACAGGAGGTTAAAGGCACTGACTCTCCAAGTCGGGAGAGTGTTAGTAAAGCGTCTGGAATGTTGCACCCGAGTACCAGGGGACGAGAACTGAGACATATTGGAACACGTCTCCCGATCACACGGTTGATCATACTCTGGGTTCCATGTGCATGTTTTAGCTGAAGGAAGAATCCCTTAAACCTGGAGAGTTGAGACCCGTGGAATGGGTACCATGCAATATGACTTCAAAGGGTCTTCATTTGCTCACCGAACCTCTCCAATCCTATCACTGCTGCGTTTGTGCCCCTGTACACACGCTTGATTTTCTTTCAGAGACATAGCAATCCATAGGTTTTAAGATACTTACTAGTCAGGTACATCCTTAGGCGTTTAATATGGGGTGTTGAGTCCATTTCGTTGAGCAAGGAGTAGTTCTTGTCTATTCTATATTTGGCTTAAGGAACTTTATCTGTGCTCATTTCAATCTCTGGTTTTATGCAGCACCCCAACTCACCTTTCCCCTTAAGCAAGCATAAGTTGGTTTTCTAAATTTGAGACCCTGTTCTGTTTTGTAATCCAGTTCCTGTGTAGCCAAGTTTACATCCCGTGTATTAGTGATATCTTATGATGTTTCTTTTTCTGTGTGACTTATTTCAGTTAGAATCATCATACCTGAATCCACTCATTATGCTGCTACGGGCCTGATGACATAGATTTCATTGCTGAGTGATATTGCATTGTACGTAAGTACCACAACTTCTTTATCCATTTTTCACTTTCTGCGCTATCGAACTTGTACCGTAAACGAGGTTCTTGTAAACAGAGCCGTCCCAAACTTTGGGGTGGCTGTGTCTTTTTGATTTTAATTTCCCTAAGCTATAGGACCATAAGTGGAAGTGCCCTAGGCTCTGTTGCTTTGTTTTTTAGATGTTTCAGGAAACACCATACACCTCTCCCGAGTGGCTGTTGGCAATTTACATCCCGCCCATCAGCATAACAAGGCTCCCAGTTCTCCATGGCCTGTCCTGCCTTTCTGGATTTTACACTTTTTTCAGATGGCCCTTTTGACCGGGGGGAAGTGAGACTTCATTGTAGTGCAGATTTCCTTTGCAAGCTTGCTTGGTTGGCCAAAAAGGGCGTATGCGTTTTTTCCTGAATATATTCAGGAAAAAACGCATACGCCCTTTTTGTCCAAGTGCATCATTGTGGACGTTCTGCCTCTTTTCCTATGCTTTAAATGCAATTCCAGTCTACCTCCTGAAATCGGTTTCCTGCAATTCTGCCCCGCTTTCAAGTCCTCTTGGCAGCCTTACTTCAGTATATTTTTGGACGATAGCTGTCATTTATAACTCTGCAGGTTTGTGAATTACAGTGCCCCTGAGCTCCTTTCTTCAACTCGCTTTCTTGTGAGCTGGCCGCAACACCGCAGGATTGCTTCAGGCCCTAATCTGGTTCCGGCTCGGCACGCTGAGCCTTTGGTTAATTCCTCTTCCTGGTGGGAAATGACAGTTAAATTTGCCGTCCAGACACCTCCAGCTAGTCTCTCATTGGTTCTCCCTATTCCTGTTCATCTTCCGTAGAAATTGCAAACTGGGCCAAACAGGAGGTTAAAGGCACTGACTCTCCAAGTCGGGAGAGTGTTAGTAAAGCGTCTGGAATGTTGCACCCGAGTACCAGGGGACGAGAACTGAGACATATTGGAACACGTCTCCCGATCACACGGTTGATCATACTCTGGGTTCCACGTGCATGTTTTACCTGAAGGCAGAATCCCTTAAACCTGGAGAGTTGAGACCCGTGGAATGGGTACCATGCAATATGACTTCAAAGGGTCTTCATTTGCTCACCGAACGTCTCCAATCCTATCACTGCTGCGTTTATGCCCCTGTACACACGCTTGATTTATTTTCAGCGACATAGCAATCCATAGGTTTTAAGATACTTACTAGTCAGGTACATTCTTAGGCGTTTAATATGGGGTGTTGAGTCCATTTCGTTGAGCAAGGAGTAGTTCTTGTCTATTCCATATTTGGCTTAAGGAACTTTATCTGTGCTCATTTCAATCTCTGGTTTGATGCAGCACCCCAACTCACCTTTCCCCTTAAGCAAGCATAAGTTGGTTTTCTAAATTTGAGACCCTGTTCTGTTTTGTAATCCAGTTCCTGTGTAGCCAAGTTTACATTCCGTGTATTAGTGATATCTTATGATGTTTCTTTTTCTGTGTGACTTATTTCAGTTAGAATCATCATACCTGAATCCACTCATTATGCTGCTACGGGCCTGATGACATAGATTTCATTGCTGAGTGATATTGCATTGTACGTAAGTACCACAACTTCTTTATCCATTTTTCACTTTCTGCGCTATTGAACTTGTACCGTAAACGAGGTTCTTGTAAACAGAGCCGTCCCAAACTTTGGGGTGGCTGTGTCTTTTTGATTTTAATTTCCCTAAGCTATAGGACCATAAGTGGAAGTGCCCTAGGCTCCGTTGCTTTGTTTTTTAGATGTTTCAGGAAACACCATACACCTCTCCCGAGTGGCTGTTGGCAATTTACATCCCGCCCATCAGCATAACAAGGCTCCCAGTTCTCCATGGCCTGTCCTGCCTTTCTGGATTTTACACTTTTTTCAGATGGCCCTTTTGACCGGGGGGAAGTGAGACTTCATTGTAGTGCAGATTTCCTTTGCAAGCTTGCTTGGTTGGCCAAAAAGTGCGTATGCGTTTTTTCCTGAATATATTCAGGAAAAAACGCATACGCCCTTTTTGGCCAAGTGCATCATTGTGGACGTTCTGCCTCTTTTCCTATGCTTTAAATGCAATTCCAGTCTACCTCCTGAAATCGGTTTCCTGCAATTCTGCCCCGCTTTCAAGTCCTCTTGGCAGCCTTACTTCAGTATATTTTTGGACGATAGCTGTCATTTATAACTCTGCAGGTTTGTGAATTAGAGTGCCCCTGAGCTCCTTTCTTCAACTCGCTTTCTTGAGAGCTGGCCGCAACACCGCAGGATTGCTTCAGGCCCTAATCTGGTTCCGGCTCGGCACGCTGAGCCTTTGGTTAATTCCTCTTCCTGGTGGGAAATGAGAGTTAAATTTGCCCGTCCAGACACCTCCAGCTAGTCTCTCATTGGTTCTCCCTATTCCTGTTCATCTTCCGCAGAAATTGCAAACTGGGCCAAACAGGAGGTTAAAGGCACTGACTCTCCAAGTCGGGAGAGTGTTAGTAAAGCGTCTGGAATGTTGCACCCGAGTACCAGGGGACGAGAACTGAGACATATTGGAACACGTCTCCCGATCACACGGTTGATCATACTCTGGGTTCCACGTGCATGTTTTACCTGAAGGCAGAATCCCTTAAACCTGGAGAGTTGAGACCCGTGGAATGGGTACCATGCAATATGACTTCAAAGGGTCTTCATTTGCTCACCGAACGTCTCCAATCCTATCACTGCTGCGTTTATGCCCCTGTACACACGCTTGATTTTCTTTCAGCGACATAGCAATCCATAGGTTTTAAGATACTTACTAGTCAGGTACATTCTTAGGCGTTTAATATGGGGTGTTGAGTCCATTTCGTTGAGCAAGGAGTAGTTCTTGTCTATTCCATATTTGGCTTAAGGAACTTTATCTGTGCTCATTTCAATCTCTGGTTTGATGCAGCACCCCAACTCACCTTTCCCCTTAAGCAAGCATAAGTTGGTTTTCTAAATTTGAGACCCTGTTCTGTTTTGTAATCCAGTTCCTGTGTAGCCAAGTTTACATTCCGTGTATTAGTGATATCTTATGATGTTTCTTTTTCTGTGTGACTTATTTCAGTTAGAATCATCATACCTGAATCCACTCATTATGCTGCTACGGACCTGATGACATAGATTTCATTGCTGAGTGATATTGCATTGTACGTAAGTACCACAACTTCTTTATCCATTTTTCACTTTCTGCGCTATTGAACTTGTACCGTAAACGAGGTTCTTGTAAACAGAGCCGTCCCAAACTTTGGGGTGGCTGTGTCTTTTTTATTTTAATTTCCCTAAGCTATAGGACCATAAGTGGAAGTGCCCTAGGCTCTGTTGCTTTGTTTTTTAGATGTTTCAGGAAACACCATACACCTCTCCCGAGTGGCTGTTGGCAATTTACATCCCGCCCATCAGCATAACAAGGCTCCCAGTTCTCCATGGCCTGTCCTGCCTTTCTGGATTTTACACTTTTTTCAGATGGCCCTTTTGACCGGGGGGAAGTGAGACTTCATTGTAGTGCAGATTTCCTTTGCAAGCTTGCTTGGTTGGCAAAAAAGGGCGTATGCGTTTTTTCCTGAATATATTCAGGAAAAAACGCATACGCCCTTTTTGTCCAAGTGCATCATTGTGGACGTTCTGCCTCTTTTCCTATGCTTTAAATGCAATTCCAGTCTACCTCCTGAAATCGGTTTCCTGCAATTCTGCCCCGCTTTCAAGTCCTCTTGGCAGCCTTACTTCAGTATATTTTTGGACGATAGCTGTCATTTATAACTCTGCAGGTTTGTGAATTACAGTGCCCCTGAGCTCCTTTCTTCAACTCGCTTTCTTGTGAGCTGGCCGCAACACCGCAGGATTGCTTCAGGCCCTAATCTGGTTCCGGCTCGGCACGCTGAGCCTTTGGTTAATTCCTCTTCCTGGTGGGAAATGAGAGTTAAATTTGCCCGTCCAGACACCTCCAGCTAGTCTCTCATTGGTTCTCCCTATTCCTGTTCATCTTCCGCAGAAATTGCAAACTGGGCCAAACAGGAGGTTAAAGGCACTGACTCTCCAAGTCGGGAGAGTGTTAGTAAAGCGTCTGGAATGTTGCACCCGAGTACCAGGGGACGAGAACTGAGACATATTGGAACACGTCTCCCGATCACACGGTTGATCATACTCTGGGTTCCACGTGCATGTTTTACCTGAAGGTAGAATCCCTTAAACCTGGAGAGTTGAGACCCGTGGAATGGGTACCATGCAATATGACTTCAAAGGGTCTTCATTTGCTCACCGAACGTCTCCAATCCTATCACTGCTGCGTTTATGCCCCTGTACACACGCTTGATTTTCTTTCAGCGACATAGCAATCCATAGGTTTTAAGATACTTACTAGTCAGGTACATTCTTAGGCGTTTAATATGGGGTGTTGAGTCCATTTCGTTGAGCAAGGAGTAGTTCTTGTCTATTCCATATTTGGCTTAAGGAACTTTATCTGTGCTCATTTCAATCTCTGGTTTGATGCAGCACCCCAACTCACCTTTCCCCTTAAGCAAGCATAAGTTGGTTTTCTAAATTTGAGACCCTGTTCTGTTTTGTAATCCAGTTCCTGTGTAGCCAAGTTTACATTCCGTGTATTAGTGATATCTTATGATGTTTCTTTTTCTGTGTGACTTATTTCAGTTAGAATCATCATACCTGAATCCACTCATTATGCTGCTACGGGCCTGATGACATAGATTTCATTGCTGAGTGATATTGCATTGTACGTAAGTACCACAACTTCTTTATCCATTTTTCACTTTCTGCGCTATTGAACTTGTACCGTAAACGAGGTTCTTGTAAACAGAGCCATCCCAAACTTTGGGGTGGCTGTGTCTTTTTGATTTTAATTTCCCTAAGCTATAGGACCATAAGTGGAAGTGCCCTAGGCTCTGTTGCTTTGTTTTTTAGATGTTTCAGGAAACACCATACACCTCTCCCGAGTGGCTGTTGGCAATTTACATCCCGCCCATCAGCATAACAAGGCTCCCAGTTGTCCATGGCCTGTCCTGCCTTTCTGGATTTTACACTTTTTTCAGATGGCCCTTTTGACCAGAGGGAAGTGAGACTTCATTGTAGTGCAGATTTCCTTTGCAAGCTTGCGTGGTTGGCCAAGAAGGGCGTATGCGTTTTTTCCTGAATATATTCAGGAAAAAACGCATACGCCCTTTTTGGCCAAGTGCATCATTGTGGACGTTCTGCCTCTTTTCCTATGCTTTAAATGCAATTCCAGTCTACCTCCTGAAATCGGTTTCCTGCAATTCTGCCCCGCTTTCAAGTCCTCTTGGCAGCCTTACTTCAGTATATTTTTGGACGATAGCTGTCATTTATAACTCTGCAGGTTTGTGAATTACAGTGCCCCTGAGCTCCTTTCTTCAACTCGTTTCTTGTGAGCTAGCCGCAACACCGCAGGATTGCTTCAGGCCCTAATCTGGTTCCGGCACGGCACGCTGAGCCTTTGGTTAATTCCTCTTCCTGGTGGGAAATGAGAGTTAAATTTGCCCGTCCAGACACCTCCACCTAGTCTCTCATTGGTTCTCCCTATTCCTGTTCATCTTCCGCAGAAATTGCAAATGGGCCAAACAGGAGGTTAAAGGCACTGACTCTCCAAGTCGGGAGAGTGTTAGTAAAGCGTCTGGAATGTTGCACCCGAGTACCAGGGGACGAGAACTGAGACATATTGGAACACGTCTCCCGATCACACGGTTGATCATACTCTGGGTTCCATATGCATGTTTTATCTGAAGGCAGAATCCCTTAAACCTGGAGAGTTGAGACCCGTGGAATGGGTACCATGCAATATGACTTCAAAGGGTCTTCATTTGCTCACCGAACCTCTCCAATCCTATCACTGCTGCGTTTATGCCCCTGTACACACGCTTGATTCTCTTTCAGAGACACAGCAATCCATAGGTTTTAAGATACTTACTAGTCAGGTACATTCTTAGGCGTTTAATATGGGGTGTTGAGTCCATTTAGTTGAGAAAGGAGTAGCTCTTGTCTATTCCATATTTGGCTTAAAGAACTTTATCTGTGCTCATTTCAATCTCAGGTTCTATGCAGCAGCCCAACTCAACTTTCCCCTTAAGCAAGCATAAGTAAGTTTTCTAAATTTGAGACCCTGTTCTGTTTTGTAATCCAGTTCCTGTGTAGCCAAGTTTACATTCCGTGTATTAGTGATATCTTATGATGTTTCTTTTTCTGTGTGACTTATTTCAGTTAGAATCATCATACCTGAATCCACTCATTATGCTGCTACGGGCCTGATGACATAGATTTCATTGCTGAGTGATATTGCATGGTACGTAAGTACCACAACTTCTTTATCCATTTTTCACTTTCTGCGATATTGAACTTGTACCGTAAACGAGGTTCTTGTAAACAGAGCCGTCCCAAACTTTGGGGTGGCTGTGTCTTTTGATTTTAATTTCCCTAAGCTATAGGACCATAAGTAGAAGTGCCCTAGGCTCCGTTGCTTTGTTTTTTAGATGATTCAGGAAGCACCATACACTTCTTCCAAGTGGCTCTTGGCAATTTACATCCCGCCCATCAGCATAACAAGGCCAGTTCTGCATGGTCTGTCCTGCCTTTCTGGATTTTACACTTTTTTCAGATGGCCCTTTTGACCGGGGGGAAGTGAGACTTCATTGTAGTGCAGATTTCCTTTGCAAGCTTGCTTGGTTGGCCAAAAAGGGCGTATGCGTTTTTTCCTGAATATATTCAGGAAAAAACGCATACGCCCTTTTTGGCCAAGTGCATCATTATGGACGTTCTGCCTCTTTTCCTATGCTTTAAATGCAATTCCAGTCTACCTCCTGAAATCGGTTTCCTGCAATTCTGCCCCGCTTTCAAGTCCTCTTGGCAGCCTTACTTCAGTATATTTTTGGACGATAGCTGTCATTTATAACTCTGCAGGTTTGTGAATTACAGTGCAACCTGAGCTCCTTTCTTCAAGTCGCTTTCTTGTGAGCTGGCCGCAAACCGCAGGATTGCTTCAGGCCCTAATCTGGTTCCGGCACGGCACGCTGAGCCTTTGGTTAATTCCTCTTCCTGGTGGGAAATGAGAGTTAAATTTGCCCGTCCAGACACCTCCAGCTAGTCTCTCATTGGTTCTCCCTATTCCTGTTCATCTTCCGCAGAAATTGGAAACTGGGCCAAACAGGAGGTTAAAGGCACTGACTCTCCAAGTCGGGAGAGTGTTAGTAAAGCGTCTGGAATGTTGCACCTGAGTACCAGGGGACGAGAACTGAGACATATTGGAACACGTCTCCCGATCACATGGTTGATCATACTCTGGGTTCCACATGCATGCTTTAGGTGAAGGAAGAATCCCTTAAACCTGGAGAGTTGAGACCCGTGGAATGGGTACCATGCAATATGACTTCAAAGGGTCTTCATTTGCTCACCGAACCTCTCCAATCCTATCACTGCTGCGTTTATGCCCCTGTACACACGCTTGATTCTCTTTCAGAGACACAGCAATCCATAGGTTTTAAGATACTTACTAGTCAGGTACATTCTTAGGCGTTTAATATGGGGTGTTGAGTCCATTTAGTTGAGCAAGGAGTAGCTCTTGTCTATTCCATATTTGGCTTAAGGAACTTTATCTGTGCTCATTTCAATCTCAGGTTCTATGCAGCACCCCAACTCACCTTTCCCCTTAAGCAAGCATAAGTAAGTTTTCTAAATTTGAGATACTGTTCTGTTTTGTAATCCAGTAACTGTGTAGCCAAGTTTACATTCCGTGTATTAGTGATATCTTATGATGTTTCTTTTTCTGTGTGACTTATTTCAGTTAGAATCATCATATCTGAATCCACTCATTATGCTGCTACGGGCCTGATGACATAGATTTCATTGCTGAGTGATATTGCATGGTACGTAAGTACCACAACTTCTTTATCCATTTTTCACTTTCTGCGATATTGTACTTGTAACGTAAACGAGGTTCTTGTAAACAGAGCCGTCCCAAACTTTGGGGTGGCTGTGTCTTTTTGATTTTAATTTCCCTAAGCTATAGGACCATAAGTGGAAATGCCCTTGGCTCTGTTGCTTTGTTTTTTAGATGATTCAGGAAACAACATACACTTCTCCTGAGTGGCTGTTGGCAATTTACATACCGCCCATCAGCATAAAAAGGCTCCCAGTTCTCCATGGCCTGTCCTGCCTTTCTGGATTTTACACTTTTTTCAGATGGCCCTTTTGACCGGGGGGAAGTGAGACTTCATTGTAGTGCAGATTTCCTTTGCAAGCTTGCTTGGTTGGCCAAAAGGGGCGTATGCGTTTTTTCCTGAATATATTCAGGAAACAACGCATACGCCCTTTTTGGCCAAGTGCCTCATTGTGGACGTGCTGCCTCTTTTCCTATGCTTTAAATGCAATTCCAGTCTACCTCCTGAAATCGGTTTCCTGCAATTCTGCCCCGCTTTCAAGTCCTCTTGGCAGCTTTACTTCAGTATATTTTTGGACGATAGCTGTCATTTATAACTCTGCAGGTTTGTGAATTACAGTGCCCCTGAGCTCCTTTCTTCAACTCGCTTTCTTGGGAGCTGGCCGCAACACCGCAGGATTGCTTCAGGCCCTAATCTGGTTCCGGCACGGCACGCTGAGCCTTTGGTTAATTCCTCTTCCTGGTGGGAAATGAGAGTTAAATTTGCCCGTCCAGACACTTCCAGCTAGTCTCTCATTGGTTCTCCCTATTCCTGTTCATCTTCCACAGAAATTGCAAACTGGGCCAAACAGGAGGTTAAAGGCACTGACTCTCCAAGTCGGGAGAGTGTTAGTAAAGCGTCTGGAATGTTGCACCCGAGTACCAGGGGACGAGAACTGAGACATATTGGAACACGTCTCCCGATCACACGGTTGATCATACTCTGGGTTCCACATGCATGTTTTAGCTGAAGGAAGAATCCCTTAAACCTGGAGAGTTGAGACCCGTGGAATGGGTACCATGCAATATGACTTCAAAGGGTCTTCATTTGCTCACCGAACCTCTCCAATCCTATCGCTGCTACGTTTATGCCCCTGTACACATGCTTGATTCTCTTTCGGAGACATAGCAATCCATAGCTTTTAAGATACTTACTAGTCAGGTACATTCTTAGGCGTTTAATATGGGGTGTTGAGTCCATTTAGTTGAGCAAGGAGTAGCTCTTGTCTATTCCATATTTGGCTTAAGGAACTTTATCTGTGCTCATTTCAATCTCAGGTTCTATGCAGCACCCCAACTCACCTTTCCCCTTAAGCAAGCATAAGTAAGTTTTCTAAATTTGAGATACTGTTCTGTTTTGTAATCCAGTAACTGTGTAGCCAAGTTTACATTCCGTGTATTAGTGATATCTTATGATGTTTCTATTTCTGTGTGACTTATTTCAGTTAGAATCATCATATCTGAATCCACTCATTATGCTGCTACGGGCCTGATGACATAGATTTCATTGCTGAGTGATATTGCATGGTACGTAAGTACCACAACTTCTTTATCCATTTTTCACTTTCTGCGATATTGTACTTGTACCGTAAACGAGGTTCTTGTAAACAGAGCCGTCCCAAACTTTGGGGTGGCTGTGTCTTTTTGATTTTAATTTCCCTAAGCTATAGGACCATAAGTGGAAATGCCCTTGGCTCTGTTGCTTTGTTTTTTAGATGATTCAGGAAACAACATACACTTCTCCTGAGTGGCTGTTGGCAATTTACATACCGCCCATCAGCATAAAAAGGCTCCCAGTTCTCCATGGCCTGTCCTGCCTTTCTGGATTTTACACTTTTTTCAGATGGCCCTTTTGACCGGGGGGAAGTGAGACTTCATTGTAGTGCAGATTTCCTTTGCAAGCTTGCTTGGTTGGCCAAAAAGGGCGTATGCGTTTTTTCCTGAATATATTCAGGAAACAACGCATACGCCCTTTTTGGCCAAGTGCCTCATTGTGGACGTGCTGCCTCTTTTCCTATGCTTTAAATGCAATTCCAGTCTACCTCCTGAAATCGGTTTCCTGCAATTCTGCCCCGCTTTCAAGTCCTCTTGGCAGCTTTACTTCAGTATATTTTTGGACGATAGCTGTCATTTATAACTCTGCAGGTTTGTGAATTACAGTGCCCCTGAGCTCCTTTCTTCAACTCGCTTTCTTGGGAGCTGGCCGCAACACCGCAGGATTGCTTCAGGCCCTAATCTGGTTCCGGCACGGCACGCTGAGCCTTTGGTTAATTCCTCTTCCTGGTGGGAAATGAGAGTTAAATTTGCCCGTCCAGACACTTCCAGCTAGTCTCTCATTGGTTCTCCCTATTCCTGTTCATCTTCCACAGAAATTGCAAACTGGGCCAAACAGGAGGTTAAAGGCACTGACTCTCCAAGTCGGGAGAGTGTTAGTAAAGCGTCTGGAATGTTGCACCCGAGTACCAGGGGACGAGAACTGAGACATATTGGAACACGTCTCCCGATCACACGGTTGATCATACTCTGGGTTCCACATGCATGTTTTAGCTGAAGGAAGAATCCCTTAAACCTGGAGAGTTGAGACCCGTGGAATGGGTACCATGCAATATGACTTCAAAGGGTCTTCATTTGCTCACCGAACCTCTCCAATCCTATCGCTGCTACGTTTATGCCCCTGTACACATGCTTGATTCTCTTTCGGAGACATAGCAATCCATAGCTTTTAAGATACTTACTAGTCAGGTACATTCTTAGGCGTTTAATATGGGGTGTTGAGTCCATTTCGTTGAGCAAGGTGTAGCTCTTGTCTATTCCATATTTGGCTTAAGGAACTTTATCTGTGCTCATTTCAATCTCTGGTTTTAGGCAGCACCCCAACTCACCTTTCCCCTTAAGCAAGCATAAGTTGGTTTTCTAAACTTGAGACCCTGTTCTGTTTTGTAATCCAGTTCCTGTGTAGCCAAGTTTACATTCTGTGTATTAGTGATATCTTATGATGTTTCTTTTTCTGTGTGACTTATTTCAGTTAGAATCATCATACCTGAATCCACTCTTTATGCTGCTATGGGCCTGAAGACATCGATATAATTACTGAGTGATATTGCATTGTACGTAAGTACCACCACTTCTTTATCCATTTTTCGCTTTCTGCGATATTGAACTTGTACTGTAAACGAGGTTCTTGTATACAGAGCCGTCCCAAATTTTGGGGTGGCTGTGTCTTTTTTATTTTAATTTCCCTAATCTATAGGACCATAAGTGGAAGTGCCCTAGGCTCTGTTGCTTTGTTTTATAGATGTTTCAGGAAACACCATACACTTCTCCCGAGTGGCTGTTGGCTATTTACATCCCGCCCATCAGCATAACAAGGCTCCCAGTTCTCCATGGCCTGTCCTGCCTTTCTGGATTTTACAATTTTTTCAGATGGCCCTTTCGACCGGGGGGAAGTGAGACTTCATTGTAGTGCAGATTTCCTTTGCAAGCTTGCTTGGTTGGCCAAAAAGGGCGTATGGGTTTTTTCCTGAATATATTCAGGAAAAAACGCATTCGCCCTTTTTGGCCAACTGCATTATTGTCGATGTTCTGCCTCTTTTCCTATGCTTTAAATGCAATTCCAGTCTACCTCCTGAAATCTGTTGCCTGCAATTGTGCCCCGCTTTCAAGTCCTCTTGGCAGCCTTACTTCAGTATACTTTTGGACTATAGCTGTCATTTATAACTCTGCAGGTTTGTGAATTACAGTGCCCCTGAACTCCTTTCTTCAACTCGCTTTCTTGTGAGCTGGCCGCAACACCGCAGGATTGCTTCAGGCCCTAATCTGGTTCCGGCACGGAACGCTGAGCCTTTGGTTAATTCCTCTTCCTGGTGTGAAATGAGAGTTAAATTTGCCCGTCCAGACACCTCCAGCTAGTCTCTCATTGGTTCTCCCTATTCCTGTTCATCTTCCGCAGAAATTGCAAACTGGGCCAAACAGGAGGTTAAAGGCACTGACTCTCCAAGTCGGGAGAGTGTTAGTAAAGCGTCTGGAATGTTGCACATGAGTACCAGGGGACGAGAACTGAGACATATAGGAACACGTCTCCCGATCACACGGTTGTATCATACTCTGGGTTCCACATGCATGTTTTAGCTGAAGGAAGAATCCCTTAAACCTGGAGAGTTGAGACCCGTGGAATGGGTACCATGCAATATGACTTCAAAGCGTCTTCATTTGTTCACCGAACCTCTCCAATCCTATCACTGCTATGTTTATGCCCCTCTACACACGCTTGATTCTCTTTCGGAGACATAGCAATCCATAGCTTTTAAGATACTTACTAGTCAGGTACATTCTTAGGCGTTTAATATGGGGTGTTGAGTCCATTTCGTTGAGCAAGGAGTAGCTCTTGTCTATTCCATATTTGGCTTAAGGAATTTTATCTGTGCTCATTTCAATCTCTGGTTTTAGGCAGCACCCCAACTTACCTTTCCCCTTAAGCAAGCATAAGTTGGTTTTCTAAATTTGAGACCCTGTTCTGTTTTGTAATTCAGTTCCTGTGTAGCCAAGTTTACATTCTGTGTATTAGTGATATCTTATGATGTTTCTTTTTCTGTGTGACTTATTTCAGTTAGAATCATCATACCTGAATCCACTCTTTATGCTGCTATGGGCCTGAAGACATAGATATCATTGCTGAGTGATATTGCATTGTACGTAAGTACCACCACTTCTTTATCCATTTTTCGCTTTCTGCGATATTGAACTTGTACTGTAAACGAGGTTCTTGTATACAGAGCCGTCCCAAATTTTGGGGTGGCTGTGTCTTTTTGATTTTAATTTCCCTATGCTATAGGACCATAAGTGGAAGTGCCCTAGGCTCTGTTGCTTTGTTTTTTAGATGTTTCAGGAAACACCATACACTTCTCCCGAGTGGCTGTTGGCTATTTACATCCCGCCCATCAGCATAACAAGGCTCCCCGTTCTCCATGGCCTGTCCTGCCTTTCTGGATTTTACACTTTTTTCAGATGGCCCTTTTGACCGCGGGGAAGTGAGACTTCATTGTAGTGCAGATTTCCTTTGCAAGCTTGCTTGGTTCGCCAAAAAGGGCGTATGCGTTTTTTCCTGAATATATTCAGGAAAAAAGGCATACGCCCTTTTTGGCCAAGTGCCTCATTGTGGGCGTTCTGCCTCTTTTCCTATGCTTTAAATACAATTCCAGTCTACCTCCTGAAATCGGTTTCCTGCAATTCTGCCCCGCTTTCAAGTCCTCTTGGCAGCCTTACTTCAGTATATTTTTGGACGATAGCTGTGATTTTTAACTCTGCAGGTTTGTGAATTACAGTGCCCCTGAGCTCCTTTCTTCAACTCGCTTTCTTGTGAGCTGGCCGCAACACCGCAGGATTGCTTCAGGCCCTAATCTGGTTCTGGCACGGCACGCTGAGCCTTTGGTTAATTCCTCTTCCTGGTGGGAAATGAGAGTTAAATTTGCCCGTCCAGACACCTCCAGCTAGTCTCTCATTGGTTCTCCCTATTCCTGTTCATCTTCGGCAGAAATTGCAAACTGGGCCAAACAGGAGGTTAAAGGCACTGACTCTCCAAGTGGAGAGAGTGTTAGTAAAGCGTCTGGAATGTTGCACCCGAGTACCAGGGGACGAGAACTGAGACATATTGGAACACGTCTCCTGATCGCACGGTTGATCATACTCTGGGTTCCACATGCATGTTTTAGCTGAAGGAAGAATCCCTTAAACCTGGACAGTTCAGACCCGTGGAATGGTACTATGCAATATGACTTCAAAGGGTCTTCATTTGCTCACCGAACCTCTCCAATCCTATCACTGCTGCGTTTATGCCCCTGTACACACGCTTGATTCTCTTTCGGAGACATAGCCATCCATAGGTTTTAAGATACTTACTAGTCAGGTACATTCTTAGGCGTTTAATATGGGGTGTTGAGTCCATTTCGTTGAGCAAGGAGTAGCTCTTGTCTATTCCATATTTGGCTTAAGGAACTTTATCTGTGCTCCTTTCAATCTCCGGTTTTATGCAGCACCCCAACTCACCTTTCCCCTTAAGCAAGCATAAGTTGGTTTTCTAAATTTGAGACCCTGTTCTGTTTTGTAATCCAGTTCCTGTGTAGCCAAGTTTACATTCTGTGTATTAGTGATATCTTATGATATTTCTTTTTCTGTGTGACTTATTTCAGTTAGAATCATCGTACCTGAATCCACTCATTATGCTGCTACGGGCCTGATGACATAGAAGTGATTGCTGAGTGATATTGTATTGTACGTAAGTACCACAGCTTCTTTATCCATTTTTCGCTTTCTGCGATATTGAACTTGTCCCGTAAACGCGGTTCTTGTAAACAGAGCCGTCACAAACTTTGGGGTGGCTGTGTCTTTTTCATTTTAATTTCCTTAAGCTATAGGACCATAAGTGGAAATGCCCTAGGCTCTGTTGCTTTGTTTTTTAGATGTTTCATAAACACCATACACTTCTCCGGAGTGGCTGTTGGCAGTTTACATCCCGCCCATTAGCATAACAAGGCTCCCAGTTCTCCATGGCCTGTCCTGCCTTTCTGGATTTTACACTTTTTTCAGAGGACCCTTTTGACCGGGGGGAGGTGAGACTTCATTGTAGTGCAGATTTCCTTTGCAAGCTTGCTTGGTTGGCCAAAAAGTGCGTATGCGTTTTTTCCTGAATATATTCAGGAAAAAACGCATACGCCCTTTTTGGCCAAGTGCATCATTGTGGACGTTCTGCCTCTTTTCCTATGCTTTAAATGCAATTCCAGTCTACCTCCTGAAATCGGTTTCCTGCAATTCTGCCCCGCTTTCAAGTCCTCTTAGCAGCCTTACTTCAGTATATTTTAGGACGATAGCTGTCATTTATAACTCTGCAGGTGTGTGAATTACAGTGCCCCTGAGCTCCTTTCTTCAACTCGCTTTCTTGTGAGCTCGCCGCAACACCGCAGGATTGCTTCAGGCCCTAATCTGGTTCCGGCACGGCACGCTGAGCCTTTGGTTAATTCTTCTTCCTGGTGGGAAATGAGAGTTAAATTTGCCCGTCCAGACACCTCCAGCTAGTCTCTCATTGGTTCTCCCTATTCCTGTACATCTTCCGCAGAAATTGCAAACTGGGCCAAACAGGAGGTTAAAGGCACTGACTCTCCAAGTCGGGAGAGTGTTAGTAAAGCATGTGGAATGTTGCACCCGAGTACTAGGGGACGAGAACTGAGACATATTGGAACACGTCTCCCGATCACACGGTTGATCATACTCTGGGTTCCATGTGCATGTTTTAGCTGAAGGAAGAATCCCTTAAACCTGGAGAGTTGAGACCCGTGGAATGGGTACCATACACTATGACTTCAAAGGGTCTTCATTTGCTCACCGAACCTCTCCAATCCTATCACTGCTGCGTTTATGCCCCTGTACACACGCTTGATTCTCTTTCAGAGACATAGCAATCCATAGGTTTTAAGATACTTACTAGTCAGGTACATTCTTAGGCGTTTAATATGGGGTGTTGAGTCCATTTAGTTGAGCAAGGAGTAGCTCTTGTCTATTCCATATTTGGCTTAAAGAACTTAATCTGTGCTCATTTCAATCTCCGGTTCTATGCAGCACCCCAACTCACCTTTCCCCTTAAGCAAGCATAAGTAAGTTTTCTAAATTTGAGACCCTGTTCTGTTTTGTAATCCAGTTCCTGTGTAGCCAAGTTTACATTCCGTGTATTAGTGATATCTTATGATGTTTCTTTTTCTGTGTGACTTATTTCAGTTAGAATCATCATACCTGAATCCACTCATTATGCTGCTACGGGCCTGATGACATAGATTTCATTGCTGAGTGATATTGCATGGTACGTAAGTACCACAACTTCTTTATCCATTTTTCACTTTCTGCGATATTGAACTTGTACCGTAAACGAGGTTCTTGTAAACAGAGCCGTCCCAAACTTTGGGGTGGCTGTGTCTTTTGATTTTAATTTCCCTAAGCTATAGGACCATAAGTGGAAGTGCCCTAGGCTCCGTTGCTTTGTTTTTTAGATGATTCAGGAAGCACCATACACTTCTTCCAAGTGGCTCTTGGCAATTTACATCCCGCCCATCAGCATAACAAGCCCAGTTCTGCATGGTCTGTCCTGCCTTTCTGGATTTTACACTTTTTTCAGATGGCCCTTTTGACCGGGGGGAAGTGAGACTTCATTGTAGTGCAGATTTCCTTTGCAAGCTTGCTTGGTTGGCCAAAAAGGGCGTATGCGTTTTTTCCTGAATATATTCAGGAAAAAACGCATTCGCCCTTTTTGGCCAACTGCATTATTGTCGATGTTCTGCCTCTTTTCCTATGCTTTAAATGCAATTCCAGTCTACCTCCTGAAATCTGTTGCCTGCAATTGTGCCCCGCTTTCAAGTCCTCTTGGCAGCCTTACTTCAGTATACTTTTGGACTATAGCTGTCATTTATAACTCTGCAGGTTTGTGAATTACAGTGCCCCTGAGCTCCTTTCTTCAACTCGCTTTCTTGTGAGCTGGCCGCAACACCGCAGGATTGCTTCAGGCCCTAATCTGGTTCCGGCACGGAACGCTGAGCCTTTGGTTAATTCCTCTTCCTGGTGGGAAATGAGAGTTAAATTTGCCCGTCCAGACACCTCCAGCTAGTCTCTCATTGGTTCTCCCTATTCCTGTTCATCTTCCGCAGAAATTGCAAACTGGGCCAAACAGGAGGTTAAAGGCACTGACTCTCCAAGTCGGGAGAGTGTTAGTAAAGCGTCTGGAATGTTGCACATGAGTACCAGGGGACGAGAACTGAGACATATAGGAACACGTCTCCCGAGCACACGGTTGTATCATACTCTGGGTTCCACATGCATGTTTTAGCTGAAGGAAGATTCCCTTAAACCTGGAGAGTTGAGACCCGTGGAATGGGTACCATGCAATATGACTTCAAAGGGTCTTCATTTGCTCACCGAACCTCTCCAATCCTATCACTGCTATGTTTATGCCCCTGTACACACGCTTGATTCTCTTTCGGAGACATAGCAATCCATAGCTTTTAAGATACTTACTAGTCAGGTACATTCTTAGGCGTTTAATATGGGGTGTTGAGTCCATTTCGTTGAGCAAGGAGTAGCTCTTGTCTATTCCATATTTGGGTTAAGGAACTTTATCTGTGCTCATTTCAATCTCCGGTTTTAGGCAGCACCCCAACTCACCTTTCCCCTTAAGCAAGCATAAGTTGGTTTTCTAAATTTGAGACCCTGTTCTGTTTTGTAATTCAGTTCCTGTGTAGCCAAGTTTACATTCTATGTAGTAGTGATATCTTATGATGTTTCTTTTTCTGTGTGACTTATTTCAGTTAGAATCATCATACCTGAATCCACTCTTTATGCTGCTATGGGCCTGAAGACATAGATATCATTGCTGAGTGATATTGCATTGTACGTAAGTACCACCACTTCTTTATCCATTTTTCGCTTTCTGCGATATTGAACTTGTACTGTAAACGAGGTTCTTGTATACAGAGCCGTCCCAAATTTTGGGGTGGCTGTGTCTTTTTGATTTTAATTTCCCTATGCTATAGGACCATAAGTGGAAGTGCCCTAGGCTCTGTTGCTTTGTTTTTTAGATGTTTCAGGAAACACCATACACTTCTCCCGAGTGGCTGTTGGCTATTTACATCTCGCCCATCAGCATAACAAGGCTCCCAGTTCTCAATGGCCTGTCCTGCCTTTCTGGATTTTACACTTTTTTCAGATGGCCCTTTTGACCGGGGGGAAGTGAGACTTCATTGTAGTGCAGATTTCCTTTGCAAGCTTGCTTGGTTGGCCAAAAAGGGCGTATGCGTTTTTTCCTGAATATATTCAGGAAAAAACGCATACGCCCTTTTTGGCCAACTGCATTATTGTCGATGTTCTGCCTCTTTTCCTATGCTTTAAATGCAATTCCAGTCTACCTCCTGAAATCTGTTGCCTGCAATTGTGCCCCGCTTTCAAGTCCTCTTGGCAGCCTTACTTCAGTATACTTTTGGACTATAGCTGTCATTTATAACTCTGCAGGTTTGTGAATTACAGTGCCCCTGAGCTCCTTTCTTCAACTCGCTTTCTTGTGAGCTGGCCGCAACACCGCTGGATTGCTTCAGGCCCTAATCTGGTTCCGGCACGGAACGCTGAGCTTTTGGTTAATTCCACTTCTTGGTGGTAAATGAGAGTTACATTTGCCTGTCCAGACACCTGCAGCTAGTCTCTCATTGGTTCTCCCTATTCCTGTTCATCTTCCGCAGAAATTGCAAACTGAGCCAAACAGGAGGTTAAAGGCACTGACTCTCCAAGTCGGGAGAGTGTTAGTAAAGCGTCTGAAATGTTGCAACCGAGTACCCGGGGAAGAGAACTGAGACATATTGGAACACGTCTTCCGATCACACGGTTTATCATACTCTGGGTTGCACATGGATGTTTTAGCTGAAGGAAGAATCCCTTAAACCTGGAGAGTTGAGACCCGTGGAATGGGTACCATGCAATATGACTTCAAAGGGTCTTCATTTGCTCACCGAACTTCTCCAATCCTATCACTGCTGTGTTTATACCCCTGTACACACGCTTGATTCTCTTTCAGAGACATAGCAATCCATAGGTATTCAGATATTACTAGTCAGGTACATTCTTAGGCGTTTAATATGAGGTGTTGTGTCCATTTCGTTGAGCAACGAGTAGCTCTTGTCTATTCCATATTTGCCTTAAGGAACATTATCTGTGCTCATTTCAATCTCTGGTTTTATGCAACACCCCAACTCATCTTTCCCCTTAAGCAAGCATAAGTTGGTTTTCTAAATTTAAGGCTCTGTTCTGTTTTGTAATCCAGTTCCTGTGTAGCCAACTTTACATTCCGTGTATTAGTGATATCTTATGATGTTTCTTTTTCTGTGTGACTTATTTCAGTTAGAATCATCATACCTGAATCCACTCATTATGCTGCTACGGGCCTGATGACATAGATTTCATTGCTGAGTGATATTGCATTGTACGTAAGTACCACAACTTCTTTATCCATTTTTCACTTTCTGCGATATTGAACTTGTCCCGTAAACGAGGTTCTTGTAAACAGAGCCATCCCAAATTTTCGGGTGGCTGTGTCTTTTTGATTTTAATTTCCCTAAGCTATAGGACCATAAGTGGAAGTGCCCTTGGCTCTGTTGCTTTGTTTTTTAGATGTTTCATAAACACCATACACTTCTCCAGAGTGGCTGTTGGCAGTTTACATCCCGCCCATCAGCATAACAAGGCTCCCAGTTCTCCATGGCCTGTCCTGCCTTTCTGGATTTTACACTTTTTTCAGAGGACCCTTTTGACCGGGGGGAAGTGAGACTTCATTGTAGTGCAGATTTCCTTTGCAAGCTTGCTTGGTTGGCCAAAAAGGGCGTATGCGTTTTTTCCTGAATATATTCAGGAAAAAAGGCATACGCCCTTTTTGGCCAAGTGCCTCATTGTGGGCGTTCTGCCTCTTTTCCTATGCTTTAAATGCACTTCCAGTCTACCTCCTGAAATCGGTTTCCTGCAATTCTGCCCCGCTTTCAAGTCCTCTTGGCAGCCTTACTTCAGTATATTTTTGTTCGATAGCTGTCATTTTTAACTCTGCAGGTTTGTGAATTACAGTGCCCCTGAGCTCCTTTCTTCAACTCGCTTTCTTGTGAGCTGGCCGCAACACCGCAGGATTGCTTCAGGCCCTAATCTGGTTCTGGCACGGCACGCTGAGCCTTTGGTTAATTCCTCTTCCTGGTGGGAAATGAGAGTTAAATTTGTCCGTCCAGACACCTCCAGCTAGTCTCTCATTGGTTCTCCCTATTCCTGTTCATCTTCGGCAGAAATTGCAAACTGGGCCAAACAGGAGGTTAAAGGCACTGACTCTCCAAGTGGGGAGAGTGTTAGTAAAGCGTCTGGAATGTTGCACCCGAGTACCAGGGGACGAGAACTGAGACATATTGGAACACGTCTCCTGATCACACGGTTGATCATACTCTGGGTTCCACATGCATGTTTTAGCTGAAGGAAGAATCCCTTAAACCTGTACAGTTCAGACCCGTGGAATGGTACTATGCAATATGACTTCAAAGGGTCTTCATTTGCTCACCGAACCTCTCCAATCCTATCACTGCTGCGTTTATGCCCCTGTACACACGCTTGATTCTCTTTCGGAGACATAGCCATCCATAGGTTTTAAGATACTTACTAGTCAGGTACATTCTTAGGCGTTTAATATGGGGTGTTGAGTCCATTTCATTGAGCAAGGAGTAGCTCTTGTCTATTCCATATTTGGCTTAAGGAACTTTATCTGTGCTCCTTTCAATCTCTGGTTTTATGCAGCACCCCAACTCACCTTTCGCCTTAAGCAAGCATAAGTTGGTTTTCTAAATTTGAGACCCTGTTCTGTTTTGTAATCCAGTTCCTGTGTAGCCAAGTTTACATCCCGTGTATTAGTGATATCTTATGATATTTCTTTTTCTGTGTGACTTATTTCAGTTAGAATCATCGTACCTGAATCCACTCATTATGCTGCTACGGGCCTGATGACATAGAAGTGATTGCTGAGTGATATTGCATTGTACGTAAGTACCACAGCTTCTTTATCCATTTTTCGCTTTCTGCGATATTGAACTTGTCCCGTAAACGAGGTTCTTGTAAACAGAGCCGTCACAAACTTTGGGGTGGCTGTGTCTTTTTCATTTTAATTTCCTTAAGCTATAGGACCATAAGTGGAAATGCCCTAGGCTCTGTTGCTTTGTTTTTTAGATGTTTCATAAACACCATACACTTCTCCGGAGTGGCTGTTGGCCGTTTACATCCCGCCCATCAGCATAACAAGGCTCCCAGTTCTCCATGGCCTGTCCTGCCTTTCTGGATTTTACACTTTTTTCAGAGGACCCTTTTGACCGGGGGGAAGTGAGACTTCATTGTAGTGCAGATTTCCTTTGCAAGCTTTCTTGGTTGGCCAAAAAGGGCGTATGCGTTTTTCCCTGGATATATTCAGCAAAAAACGCATACGCCCTTTTTGGCCAAGTGCATCATTGTCGACGTTCTGCCTCATTTCCTATGCTTTAAATGCAATACCAGTCTACCTCCTGAAATCGGTGTCCTGCAATTCTGCCCCGCTTTCAAGTCCTCTTGGCAGACTTACTTCAGTATATTTTTGGACGATAGCTGTCATTTATAACTCTGCAGGTTTGTGAATTACAGTGCCCCTGAGCTCCTTTCTTCAACTCGCTTTCTTGTGAGCTGGCCGCAACACCGCAGGATTGCTTCAGGCCCTAATCTGGTTCCGGCATGGCACACGGAGCCTTTGGTTAATTCCTCTTCCTGGTGGGAAATGAGAGTTAAATTTGCCCGTCCAGACACCTCCAGCTAGTCTCTCATTGGTTCTCCCTATTCCTGTTCATCTTCCGCAGAAATTGGAAACTGGGCCAAACAGGAGGTTAAAGGCACTGACTCTCCAAGTCGGGAGAGTGTTAGTAAAGCGTCTGGAATGTTACACCCGAGTACCAGGTGACGAGAACTGAGACATATTGGAACACGTCTCCCGATCACATGGTTGATCATACTCTGGGTTCCACATGCATGTTTTAGCTGAAGGCAGAATCCCTTAAACCTGGAGAGTTGAGACCCGTGGAATGGGTACCATGCAATATGACTTCAAATGGTCTTCATTTGCTCACCGAACCTCTCCAAATCTATCACTGCTGCGTTTATACCCCTGTACACACGCTTGATTTTCTTTCAGAGACATAGCAATCCATAGGTTTTAAGATACTTACTAGTCAGGTACATTCTTAGGCGTTTAATATGGGGTGTTCAGTCCATTTCGTTGAGCAAGGAGTAGCTCTTGTCTATTCCATATTTGCCTTAAGGAACATTATCTGTGCTCATTTCAATCTCTGGTTTTATGCAACACCCCAACTCATCTTTCCCCTTAAGCAAGCATAAGTTGGTTTTCTAAATTTAAGGCTCTGTTCTGTTTTGTAATCCAGTTCCTGTGTAGCCAACTTTACATTCCGTGTATTAGTGATATCTTATGATGTTTCTTTTTCTGTGTGACTTATTTCAGTTAGAATCATCATACCTGAATCCACTCATTATGCTGCTACGGGCCTGATGACATAGATTTCATTGCTGAGTGATATTGCATTGTACGTAAGTACCACAACTTCTTTATCCATTTTTCACTTTCTGCGATATTGAACTTGTCCCGTAAACGAGGTTCTTGTAAACAGAGCCATCCCAAATTTTCGGGTGGCTGTGTCTTTTTGATTTTAATTTCCCTAAGCTATAGGACCATAAGTGGAAGTGCCCTTGGCTCTGTTGCTTTGTTTTTTAGATGTTTCATAAACACCATACACTTCTCCAGAGTGGCTGTTGGCAGTTTACATCCCGCCCATCAGCATAACAAGGCTCCCAGTTCTCCATGGCCTGTCCTGCCTTTCTGGATTTTACACTTTTTTCAGAGGACCCTTTTGACCGGGGGGAAGTGAGACTTCATTGTAGTGCAGATTTCCTTTGCAAGCTTGCTTGGTTGGCCAAAAAGGGCGTATGCGTTTTTTCCTGAATATATTCAGGAAAAAAGGCATACGCCCTTTTTGGCCAAGTGCCTCATTGTGGGCGTTCTGCCTCTTTTCCTATGCTTTAAATGCACTTCCAGTCTACCTCCTGAAATCGGTTTCCTGCAATTCTGCCCCGCTTTCAAGTCCTCTTGGCAGCCTTACTTCAGTATATTTTTGTTCGATAGCTGTCATTTTTAACTCTGCAGGTTTGTGAATTACAGTGCCCCTGAGCTCCTTTCTTCAACTCGCTTTCTTGTGAGCTGGCCGCAACACCGCAGGATTGCTTCAGGCCCTAATCTGGTTCTGGCACGGCACGCTGAGCCTTTGGTTAATTCCTCTTCCTGGTGGGAAATGAGAGTTAAATTTGTCCGTCCAGACACCTCCAGCTAGTCTCTCATTGGTTCTCCCTATTCCTGTTCATCTTCGGCAGAAATTGCAAACTGGGCCAAACAGGAGGTTAAAGGCACTGACTCTCCAAGTGGGGAGAGTGTTAGTAAAGCGTCTGGAATGTTGCACCCGAGTACCAGGGGACGAGAACTGAGACATATTGGAACACGTCTCCTGATCACACGGTTGATCATACTCTGGGTTCCACATGCATGTTTTAGCTGAAGGAAGAATCCCTTAAACCTGTACAGTTCAGACCCGTGGAATGGTACTATGCAATATGACTTCAAAGGGTCTTCATTTGCTCACCGAACCTCTCCAATCCTATCACTGCTGCGTTTATGCCCCTGTACACACGCTTGATTCTCTTTCGGAGACATAGCCATCCATAGGTTTTAAGATACTTACTAGTCAGGTACATTCTTAGGCGTTTAATATGGGGTGTTGAGTCCATTTCATTGAGCAAGGAGTAGCTCTTGTCTATTCCATATTTGGCTTAAGGAACTTTATCTGTGCTCCTTTCAATCTCTGGTTTTATGCAGCACCCCAACTCACCTTTCGCCTTAAGCAAGCATAAGTTGGTTTTCTAAATTTGAGACCCTGTTCTGTTTTGTAATCCAGTTCCTGTGTAGCCAAGTTTACATCCCGTGTATTAGTGATATCTTATGATATTTCTTTTTCTGTGTGACTTATTTCAGTTAGAATCATCGTACCTGAATCCACTCATTATGCTGCTACGGGCCTGATGACATAGAAGTGATTGCTGAGTGATATTGCATTGTACGTAAGTACCACAGCTTCTTTATCCATTTTTCGCTTTCTGCGATATTGAACTTGTCCCGTAAACGAGGTTCTTGTAAACAGAGCCGTCACAAACTTTGGGGTGGCTGTGTCTTTTTCATTTTAATTTCCTTAAGCTATAGGACCATAAGTGGAAATGCCCTAGGCTCTGTTGCTTTGTTTTTTAGATGTTTCATAAACACCATACACTTCTCCGGAGTGGCTGTTGGCCGTTTACATCCCGCCCATCAGCATAACAAGGCTCCCAGTTCTCCATGGCCTGTCCTGCCTTTCTGGATTTTACACTTTTTTCAGAGGACCCTTTTGACCGGGGGGAAGTGAGACTTCATTGTAGTGCAGATTTCCTTTGCAAGCTTTCTTGGTTGGCCAAAAAGGGCGTATGCGTTTTTCCCTGGATATATTCAGCAAAAAACGCATACGCCCTTTTTGGCCAAGTGCATCATTGTCGACGTTCTGCCTCATTTCCTATGCTTTAAATGCAATACCAGTCTACCTCCTGAAATCGGTGTCCTGCAATTCTGCCCCGCTTTCAAGTCCTCTTGGCAGACTTACTTCAGTATATTTTTGGACGATAGCTGTCATTTATAACTCTGCAGGTTTGTGAATTACAGTGCCCCTGAGCTCCTTTCTTCAACTCGCTTTCTTGTGAGCTGGCCGCAACACCGCAGGATTGCTTCAGGCCCTAATCTGGTTCCGGCATGGCACACGGAGCCTTTGGTTAATTCCTCTTCCTGGTGGGAAATGAGAGTTAAATTTGCCCGTCCAGACACCTCCAGCTAGTCTCTCATTGGTTCTCCCTATTCCTGTTCATCTTCCGCAGAAATTGGAAACTGGGCCAAACAGGAGGTTAAAGGCACTGACTCTCCAAGTCGGGAGAGTGTTAGTAAAGCGTCTGGAATGTTACACCCGAGTACCAGGTGACGAGAACTGAGACATATTGGAACACGTCTCCCGATCACATGGTTGATCATACTCTGGGTTCCACATGCATGTTTTAGCTGAAGGCAGAATCCCTTAAACCTGGAGAGTTGAGACCCGTGGAATGGGTACCATGCAATATGACTTCAAATGGTCTTCATTTGCTCACCGAACCTCTCCAAATCTATCACTGCTGCGTTTATACCCCTGTACACACGCTTGATTTTCTTTCAGAGACATAGCAATCCATAGGTTTTAAGATACTTACTAGTCAGGTACATTCTTAGGCGTTTAATATGGGGTGTTCAGTCCATTTCGTTGAGCAAGGAGTAGCTCTTGTCTATTCCATATTTGGCTTAAGGAACTTTATCTGTGCTCATTTCAATCTCTGGTTTTATGCAGCACCCCAACTCAACTTTCCCCTGAAGAAAGCATAAGTTGGTGTTCTAAATTTGAGACCCTGTTCTGTTTTGTAATCCAGTTCCTGTGTAGCCAAGTTTACATTCCGTGTATTAGTGATATCTTATGATGTTTCTTTTTCTGTGTGACTTATTTCAGTTAGAATCATCATACCTGAATCCACTCATTATGCTGCTACGGGCCTGATGACATAGATTTCATTGCTGAGTGATATTGCATTGTACGTAAGTACCACAACGTCTTTATCCATTTTTCACTTTCTGCGATATTGAACTTGTACCGTAAACGAGGTTCTTGTAAACAGAGCCGTCCCAAATTTTGGGGTGGCTGTGTCTTTTTGATTTTAATTTCCCTAAGGTATAGGACCATAAGTGGAAATGTCCTAGGCTCTGTTGCTTTGTTTTTTAGATGTTTCAGGAAACACCATACACTTCTCCAGAGTGGCTGCTGGCAAATTACATCCCGCCCATCAGCATAACAAGGCCCCCAGCACTCCATGGCCTGTCCTGCCTTTCTGTATTTTACACTTTTTTCAGATGGCCCTTTTGAGCGGGGGGGAAGGGAGACTTCATTGTGGTTTAGATTTCCTTTGAAAGCTTGCTTGGTTGGCCAAAAAGGGCGTATGCGTTTTTTCCTGAATATATTCAGGAAAAAACGCATACGCCCTTTTTGGCCAAGTGCATCATTGTGGACGTTCTGCCTCTTTTCCTATGCTTTAAATGCAATTCCAGTCTACCTCCTGAAATCGGTTTCCTGCAATTCTGCCCCGCTTTCAAGTCCTCTTGGCAGCCTTACTTCAGTATATTTTTGGACGATAGCTGTCATTTATAACTCTGCAGGTTTGTGAATTACAGTGCCCCTGAGCTCCTTTCTTCAACTCGCTTTCTTGTGAGCTGGCCGCAACACCGCAGGATTGCTTCAGGCCCTAATCTGGTTCCGGCACGGCACGCTGAGCCTTTGGTTAATTCCTCTTCCTGGTGGGAAATGAGAGTTAAATTTGCCCGTCCAGACACCTCCAGCTAGTCTCTCATTGGTTCTCCCTATTCCTGTTCATCTTCCGCAGAAATTGCAAATGGGCCAAACAGGAGGTTAAAGGCACTGATCTCCAAGTCGGGAGAGTGTCAGTAAAGCGTCTGGAATGTTGCACCCGAGTACCAGGGGACGAGAACTGAGACATATTGGAACACGTCTCCCGATCACATGGTTGATCATACTCTGGGTTCCACATGCATGTTTTAGCTGAAGGCAGAATCCCTTAAACCTGGAGAGTTGAGACCCGTGGAATGGGTACCATGCAATATGACTTCAAAGCGTCTTCATTTGCTCACCGAACCTCTCCAATCCTATCACTGCTGCGTTTATGCCCCTGTACACACGCTTGATTCTCTTTCAGAGACATAGCAATTCATAGGTTTTAAGATACTTACTAGTCAGGTACATACTTAGGTGTTTAATATGGGGTGTTGAGTCCATTTCGTTGAGCAAGGAGTAGCTCTTGTCTATTCCATATTTGGCTTAAGGAACTTTATCTGTGCTCATTTCAATCTCTGGTTTTATGCAGCACCCCAACTCACCTTTCCCCTTAAGCAAGCATAAGTTGGTTTCCTAAATTTGAGACCCTGTTCTGTTTTGTAATCCAGTTCCTGTGTACCCAAGTTTACATTCCGTGTATTAGTGATATCTTATGATGTTTCTTTTTCTGTGTGACTTATTTCAGTTAGAGTCATCATACCTGAATCCACTCATTATGCTGCTATGGGCCTGATGACATAGATTTCATTGCTGAGTGATATTGCATTGTACGTAAGTACCACAACTTCTTTATCCATTTTTCACTTTCTGCGATATTCAACTTGTACCGTAAATGAGGTTCTTGTAAACAGAGCCGTCCCAAACTTTGGGGTGGCTGTGTCTTTTTGATTTTAATTTCCCTAAGCTATAGGACCATAAGTGGAAGTGCCCTAGGCTCCGTTGCTTTGTTTTTTAGATGTTTCAGGAAACACCATACACTTCTTCCGAGTGGCTGTTGGCAATTTACATCCCGCCCGTCAGCATAACAAGGCTCCCAGTTCTCCATGGCCTGTCCTGCCTTTCTGGATTTTACACTTTTTTCAGATGGCCCTTTTGACCAGAGGGAAGTGAGACTTTATTGTTGTGCAGATTTCCTTTGCAAGCTTGCTTGGTTGGCCAAAAAGGTCGTATGCGTTTTTTCCTGAATTCAGGAAAAAACGCATACGCCCTTTTTGGCCAAGTGCATCATTGTGGACGTTCTGCCTCTTTTCCTATGCTTTCAGTGCAATTCCAGTCTACCTCCTGAAATCGGTTTCCTGCAATTCTGCCCCGCTTTCAAGTCCTCTTGGCAGCCTTACTTCAGTATATTTTTGGACGATAGCTGTCATTTATAACTCTGCAGGTTTGTGAATTACAGTGCCCCTGAGCTCCTTTCTTCAACTCGCTTTCTTGTGAGCTGGCCGCAACACCGCAGGATTGCTTCAGGCCCTAATCTGGTTCCGGCACGGCACGCTGAGCCTTCGGTTAATTCCTCTTCCTGGTGGGAAATGAGAGTTAAATTTGCCCGTCTAGACACCTCCAGCTAGTCTCTCATTGGTTCTCCCTATTCCTGTTCATCTTCCGCAGAAATTGCAAACAGGGCCAAACAGGAGGTTAAAGGCACTGACTCTCCAAGTCGGGAGAGTGTTAGTAAAGCGTCTGGAATGTTGCACCCGAGTACCAGGAGATGAGAACTGAGACATATTTGAACACGTCTCCCAATCACATGGTTGATCATACTCTGGGGTACACATGCATGTTTTAGATGAAGGAAGAATCCCTTAAACCTGGAGAGTTGAGACCCGTGGAATGGGTACCATGCAATATGACTTCAAAGGGTCTTCATTTGCTCACCGAACCTCTCCAATCCTATCACTGCTATGTTTATGCCCCTGTACACACGCTTGATTCTCTTTCGGAGACATAGCAATCCATAAGTTTTAAGATACTTACCAGTCAGGTACATTTTTAGGCGTTTAATATGGGGTTTTGAGTCCATTTCGTTGAGCAAGGAGTAGCTCTTGTCTATTCCATATTTGGCTTAAGGAACTTTATCTGTGCTCATTTCAATCGCTGGTTCTATGGAGCACCCCAACTCACCTTTCCCCTTAAACAAGCATAAGTTGGTTTTCTAAATTTGAGACCCTGTTCTGTTTAGTAATTCAGTTCCTGTGTAGCCAAGTTTACATTCTGTGTATTAGTGATATCTTATGATGTTTCTTTTTCTGTGTGACTTATTTCAGTTATAATCATCATACCTGAATCCACTCTTTATGCTGCTATGGGCCTGAAGATATAGATTTCATTGCTGAGTGTTAATGCATTGTACGTAAGTACCACAACTTCTTTATCCATTTTTTGCTTTCTGCGATATTGAACTTGTACCGTAAACGAGGTTCTTGTAAACAGAGCCGTCCCAAAGTTTGGGGTGGCTGTGTCTTTTTGATTTTAATTTCCCTAAGCTATAGGACCATAAGTGGAAGTGCCCTAGGCTCTGTTGCTTTGTTTTTTAGATGTTTCAGGAAACACCATACACTTCTCACGAGTGTCTGTTGGCAATTTACATCCCGCCCATCAGCATAACAAGGCTCCCAGTTCCCCATGGTCTGTCCTGCCTTTCTGGATTTTACACTTTTTTCAGATGGCCCTTTTGACCGGGGGGAAGTGAGACTTCATTGTAGTGCAGATTTCCTTTGCAAGCTTGCTTGCTTGCCCAAAAAGGGCGTATGCGTTTTTTCCTGAATATATTCAGGAAAAAAAGCATACGCCCTTTTTGGCCAAGTGCATCATTGTCCACGTTCTGCCTCTTTAATTATGCTTTAAATGCAATTCCAGTCTACTTCCTGAAATTGGTTTCCTGCAATTCTGCCCCGCTTTCAAGTCCTCTTGGCAGTCTTACTTCAGTATATTTTTGGACGATAGCTGTCATTTATAACTCTGCAGGTTTGTGAATTACAGTGCCCCTGAGCTCCTTTCTTCAACTCGCTTTCTTGTGAGCTGGCCGCAAAACCGCAGGTTTGCTTCAGGCCCTAATCTGTTTCCGGCACGGCACGCTGAGCCTTTGATTAATTCCTCTTCCTGGTGGGAAATGAGAGTTAAATTTGCCGTCCAGACACCTCCAGCTAGTCTCTCATTGGTTCTCCCTATTCCTGTTCATCTTCCACAGAAATTGCAAACTGGGCCAAACAGGAGGTTAAAGGCACTGACTCTCCAAGTCGGGAGAGTGTTAGTAAAGCATCTGGAATGTTGCACCCGAGTACCAGGGGACGAGAACTGAGACATATTGGAACACGTCTCCCGATCACATGGTTGATCATACTCTGGGTTCCACGTGCATGTTTTAGCTGAAGGAAGAATCCCTTAAACCTGGAGAGTTGAGACCCGTGGAATGGGTACCATACACTATGACTTCAAAGGGTCTTCATTTGCTCACCGAACCTCTCCAATCCTATCACTGCTGCGTTTATGCCCCTGTACACACGCTTGATTTTCTTTCAGAGACATAGCAATCCATAGGTTTTAAGATACTTACTAGTCAGGTACATTCTTAGGCGTTTAATATGGGGTGTTGAGTCCATTTCGTTGAGCAAGGAGTAGTTCTTGTCTATTCCATATTTGGCTTAAGGAACTTTATCTGTGCTCATTTCAATCTCTGGTTTGATGCAGCACCCCAACTCACCTTTCCCCTTAAGCAAGCATAAGTTGGTTTCCTAAATTTGAGACCCTGTTCTGTTTTGTAATCCAGTTCCTGTTTACCCAAGTTTACATTCCATGTATTAGTGATATCTTATGATGTTTCTTTTTCTGTGTGACTTATTTCAGTTAGAATCATCATACCTGAATCCGCTCATTATGCTGCTATGGGCCTGATGACATAGATTTTATTGCTGAGTGATATTGCATTGTACATAAGTACCACAAATTCTTTATCCATTTTTCACTTTCTGCGATATTGAACTTGTTCCGTAAACGAGGTTCTTGTAAACAGAGCCGTCCCAAACTTTCCGGTAGCTGTGTCTTTTTTATTTTAATTTCCCTAAGCTATAGGACCATAAGTGGAAGTGCCCTAGGCTCCGTTGCTTTGTTTTTTAGATGTTTCAGGAAACACCATACACCTCTCCCGAGTGGCTGTTGGCAATTTACATCCCGCCCGTCAGCATAACAAGGCTCCCAGTTCTCCATGGCCTGTCCTGCCTTTCTGGATTTTACACTTTTTTCAGGTGGCCCTTTTGACCGGGGGGAAGTGAGACTTCATTGTAGTGCAGATTTCCTTTGCAAGCTTGCTTGGTTGGCCAAAAGGGGCGTATGCGTTTTTTCCTGAATATATTCAGAACAAAACGCATACGCCCTTTTAGGCCAAGTGCATCATTGTGGACCTTCTGCCTCTTTTCCTATGCTTTAAATGCAATTCCAGTCTACCTTCTGAAATCGGTTTCCTGCAATTCTGCCCGCTTTCAAGTCCTCTTGGCAGCCTTCCTTCAATATGTGTTAGGACGATAGCCGTCATTTATAACTCTGCAGGTTTGTGAATTACAGTGCCCCTGAGCTCCTTTCTTCAACTCGCTTTCTTGTGAGCTGGTCGCAACACCGCAGGATTGCTTCAGGCCCTAATCTGGTTCCGGCACGGCACGCTGAGCCTTTGGTTAATTCCACTTCCTGGTTGGAAATGACAGTTAAATTTGCCCGTCCAGTCACCTCCAGCTAGTCTCTCATTGGTTCTCCCTATTCCTGTTCATCTTCCTCAGAAATTGCAAACTGGGCCAAACAGGAGGTTAAAGGCACTGACTCTCCAAGTCGGGAGAGTGTTAGTAAAGCGTCTGGAATGTTGCACCCGAGTACCAGAGGACGAGAACTGAGACATATTGGAACACGTCTCCCGATCACACGGTTGATCATACTCTGGGTTCCACATGCATGTTTTAGCTGAAGGAAGAATCCCTTAAACCAGGAGAGTTGAGACCCGTGGAATGGGTACCATGCAATATGACTTCAAAGGGTCTTCATTTGCTCACAGAACCTCTCCAATCCTATCACTGCTGCGTTTATGCCCCTGTACACACGCTTGATTCTCTTTCAGAGACATAGCAATCCATAGGTTTTAAGATACTTAGTAGTCAGGTACATTCTTAGGCGTTTAATATGGGGTGTTGAGTCCATTTCGTTGAGCAAGGAGTAGCTCTTGTCTATTCCATATTTGGCTTAAGGAACTTTATCTGTGCTCATTTCAATCTCTGGATTTATACAGCACCCCAACTCACCTTTCCCCTTAAGCAAGCATAAGTTGGATTTCTAAATTTGAGACCCTGTTCTGTTTTGTAATCCAGTTCCTGTGTAGCCAAGTTTACATTCCGTGTATTAGTGATATCTTATGATGTTTCTTTTTCTGTGTGACTTATTTCAGTTAGAATCATCATACCTGAATCCACTCATTATGCTGCTACGGGCCTTATGACATAGATTTCATTGCTGCCTGATATTGCATTGAACGTAAGTACCACAACTTCTTTATCCATTTTTCACTTTCTGCGATATTGAACTTGTACCGTAAACGAGGTTCTTGTAAACAGAGCCGTCCCAAAGTTTGGGGTGGCTGTGTCTTTTTGATTTTAATTTCCCTAAGCTATAGGACCATAAGTGGAAGTGCCCTAGGCTCTGTTGCTTTGTTTTTTTAGATGTTTCAGGAAACACCATACACATCTCCCAGAGTGGCTCTTGGCAATTTACATCCCGCCCATCAGCATAACAAGGCTCCCAGTTCTCCATGGCCTGTCCTGCCTTTCTGGATTTTACACTTTTTTCAGGTGGCCTTTTTGACCGGGGGGAAGTGAGACTTCATTGTAGTGCAGATTTCCTTTGCAAGCTTGCTTGGTTGGCCAAAAAGGGCGTATGCGTTTTTCCCTGGATATATTCAGCAAAAAACGCATACGCCCTTTTTGGCCAAGTGCATCATTGTCGACGTTCTGCCTCATTTCCTATGCTTTAAATGCAATACCAGTCTACCTCCTGAAATCGGTGTCCTGCAATTCTGCCCCGCTTTCAAGTCCTCTTGGCAGACTTACTTCAGTATATTTTTGGACGATAGCTGTCATTTATAACTCTGCAGGTTTGTGAATTACAGTGCCCCTGAGCTCCTTTCTTCAACTCGCTTTCTTGTGAGCTGGCCGCAACACCGCAGGATTGCTTCAGGCCCTAATCTGGTTCCGGCATGGCACACGGAGCCTTTGGTTAATTCCTCTTCCTGGTGGGAAATGAGAGTTAAATTTGCCCGTCCAGACACCTCCAGCTAGTCTCTCATTGGTTCTCCCTATTCCTGTTCATCTTCCGCAGAAATTGGAAACTGGGCCAAACAGGAGGTTAAAGGCACTGACTCTCCAAGTCGGGAGAGTGTTAGTAAAGCGTCTGGAATGTTTCACCCGAGTACCAGGTGACGAGAACTGAGACATATTGGAACACGTCTCCCGATCACATGGTTGATCATACTCTGGGTTCCACATGCATGTTTTAGCTGAAGGCAGAATCCCTTAAACCTGGAGAGTTGAGACCCGTGGAATGGGTACCATGCAATATGACTTCAAATGGTCTTCATTTGCTCACCGAACCTCTCCAAATCTATCACTGCTGCGTTTATGCCCCTGTACACACGCTTGATTTTCTTTCAGAGACATAGCAATCCATAGGTTTTAAGATACTTACTAGTCAGGTACATTCTTAGGCGTTTAATATGGGGTGTTCAGTCCATTTCGTTGAGCAAGGAGTAGCTCTTGTCTATTCCATATTTGACTTAAGGAACTTTATCTGTGCTCATTTCAATCTCTGGTTTTATGCAGCACCCCAACTCAACTTTCCCCTGAAGAAAGCATAAGTTGGTGTTCTAAATTTGAGACCCTGTTCTGTTTTGTAATCCAGTTCCTGTGTAGCCAAGTTTACATTCCGTGTATTAGTGATATCTTATGATGTTTCTTTTTCTGTGTGACTTATTTCAGTTAGAATCATCATACCTGAATCCACTCATTATGCTGCTACGGGCCTGATGACATAGATTTCATTGCTGAGTGATATTGCATTGTACGTAAGTACCACAACGTCTTTATCCATTTTTCACTTTCTGCGATATTGAACTTGTACCATAAACGAGGTTCTTGTAAACAGAGCCGTCCCAAATTTTGGGGTGGCTGTGTCTTTTTGCTTTTAATTTCCCTAAGGTATAGGACCATAAGTGGAAATGTCCTAGGCTCTGTTGCTTTGTTTTTTAGATGTTTCAGGAAACACCATACACTTCTCCAGAGTGGCTGCTGGCAAATTACATCCCGCCCATCAGCATAACAAGGCTCCCAGCACTCCATGGCCTGTCCTGCCTTTCTGTATTTTACACTTTTTTCAGATGGCCCTTTTGAGCGGGGGGGAAGGGAGACTTCATTGTGGTTTAGATTTCCTTTGAAAGCTTGCTTGGTTGGCCAAAAAGGGCGTATGCGTTTTTTCCTGAATATATTCAGGAAAAAACGCATACGCCCTTTTTGGCCAAGTGCATCATTGTCCACGTTCTGCCTCTTTAATTATGCTTTAAATGCAATTCCAGTCTACTTCCTGAAATTGGTTTCCTGCAATTCTGCCCCGCTTTCAAGTCCTCTTGGCAGCCTTACTTCAGTATATTTTTGGACGATAGCTGTCATTTATAACTCTGCAGGTTTTTGAATTACAGTGCCCCTGAGCTCCTTTCTTCAACTCGCTCTCTTGTGAGCTGGCCGCAACACCGCAGGTTTGCTTCAGGCCCTAATCTGTTTCCGGCTCGGCACGCTGAGCCTTTGGTTAATTCCTCTTCCTGGTGGGAAATGAGAGTTAAATTTGCCCGTCCGGACACCTCCAGCTAGTCTCTCATTGGTTCTCCCTATTCCTGTTCATCTTCCACAGAAATTGCAAATGGGCCAAACAGGAGGTTAAAGGCACTGACTCTCCAAGTCGGGAGAGTGTTAGTAAAGCATCTGGAATGTTGCACCCGAGTACCAGGGGACGAGAACTGAGACATATTGGAACACATCTCCCGATCACACGGTTGATTATACTCTGGGTTCCACATGCATGTTTTAGCTGAAGGAAGAATCCCTTAAACCTGGAGAGTTGAGACCCGTGGAATGGGTACCATGCAATATGACTTCAAAGCGTCTTCATTTGCTCACCGAACCTCTCCAATCCTATCACTGCTGCGTTTATGCCCCTGTACACACGCTTGATTCTCTTTCGGAGACATAGCAATCCATAGGTTTTAAGATACTTACTAGTCAGGTACATTCTTAGGCGTTTAATATGGGGTGTTGAGTCCATTTCGTTGAGCAAGGAGTAGTTCTTGTCTATTCCATATTTGGCTTAAGGAACTTTATCTGTGCTCATTTCAATCTCTGGTTTTATGCAGCACCCCAACTCACCTTTCCCCTTAAGCAAGCATAAGTTGGTTTCCTAAATTTGAGTCCCTGTTCTGTTTTGTAATCCAGTTCCTGTGTACCCAAGTTTACATTCCGTGTATTAGTGATATCTTATGATGTTTCTTTTTCTGTGTGACTTATTTCAGTTAGAATCATTATACCTGAATCCACTCATTATGCTGCTATGGGCCTGATGACATAGATTTCATTGCTGAGTGATATTGCATTGTAGGTAAGTACCACAATTTCTTTATCCATTTTTCACTTTCTGCGATATTGAACTTGTACCGTAAATGAGGTTCTTGTAAACAGAGCCGTCCCAAACTTTGAGGTGGCTGTGTCTTTTTTATTTTAATTTCCCTAAGCTATAGGACCATAAGTGGAAGTGCCCTAGGCTCTGTTGCTTTGTTTTTTAGATGTTTCAGGAAACACCATACACCTCTCCCTAGTGGCTGTTGGCAATTTACATCCCGCCCATCAGCATAACAAGGCTCCCAGTTCTTCGAGGCCTGTCCTGCCTTTCTGGATTTTACACTTTTTTCAGGTGGCCCTTTTGACCGGGGGGAAGTGAGACTTCATTGTAGTGCAGATTTCCTTTGCAAGCTTGCTTGGTTGGCCAAAAAGGGCGTATGCGTTTTTTCCTGAATATATTCAGGAAAAAACGCATACGCCCTTTTTGGCCAAGTGCATCATTGTGGACGTTCTGCCTCTTTTCCTATGCTTTAAATGCAATTCCAGTCTACCTCCTGAAATCGGTTGCCTGCAATTCTGCCCCGCTTTCAAGTCCTCTTGGCAGCCTTACTTCAGTATATTTTTGGACGATAGCTGTCATTTATAACTCTGCAGGTGTGTGAATTACAGTGCCCCTGAGCTCCTTTCTTCAACTCGCTTTCTTGGGAGCTGGCCGCAACACCGCAGGATTGCTTCAGGCCCTAATCTGGTTCCGGCACGGCACGCTGAGCCTTTGGTTAATTCCTCTTCCTGGTGGGAAATGAGAGTTAAATTTGCCCGTCCAGACACCTCCAGCTAGTCTCTCATTGGTTCTCCCTATTCCTGTTCATCTTCCTCAGAAATTGCAAATGGGCCAAACAGGAGGTTAAAGGCACTGATCTCCAAGTCGGGAGAGTGTTAGTAAAGCATCTGGAATGTTGCACCCGAGTACCAGGGGACGAGAACTGAGACATATTGGAACACGTCTCCCGATCACATGGTTGATCATACTCTGGGTTCCACATGCATGTTTTAGCTGAAGGCAGAATCCCTTAAACCTGGAGAGTTGAGACCCGTGGAATGGGTACCATGCAATATGACTTCAAAGGGTCTTCATTTGCTCACCGAACCTCTCCAATCCTATCACTGCTGCGTTTATGCCCCTGTACACACGCTTGATTCTCTTTCAGAGACATAGCAATCCATAGGTTTTAAGATACTTACTAGTCAGGTACATACTTAGGTGTTTAATATGGGGTGTTGAGTCCATTTCGTTGAGCAAGGAGTAGCTCTTGTCTATTCCATATTTGGCTTAAGGAACTTTATCTGTGCTCATTTCAATCTCTGGTTTTATGCAGCACCCCAACTCACCTTTCCCCTTAAGCAAGCATAAGTTGGTTTCCTAAATTTGAGTCCCTGTTCTGTTTTGTAATCCAGTTCCTGTGTACCCAAGTTTACATTCCGTGTATTAGTGATATCTTATGATGTTTCTTTTTCTGTGTGACTTATTTCAGTTAGAGTCATCATACCTGAATCCACTCATTATGCTGCTACGGGCCTGATGACATAGATTTCATTGCTGAGTGATATTGCATTGTACGTAAGTACCACAACTTCTTTATCCATTTTTCACTTTCTGCGATATTCAACTTGTACCGTAAATGAGGTTCTTGTAAACAGAGCCGTCCCAAACTTTGGGGTGGCTGTGTCTTTTTTATTTTAATTTCCCTAAGCTATAGGACCATAAGTGGAAGTGCCCTAGGCTCTGTTGTTTTGTTTTTTAGATGTTTCAGGAAACACCATACACCTCTCCCTAGTGGCTGTTGGCAATTTACATCCCGCCCATCAGCATAACAAGGCTCCCAGTTCTCCGAGGCCTGTCCTGCCTTTCTGGATTTTACACTTTTTTCAGGTGGCCCTTTTGACCAGAGGGAAGTGAGACTTCATTGTTGTGCAGATTTCCTTTGCAAGCTTGCTTGGTTGGCCAAAAAGGTCGTATGCGTTTTTTCCTGAATTCAGGAAAAAACGCATACGCCCTTTTTGGCCAAGTGCATCATTGTGGACGTTCTGCCTCTTTTCCTATGCTTTCAGTGCAATTCCAGTCTACCTCCTGAAATCGGTTTCCTGCAATTCTGCCCCGCTTTCAAGTCCTCTTGGCAGCCTTACTTCAGTATATTTTTGGACGATAGCTGTCATTTATAACTCTGCAGGTTTGTGAATTACAGTGCCCCTGAGCTCCTTTCTTCAACTCGCTTTCTTGTGAGCTGGCCGCAACACCGCAGGATTGCTTCAGGCCCTAATCTGGTTCCGGCACGGCACGCTGAGCCTTCGGTTAATTCCTCTTCCTGGAGGGAAATGAGAGTTAAATTTGCCCGTCTAGACACCTCCAGCTAGTCTCTCATTGGTTCTCCCTATTCCTGTTCATCTTCCGCAGAAATTGCAAACTGGGCCAAACAGGAGGTTAAAGGCACTGACTCTCCAAGTCGGGAGAGTGTTAGTAAAGCGTCTGGAATGTTGCACCCGAGTACCAGGAGATGAGAACTGAGACATATTTGAACACGTCTCCCAATCACATGGTTGATCATACTCTGGGGTACACATGCATGTTTTAGATGAAGGAAGAATCCCTTAAACCTGGAGAGTTGAGACCCGTGGAATGGGTACCATGCAATATGACTTCAAAGGGTCTTCATTTGCTCACCGAACCTCTCCAATCCTATCACTGCTGCATTTATGCCCCTGTACACATGCTGGATTCTCTTTCAGAGACATAGCAATCCATAAGTTTTAAGATACTTACCAGTCAGGTACATTTTTAGGCGTTTAATATGGGGTTTTGAGTCCATTTCGTTGAGCAAGGAGTAGCTCTTGTCTATTCCATATTTGGCTTAAGGAACTTTATCTGTGCTCATTTCAATCGCTGGTTCTATGGAGCACCCCAACTCACCTTTCCCCTTAAACAAGCATAAGTTGGTTTTCTAAATTTGAGACCCTGTTCTGTTTAGTAATTCAGTTCCTGTGTAGCCAAGTTTACATTCTGTGTATTAGTGATATCTTATGATGTTTCTTTTTCTGTGTGACTTATTTCAGTTATAATCATCATACCTGAATCCACTCTTTATGCTGCTATGGGCCTGAAGATATAGATTTCATTGCTGAGTGTTAATGCATTGTACGTAAGTACCACAACTTCTTTATCCATTTTTTGCTTTCTGCGATATTGAACTTGTACCGTAAACGAGGTTCTTGTAAACAGAGCCGTCCCAAAGTTTGGGGTGGCTGTGTCTTTTTGATTTTAATTTCCCTAAGCTATAGGACCATAAGTGGAAGTGCCCTAGGCTCTGTTGCTTTGTTTTTTAGATGTTTCAGGAAACACCATACACTTCTCACGAGTGTCTGTTGGCAATTTACATCCCGCCCATCAGCATAACAAGGCTCCCAGTTCCCCATGGCCTGTCCTGCCTTTCTGGATTTTACACTTTTTTCAGATGGCCCTTTTGACCGGGGGGAAGTGAGACTTCATTGTAGTGCAGATTTCCTTTGCAAGCTTGCTTGCTTGCCCAAAAAGTGCGTATGCGTTTTTTCCTGAATATATTCAGGAAAAAAAGCATACGCCCTTTTTGGCCAAGTGCATCATTGTCCACGTTCTGCCTCTTTAATTATGCTTTAAATGCAATTCCAGTCTACTTCCTGAAATTGGTTTCCTGCAATTCTGCCCCGCTTTCAAGTCCTCTTGGCAGTCTTACTTCAGTATATTTTTGGACGATAGCTGTCATTTATAACTCTGCAGGTTTGTGAATTACAGTGCCCCTGAGCTCCTTTCTTCAACTCGCTTTCTTGTGAGCTGGCCGCAACACCGCAGGTTTGCTTCAGGCCCTAATCTGTTTCCGGCACGGCACGCTGAGCCTTTGGTTAATTCCTCTTCCTGGTGGGAAATGAGAGTTAAATTTGCCGTCCAGACACCTCCAGCTAGTCTCTCATTGGTTCTCCCTATTCCTGTTCATCTTCCACAGAAATTGCAAACTGGGCCAAACAGGAGGTTAAAGGCACTGACTCTCCAAGTCGGGAGAGTGTTAGTAAAGCATCTGGAATGTTGCACCCGAGTACCAGGGGACGAGAACTGAGACATATTGGAACACGTCTCCCGATCACACGGTTGATCATACTCTGGGTTCCACGTGCATGTTTTAGCTGAAGGAAGAATCCCTTAAACCTGGAGAGTTGAGACCCGTGGAATGGGTACCATACACTATGACTTCAAAGGGTCTTCATTTGCTCACCGAACCTCTCCAATCCTATCACTGCTGCGTTTATGCCCCTGTACACACGCTTGATTTTCTTTCAGAGACATAGCAATCCATAGGTTTTAAGATACTTACTAGTCAGGTACATTCTTAGGCGTTTAATATGGGGTGTTGAGTCCATTTCGTTGAGCAAGGAGTAGTTCTTGTCTATTCCATATTTGGCTTAAGGAACTTTATCTGTGCTCATTTCAATCTCTGGTTTTATGCAGCACCCCAACTCACCTTTCCCCTTAAGCAAGCATAAGTTGGTTTCCTAAATTTGAGACCCTGTTCTGTTTTGTAATCCAGTTCCTGTTTACCCAAGTTTACATTCCATGTATTAGTGATATCTTATGATGTTTCTTTTTCTGTGTGACTTATTTCAGTTAGAATCATCATACCTGAATCCGCTCATTATGCTGCTATGGGCCTGATGACATAGATTTTATTGCTGAGTGATATTGCATTGTACATAAGTACCACAAATTCTTTATCCATTTTTCACTTTCTGCGATATTGAACTTGTTCCGTAAACGAGGTTCTTGTAAACAGAGCCGTCCCAAACTTTCCGGTAGCTGTGTCTTTTTTATTTTAATTTCCCTAAGCTATAGGACCATAAGTGGAAGTGCCCTAGGCTCCGTTGCTTTGTTTTTTAGATGTTTCAGGAAACACCATACACTTCTCCCGAGTGGCTGTTGGCAATTTACATCCCGCCCGTCAGCATAACAAGGCTCCCAGTTCTCCATGGCCTGTCCTGCCTTTCTGGATTTTACACTTTTTTCAGGTGGCCCTTTTGACCGGGGGGAAGTGAGACTTCATTGTAGTGCAGATTTCCTTTGCAAGCTTGCTTGGTTGGCCAAAAGGGGCGTATGCGTTTTTTCCTGAATATATTCAGAACAAAACGCATACGCCCTTTTAGGCCAAGTGCATCATTGTGGACCTTCTGCCTCTTTTCCTATGCTTTAAATGCAATTCCAGTCTACCTCCTGAAATCGGTTTCCTGCAATTCTGCCCCGCTTTCAAGTCCTCTTGGCAGCCTTCCTTCAATATGTGTTAGGACGATAGCCGTCATTTATAACTCTGCAGGTTTGTGAATTACAGTGCCCCTGAGCTCCTTTCTTCAACTCGCTTTCTTGTGAGCTGGTCGCAACACCGCAGGATTGCTTCAGGCCCTAATCTGGTTCCGGCACGGCACGCTGAGCCTTTGGTTAATTCCTCTTCCTGGTTGGAAATGACAGTTAAATTTGCCCGTCCAGTCACCTCCAGCTAGTCTCTCATTGGTTCTCCCTATTCCTGTTCATCTTCCTCAGAAATTGGAAACTGGGCCAAACAGGATGTTAAAGGCACTGACTCTCCAAGTCGGGAGAGTGTTAGTAAAGCGTCTGGAATGTTGCACCCGAGTACCAGGGGACGAGAACTGAGACATATTGGAACACGTCTCCCGATCACACGGTTGATCATACTCTGGGTTCCACATGCATGTTTTAGCTGAAGGAAGAATCCCTTAAACCAGGAGAGTTGAGACCCGTGGAATGGGTACCATGCAATATGACTTCAAAGGGTCTTCATTTGCTCACAGAACCTCTCCAATCCTATCACTGCTGCGTTTATGCCCCTGTACACACGCTTGATTCTCTTTCAGAGACATAACAATCCATAGGTTTTAAGATACTTAGTAGTCAGGTACATTCTTAGGCGTTTAATATGGGGTGTTGAGTCCATTTCGTTGAGCAAGGAGTAGCTCTTGTCTATTCCATATTTGGCTTAAGGAACTTTATCTGTGCTCATTTCAATCTCTGGATTTATACAGCACCCCAACTCACCTTTCCCCTTAAGCAAGCATAAGTTGGATTTCTAAATTTGAGACCCTGTTCTGTTTTGTAATCCAGTTCCTGTGTAGCCAAGTTTACATTCCGTGTATTAGTGATATCTTATGATGTTTCTTTTTCTGTGTGACTTATTTCAGTTAGAATCATCATACCTGAATCCACTCATTATGCTGCTACGGGCCTTATGACATAGATTTCATTGCTGCGTGATATTGCATTGAACGTAAGTACCACAACTTCTTTATCCATTTTTCACTTTCTGCGATATTGAACTTGTACCGTAAACGAGGTTCTTGTAAACAGAGCCGTCCCAAAGTTTGGGGTGGCTGTGTCTTTTTGATTTTAATTTCCCTAAGCTATAGGGCCATAAGTGGAAGTGCCCTAGGCTCTGTTGCTTTTTTTTTTTAGATGTTTCAGGAAGCACCATACACATCTCCCAGAGTGGCTCTTGGCAATTTACATCCCGCCCATCAGCATAACAAGGCTCCCAGTTCTCCATGGCCTGTCCTGCCTTTCTGGATTTTACACTTTTTTCAGGTGGCCTTTTTGACCGGGGGGAAGTGAGACTTCATTGTAGTGCAGATTTCCTTTGCAAGCTTGCTTGGTTGGCCAAAAAGGGCGTATGCGTTTTTCCCTGGATATATTCAGCAAAAAACGCATACGCCCTTTTTGGCCAAGTGCATCATTGTCGACGTTCTGCCTCATTTCCTATGCTTTAAATGCAATACCAGTCTACCTCCTGAAATCGGTGTCCTGCAATTCTGCCCCGCTTTCAAGTCCTCTTGGCAGACTTACTTCAGTATATTTTTGGACGATAGCTGTCATTTATAACTCTGCAGGTTTGTGAATTACAGTGCCCCTGAGCTCCTTTCTTCAACTCGCTTTCTTGTGAGCTGGCCGCAACACCGCAGGATTGCTTCAGGCCCTAATCTGGTTCCGGCATGGCACACGGAGCCTTTGGTTAATTCCTCTTCCTGGTGGGAAATGAGAGTTAAATTTGCCCGTCCAGACACCTCCAGCTAGTCTCTCATTGGTTCTCCCTATTCCTGTTCATCTTCCGCAGAAATTGGAAACTGGGCCAAACAGGAGGTTAAAGGCACTGACTCTCCAAGTCGGGAGAGTGTTAGTAAAGCGTCTGGAATGTTTCACCCGAGTACCAGGTGACGAGAACTGAGACATATTGGAACACGTCTCCCGATCACATGGTTGATCATACTCTGGGTTCCACATGCATGTTTTAGCTGAAGGCAGAATCCCTTAAACCTGGAGAGTTGAGACCCGTGGAATGGGTACCATGCAATATGACTTCAAATGGTCTTCATTTGCTCACCGAACCTCTCCAAATCTATCACTGCTGCGTTTATGCCCCTGTACACACGCTTGATTTTCTTTCAGAGACATAGCAATCCATAGGTTTTAAGATACTTACTAGTCAGGTACATTCTTAGGCGTTTAATATGGGGTGTTCAGTCCATTTCGTTGAGCAAGGAGTAGCTCTTGTCTATTCCTTATTTGGCTTAAGGAACTTTATCTGTGCTCATTTCGATCTCTGGTTTTATGCAGCACCCCAACTCAACGTTCCCCTGAAGAAAGCATAAGTTGGTGTTCTAAATTTGAGACCCTGTTCTGTTTCGTAATCCAGTTCCTGTGTAGCCAAGTTTACATTCCGTGTATTAGTGATATCTTATGATGTTTCTTTTTCTGTGTGACTTATTTCAGTTAGAATCATCATACCTGAATCCACTCATTATGCTGCTACAGGCCTGATGACATAGATTTCATTGCTGAGTGATATTGCATTGTACGTAAGTACCACAACGTCTTTATCCATTTTTCACTTTCTGCGATATTGAACTTGTACCGTAAACGAGGTTCTTGTAAACAGAGCCGTCCCAAATTTTGGGGTGGCTGTGTCTTTTTGCTTTTAATTTCCCTAAGGTATAGGACCATAAGTGGAAATGTCCTAGGCTCTGTTGCTTTGTTTTTTAGATGTTTCAGGAAACACCATACACTTCTCCAGAGTGGCTGCTGGCAAATTACATCCCGCCCATCAGCATAACAAGGCTCCCAGCACTCCATGGCCTGTCCTGCCTTTCTGTATTTTACACTTTTTTCAGATGGCACTTTTGAGCGGGGGGGAAGGGAGACTTCATTGTGGTTTAGATTTCCTTTGAAAGCTTGCTTGGTTGGCCAAAAAGGGCGTATGCGTTTTTTCCTGAATATATTCAGGAAAAAACGCATACGCCCTTTTTGGCCAAGTGCATCATTGTCCACGTTCTGCCTCTTTAATTATGCTTTAAATGCAATTCCAGTCTACTTCCTGAAATTGGTTTCCTGCAATTCTGCCCAGCTTTCAAGTCCTCTTGGCAGCCTTACTTCAGTATATTTTTGGACGATAGCTGTCATTTATAACTCTGCAGGTTTTTGAATTACAGTGCCCCTGAGCTCCTTTCTTCAACTCGCTCTCTTGTGAGCTGGCCGCAACACCGCCGGCTTGCTTCAGGCCCTAATCTGTTTCCGGCTCGGCACGCTGAGCCTTTGGTTAATTCCTCTTCCTGGTGGGAAATGAGAGTTAAATTTGCCCGTCCGGACACCTCCAGCTAGTCTCTCATTGGTTCTCCCTATTCCTGTTCATCTTCCACAGAAATTGCAAATGGGCCAAACAGGAGGTTAAAGGCACTGACTCTCCAAGTCGGGAGAGTGTTAGTAAAGCATCTGGAATGTTGCACCCGAGTACCAGGGGACGAGAACTGAGACATATTGGAACACATCTCCCGATCACACGGTTGATTATACTCTGGGTTCCACATGCATGTTTTAGCTGAAGGAAGAATCCCTTAAACCTGGAGAGTTGAGACCCGTGGAATGGGTACCATGCAATATGACTTCAAAGCGTCTTCATTTGCTCACCGAACCTCTCCAATCCTATCACTGCTGCGTTTATGCCCCTCTACACACGCTTGTTTCTCTTTCGGAGACATAGCAATCCATAGGTTTTAAGATACTTACTAGTCAGGTACATTCTTAGGCGTTTAATATGTGGTGTTAGGTCCATTTCGTTGAGCAAGGAGTAGTTCTTGTCTATTCCATATTTGGCTTAAGGAACTTTATCTGTGCTCATTTCAATCTCTGGTTTTATGCAGCACCCCAACTCAACTTTCGCCTGAAGAAAGCATAAGTTGGTGTTCTAAATTTGAGACCCTGTTCTGTTTTGTAATCCAGTTCCTGTGTAGCCAAGTTTACATTCCGTGTATTAGTGATATCTTATGATGTTTCTTTTTCTGTGTGACTTATTTCAGTTAGAATCATCATACCTGAATCCACTCATTATGCTGCTACAGGCCTGATGACATAGATTTCATTGCTGAGTGATATTGCATTGTACGTAAGTACCACAACGTCTTTATCCATTTTTCACTTTCTGCGATATTGAACTTGTACCGTAAACGAGGTTCTTGTAAACAGAGCCGTCCCAAATTTTGGGGTGGCTGTGTCTTTTTGATTTTAATTTCCCTAAGGTATAGGACCATAAGTGGAAATGTCCTAGGCTCTGTTGCTTTGTTTTTTAGATGTTTCAGGAAACACCATACACTTCTCCAGAGTGGCTGCTGGCAAATTACATCCCGCCCATCAGCATAACAAGGCTCCCAGCACTCCATGGCCTGTCCTGCCTTTCTGTATTTTACACTTTTTTCAGATGGCCCTTTTGAGCGGGGGGGAAGGGAGACTTCATTGTGGTTTAGATTTCCTTTGATAGCTTGCTTGGTTGGCCAAAAAGGGCGTATGCGTTTTTTCCTGAATATATTCAGGAAAAAACGCATACGCCCTTTTTGGTCAAGTGCATAATTGTGGACGTTCTGCCTCTTTTCCTATGCTTTAAATGCAATTCCAGTCTACCTCCTGAAATCGGTTTCCTGCAATTCTGCCCCGCTTTCAAGTCCTCTTGGCAGCCTTACTTCAGTATATTTTTGGACGATAGCTGTCATTTATAACTCTGCAGGTGTGTGAATTACAGTGCCCCTGAGCTCCTTTCTTCAACTCGCTTTCTTGGGAGCTGGCCGCAACACCGCAGGATTGCTTCAGGCCCTAATCTGGTTCCGGCACGGCACGCTGAGCCTTTGGTTAATTCCTCTTCCTGGTGGGAAATGAGAGTTAAATTTGCCCGTCCAGACACCTCCAGCTAGTCTCTCATTGGTTCTCCCTATTCCTGTTCATCTTCCGCAGAAATTGCAAATGGGCCAAACAGGAGGTTAAAGGCACTGATCTCCAAGTCGGGAGAGTGTTAGTAAAGCATCTGGAATGTTGCACCCGAGTACCAGGGGACGAGAACTGAGACATATTGGAACACGTCTCCCGATCACATGGTTGATCATACTCTGGGTTCCACATGCATGTTGTAGCTGAAGGCAGAATCCCTTAAACCTGGAGAGTTGAGACCCGTGGAATGGGTACCATGCAATATGACTTCAAAGGGTCTTCATTTGCTCACCGAACCTCTCCAATCCTATCACTTCTGCGTTTATGTCCCTGTACACACGCTTGATTCTCTTTCAGAGACATAGCAATTCATAGGTTTTAAGATACTTACTAGTCAGGTACATACTTAGGTGTTTAATATGGGGTGTTGAGTCCATTTCGTTGAGCAAGGAGTAGTTCTTGTCTATTCCATATTTGGCTTAAGGAACTTTATCTGTGCTCATTTCAATCTCTGGTTTTATGCAGCACCACAACTCACCTTTCCCCTTAAGCAAGCATAAGTTGGTTTCCTAAATTTGAGTCCCTGTTCTGTTTTGTAATCCAGTTCCTGTGTACCCAAGTTTACATTCGGTGTATTAGTGATATCTTATGATGTTTCTTTTTCTGTGTGACTTATTTCAGTTAGAGTCATCATACCTGAATCCACTCATTATGCTGCTATGGGCCTGATGACATAGATTTCATTGCTGAGTGATATTGCATTGTACGTAAGTACCACAACTTCTTTATCCATTTTTCACTTTCTGCGATATTCAACTTGTACCGTAAATGAGGTTCTTGTAAACAGAGCCGTCCCAAACTTTGGGGTGGCTGTGTCTTTTTGATTTTAATTTCCCTAAGCTATAGGACCATAAGTGGAAGTGCCCTAGGCTCCGTTGCTTTGTTTTTTAGATGTTTCAGGAAACACCATACACTTCTTCCGAGTGGCTGTTGGCAATTTACATCCCGCCCGTCAGCATAACAAGGCTCCCAGTTCTCCGAGGCCTGTCCTGCCTTTCTGGATTTTACACTTTTTTCAGGTGGCCCTTTTGACCGGGGGGAAGTGAGACTTCATTGTAGTGCAGATTTCCTTTGCAAGCTTGCCTGGTTGGCCAAAAAGGGCGTATGCGTTTTTTCCTGAATATATTCAGGAAAAAACGCATACGCCCTTTTTGGTCAAGTGCATCATTGTGGACGTTCTGCCTCTTTTCCTATGCTTTAAATGCAATTCCAGTCTACCTCCTGAAATCGGTTTCCTGCAATTCTGCCCCGCTTTCAAGTCCTCTTGGCAGCCTTACTTCAGTATATTTTTGGACGATAGCTGTCATTTATAACTCTGCAGGTGTGTGAATTACAGTGCCCCTGAGCTCCTTTCTTCAACTCGCTTTCTTGGGAGCTGGCCGCAACACCGCAGGATTGCTTCAGGCCCTAATCTGGTTCCGGCACGGCACGCTGAGCCTTTGGTTAATTCCTCTTCCTGGTGGGAAATGAGAGTTAAATTTGCCCGTCCAGACACCTCCAGCTAGTCTCTCATTGGTTCTCCCTATTCCTGTTCATCTTCCGCAGAAATTGCAAACTGGGCCAAACAGGAGGTTAAAGGCACTGACTCTCCAAGTCGGGAGAGTGTTAGTAAAGCATCTGGAATGTTGCACCCGAGTACCAGGGGACGAGAACTGAGACATATTGGAACACATCTCCCGATCACACGGTTGATCATACTCTGGGTTCCACATGCATGTTTTAGCTGAAGGCAGAATCCCTTAAACCTGGAGAGTTGAGACCCGTGGAATGGGTACCATGCAATATGACTTCAAAGGGTCTTCATTTGCTCACCGAACCTCTCCAATCCTATCACTGCTGCGTTTATGCCCCTGTACACACGCTTGATTCTCTTTCAGAGACATAGCAATCCATAGGTTTTAAGATACTTACTAGTCAGGTACATTCTTAGGCGTTTAATATGGGGTGTTGAGTCCATTTAGTTGAGCAAGGAGTAGCTCTTGTCTATTCCATATTTCGCTTAAGGAACTTTATCTGTGCTCATTTCAATCTCAGGTTCTATGCAGCACCCCAACTCACATTTCCCCTTAAGCAAGCATAAGTAAGTTTTCTAAAGTTGAGACCCTGTTCTGTTTTGTAATCCAGTTCCTGTGTAGCCAAGTTTACGTTCCGTGTATTAGTGATATCTTATGATGTTTCTTTTTCTGTGTGACTTATTTCAGTTAGAATCATCATACCTGAATCCACTCATTATACTGCTACGGGCCTGATGACATAGATTTCATTGCTGAGTGATATTACATTGTACGTAAGTACCACAACTACTTTATCAATTTTTCACTTTCTGCGATATTGAACTTGTACCGAAAACGAGGTTCTTGTAAACAGAGCCGTCCCAAACTTTGGGGTGGCTGTGTCTTTTTGATTTTAATTTCCCTAAGCTATAGGACCATAAGTAGAAGTGTCCTAGGCTCTGTTGCTTTGTTTTTTAGATGTTTCAGGAAACACCATACACCTCTCCCTAGTGGCTGTTGGCAATTTACATCCCGCCCATCAGCATAACAAGGCTCCCAGTTGTCCATGGCCTGTCCTGCCTTTCTGGATTTTACACTTTTTTCAGATGGCCCTTTTGACCAGAGGGAAGTGAGACTTCATTGTTGTGCAGATTTCCTTTGCAAGCTTGCTTGGTTGGCCAAAAAGGTCGTATGCGTTTTTTCCTGAATTCAGGAAAAAACGCATACGCCCTTTTTGGCCAAGTGCATCATTGTGGACGTTCTGCCTCTTTTCCTATGCTTTCAGTGCAATTCCAGTCTACCTCCTGAAATCGGTTTCCTGCAATTCTGCCCCGCTTTCAAGTCCTCTTGGCAGCCTTACTTCAGTATATTTTTGGACGATAGCTGTCATTTATAACTCTGCAGGTTTGTGAATTACAGTGCCCCTGAGCTCCTTTCTTCAACTCGCTTTCTTGTGAGCTGGCCGCAACACCGCAGGATTGCTTCAGGCCCTAATCTGGTTCCGGCACGGCACGCTGAGCCTTCGGTTAATTCCTCTTCCTGGAGGGAAATGAGAGTTAAATTTGCCCGTCTAGACACCTCCAGCTAGTCTCTCATTGGTTCTCCCTATTCCTGTTCATCTTCCGCAGAAATTGCAAACTGGGCCAAACAGGAGGTTAAAGGCACTGACTCTCCAAGTCGGGAGAGTGTTAGTAAAGCGTCTGGAATGTTGCACCCGAGTACCAGGAGATGAGAACTGAGACATATTTGAACACGTCTCCCAATCACATGGTTGATCATACTCTGGGGTACACATGCATGTTTTAGATGAAGGAAGAATCCCTTAAACCTGGAGAGTTGAGACCCGTGGAATGGGTACCATGCAATATGACTTCAAAGGGTCTTCATTTGCTCACCGAACCTCTCCAATCCTATCACTGCTGCATTTATGCCCCTGTACACACGCTGGATTCTCTTTCAGAGACATAGCAATCCATAAGTTTTAAGATACTTACCAGTCAGGTACATTTTTAGGCGTTTAATATGGGGTTTTGAGTCCATTTCGTTGAGCAAGGAGTAGCTCTTGTCTATTCCATATTTGGCTTAAGGAACTTTATCTGTGCTCATTTCAATCGCTGGTTCTATGGAGCACCCCAACTCACCTTTCCCCTTAAACAAGCATAAGTTGGTTTTCTAAATTTGAGACCCTGTTCTGTTTAGTAATTCAGTTCCTGTGTAGCCAAGTTTACATTCTGTGTATTAGTGATATCTTATGATGTTTCTTTTTCTGTGTGACTTATTTCAGTTATAATCATCATACCTGAATCCACTCTTTATGCTGCTATGGGCCTGAAGATATAGATTTCATTGCTGAGTGTTCATGCATTGTACGTAAGTACCACAACTTCTTTATCCATTTTTTGCTTTCTGCGATATTGAACTTGTACCGTAAACGAGGTTCTTGTAAACAGAGCCGTCCCAAAGTTTGGGGTGGCTGTGTCTTTTTGATTTTAATTTCCCTAAGCTATAGGACCATAAGTGGAAGTGCCCTAGGCTCTGTTGCTTTGTTTTTTAGATGTTTCAGGAAACACCATACACTTCTCACGAGTGTCTGTTGGCAATTTACATCCCGCCCATCAGCATAACAAGGCTCCCAGTTCCCCATGGCCTGTCCTGCCTTTCTGGATTTTACACTTTTTTCAGATGGCCCTTTTGACCGGGGGGAAGTGAGACTTCATTGTAGTGCAGATTTCCTTTGCAAGCTTGCTTGCTTGCCCAAAAAGGGCGTATGCGTTTTTTCCTGAATATATTCAGGAAAAAAAGCATACGCCCTTTTTGGCCAAGTGCATCATTGTCCACGTTCTGCCTCTTTAATTATGCTTTAAATGCAATTCCAGTCTACTTCCTGAAATTGGTTTCCTGCAATTCTGCCCCGCTTTCAAGTCCTCTTGGCAGTCTTACTTCAGTATATTTTTGGACGATAGCTGTCATTTATAACTCTGCAGGTTTGTGAATTACAGTGCCCCTGAGCTCCTTTCTTCAACTCGCTTTCTTGTGAGCTGGCCGCAACACCGCAGGTTTGCTTCAGGCCCTAATCTGTTTCCGGCACGGCACGCTGAGCCTTTGGTTAATTCCTCTTCCTGGTGGGAAATGAGAGTTAAATTTGCCGTCCAGACACCTCCAGCTAGTCTCTCATTGGTTCTCCCTATTCCTGTTCATCTTCCACAGAAATTGCAAACTGGGCCAAACAGGAGGTTAAAGGCACTGACTCTCCAAGTCGGGAGAGTGTTAGTAAAGCATCTGGAATGTTGCACCCGAGTACCAGGGGACGAGAACTGAGACATATTGGAACACGTCTCCCGATCACACGGTTGATCATACTCTGGGTTCCACGTGCATGTTTTAGCTGAAGGAAGAATCCCTTAAACCTGGAGAGTTGAGACCCGTGGAATGGGTACCATACACTATGACTTCAAAGGGTCTTCATTTGCTCACCGAACCTCTCCAATCCTATCACTGCTGCGTTTATGCCCCTGTACACACGCTTGATTTTCTTTCAGAGACATAGCAATCCATAGGTTTTAAGATACTTACTAGTCAGGTACATTCTTAGGCGTTTAATATGGGGTGTTGAGTCCATTTCGTTGAGCAAGGAGTAGTTCTTGTCTATTCCATATTTGGCTTAAGGAACTTTATCTGTGCTCATTTCAATCTCTGGTTTTATGCAGCACCCCAACTCACCTTTCCCCTTAAGCAAGCATAAGTTGGTTTCCTAAATTTGAGACCCTGTTCTGTTTTGTAATCCAGTTCCTGTTTACCCAAGTTTACATTCCATGTATTAGTGATATCTTATGATGTTTCTTTTTCTGTGTGACTTATTTCAGTTAGAATCATCATACCTGAATCCGCTCATTATGCTGCTATGGGCCTGATGACATAGATTTTATTGCTGAGTGATATTGCATTGTACATAAGTACCACAAATTCTTTATCCATTTTTCACTTTCTGCGATATTGAACTTGTTCCGTAAACGAGGTTCTTGTAAACAGAGCCGTCCCAAACTTTCCGGTAGCTGTGTCTTTTTTATTTTAATTTCCCTAAGCTATAGGACCATAAGTGGAAGTGCCCTAGGCTCCGTTGCTTTGTTTTTTAGATGTTTCAGGAAACACCATACACTTCTCACGAGTGTCTGTTGGCAATTTACATCCCGCCCATCAGCATAACAAGGCTCCCAGTTCCCCATGGCCTGTCCTGCCTTTCTGGATTTTACACTTTTTTCAGATGGCCCTTTTGACCGGGGGGAAGTGAGACTTCATTGTAGTGCAGATTTCCTTTGCAAGCTTGCTTGCTTGCCCAAAAAGGGCGTATGCGTTTTTTCCTGAATATATTCAGGAAAAAAAGCATACGCCCTTTTTGGCCAAGTGCATCATTGTCCACGTTCTGCCTCTTTAATTATGCTTTAAATGCAATTCCAGTCTACTTCCTGAAATTGGTTTCCTGCAATTCTGCCCCGCTTTCAAGTCCTCTTGGCAGTCTTACTTCAGTATATTTTTGGACGATAGCTGTCATTTATAACTCTGCAGGTTTGTGAATTACAGTGCCCCTGAGCTCCTTTCTTCAACTCGCTTTCTTGTGAGCTGGCCGCAACACCGCAGGTTTGCTTCAGGCCCTAATCTGTTTCCGGCACGGCACGCTGAGCCTTTGGTTAATTCCTCTTCCTGGTGGGAAATGAGAGTTAAATTTGCCGTCCAGACACCTCCAGCTAGTCTCTCATTGGTTCTCCCTATTCCTGTTCATCTTCCACAGAAATTGCAAACTGGGCCAAACAGGAGGTTAAAGGCACTGACTCTCCAAGTCGGGAGAGTGTTAGTAAAGCATCTGGAATGTTGCACCCGAGTACCAGGGGACGAGAACTGAGACATATTGGAACACGTCTCCCGATCACACGGTTGATCATACTCTGGGTTCCACGTGCATGTTTTAGCTGAAGGAAGAATCCCTTAAACCTGGAGAGTTGAGACCCGTGGAATGGGTACCATACACTATGACTTCAAAGGGTCTTCATTTGCTCACCAAACCTCTCCAATCCTATCACTGCTGCGTTTATGCCCCTGTACACACGCTTGATTTTCTTTCAGAGACATAGCAATCCATAGGTTTTAAGATACTTACTAGTCAGGTACATTCTTAGGCGTTTAATATGGGGTGTTGAGTCCATTTCGTTGAGCAAGGAGTAGTTCTTGTCTATTCCATATTTGGCTTAAGGAACTTTATCTGTGCTCATTTCAATCTCTGGTTTTATGCAGCACCCCAACTCACCTTTCCCCTTAAGCAAGCATAAGTTGTTTTCCTAAATTTGAGACCCTGTTCTGTTTTGTAATCCAGTTCCTGTTTACCCAAGTTTACATTCCATGTATTAGTGATATCTTATGATGTTTCTTTTTCTGTGTGACTTATTTCAGTTAGAATCATCATACCTGAATCCGCTCATTATGCTGCTATGGGCCTGATGACATAGATTTTATTGCTGAGTGATATTGCATTGTACATAAGTACCACAAATTCTTTATCCATTTTTCACTTTCTGCGATATTGAACTTGTTCCGTAAACGAGGTTCTTGTAAACAGAGCCGTCCCAAACTTTCCGGTAGCTGTGTCTTTTTGATTTTAATTTCCCTAAGCTATAGGACCATAAGTGGAAGTGCCCTAGGCTCCGTTGCTTTGTTTTTTAGATGTTTCAGGAAACACCATACACTTCTCCCGAGTGGCTGTTGGCAATTTACATCCCGCCCGTCAGCATAACAAGGCTCCCAGTTCTCCATGGCCTGTCCTGCCTTTCTGGATTTTACACTTTTTTCAGGTGGCCCTTTTGACCGGGGGGAAGTGAGACTTCATTGTAGTGCAGATTTCCTTTGCAAGCTTGCTTGGTTGGCCAAAAGGGGCGTATGCGTTTTTTCCTGAATATATTCAGAAAAAAACGCATACGCCCTTTTTGGTCAAGTGCATCATTGTGGACGTTCTGCCTCTTTTCCTATGCTTTAAATGCAATTCCAGTCTACCTCCTGAAATCGGTTTCCTGCAATTCTCCCCCGCTTTCAAGTCCTCTTGGCAGCCTTACTTCAGTATATTTTAGGACGATAGCTGTCATTTATAACTCTGCAGGTGTGTGAATTACAGTGCCCCTGAGCTCCTTTCTTCAACTCGCTTTCTTGTGAGCTCGCCGCAACACCGCAGGATTGCTTCAGGCCCTAATCTGGTTCCGGCACGGCACGCTGAGCCTTTGGTTAATTCTTCTTCCTGGTGGGAAATGAGAGTTAAATTTGCCTGTCCAGACACCTCCAGCTAGTCTCTCATTGGTTCTCCCTATTCCTGTACATCTTCCGCAGAAATTGCAAACTGGGCCAAACAGGAGGTTAAAGGCACTGACTCTCCAAGTCGGGAGAGTGTTAGTAAAGCATGTGGAATGTTGCACCCGAGTACTAGGGGACGAGAAGTGAGACATATTGGAACACGTCTCCCGATCACACGGTTGATCATACTCTGGGTTCCACGTGCATGTTTTAGCTGAAGGAAGAATCCCTTAAACCTGGAGAGTTGAGACCCGTGGAATGGGTACCATGCAATATGACTTCAAAGGGTCTTCATTTGCTCACCGAACCTCTCCAATCCTATCACTGCTGCATTTATGCCCCTGTACACACGCTGGATTCTCTTTCAGAGACATAGCAATCCATAAGTTTTAAGATACTTACCAGTCAGGTACATTTTTAGGCGTTTAATATGGGGTTTTGAGTCCATTTCGTTGAGCAAGGAGTAGCTCTTGTCTATTCCATATTTGGCTTAAGGAACTTTATCTGTGCTCATTTCAATCGCTGGTTCTATGGAGCACCCCAACTCACCTTTCCCCTTAAACAAGCATAAGTTGGTTTTCTAAATTTGAGACCCTGTTCTGTTTAGTAATTCAGTTCCTGTGTAGCCAAGTTTACATTCTGTGTATTAGTGATATCTTATGATGTTTCTTTTTCTGTGTGACTTATTTCAGTTATAATCATCATACCTGAATCCACTCTTTATGCTGCTATGGGCCTGAAGATATAGATTTCATTGCTGAGTGTTAATGCATTGTACGTAAGTACCACAACTTCTTTATCCATTTTTTGCTTTCTGCGATATTGAACTTGTACCGTAAACGAGGTTCTTGTAAACAGAGCCGTCCCAAAGTTTGGGGTGGCTGTGTCTTTTTGATTTTAATTTCCCTAAGCTATAGGACCATAAGTGGAAGTGCCCTAGGCTCTGTTGCTTTGTTTTTTAGATGTTTCAGGAAAAACCATACACTTCTCACGAGTGTCTGTTGGCAATTTACATCCCGCCCATCAGCATAACAAGGCTCCCAGTTCCCCATGGCCTGTCCTGCCTTTCTGGATTTTACACTTTTTTCAGATGGCCCTTTTGACCGGGGGGAAGTGAGACTTCATTGTAGTGCAGATTTCCTTTGCAAGCTTGCTTGCTTGCCCAAAAAGGGCGTATGCGTTTTTTTCTGAATATATTCAGGAAAAAAAGCATACGCCCTTTTTGGCCAAGTGCATCATTGTCCACGTTCTGCCTCTTTAATTATGCTTTAAATGCAATTCCAGTCTACTTCCTGAAATTGGTTTCCTGCAATTCTGCCCCGCTTTCAAGTCCTCTTGGCAGTCTTACTTCAGTATATTTTTGGACGATAGCTGTCATTTATAACTCTGCAGGTTTGTGAATTACAGTGCCCCTGAGCTCCTTTCTTCAACTCGCTTTCTTGTGAGCTGGCCGCAACACCGCAGGTTTGCTTCAGGCCCTAATCTGTTTCCGGCACGGCACGCTGAGCCTTTGGTTAATTCCTCTTCCTGGTGGGAAATGAGAGTTAAATTTGCCGTCCAGACACCTCCAGCTAGTCTCTCATTGGTTCTCCCTATTCCTGTTCATCTTCCACAGAAATTGCAAACTGGGCCAAACAGGAGGTTAAAGGCACTGACTCTCCAAGTCGGGAGAGTGTTAGTAAAGCATCTGGAATGTTGCACCCGAGTACCAGGGGACGAGAACTGAGACATATTGGAACACGTCTCCCGATCACACGGTTGATCATACTCTGGGTTCCACGTGCATGTTTTAGCTGAAGGAAGAATCCCTTAAACCTGGAGAGTTGAGACCCGTGGAATGGGTACCATACACTATGACTTCAAAGGGTCTTCATTTGCTCACCGAACCTCTCCAATCCTATCACTGCTGCGTTTATGCCCCTGTACACACGCTTGATTTTCTTTCAGAGACATAGCAATCCATAGGTTTTAAGATACTTACTAGTCAGGTACATTCTTAGGCGTTTAATATGGGGTGTTGAGTCCATTTCGTTGAGCAAGGAGTAGTTCTTGTCTATTCCATATTTGGCTTAAGGAACTTTATCTGTGCTCATTTCAATCTCTGGTTTTATGCAGCACCCCAACTCACCTTTCCCCTTAAGCAAGCATAAGTTGGTTTCCTAAATTTGAGACACTGTTCTGTTTTGTAATCCAGTTCCTGTTTACCCAAGTTTACATTCCATGTATTAGTGATATCTTATGATGTTTCTTTTTCTGTGTGACTTATTTCAGTTAGAATCATCATACCTGAATCCGCTCATTATGCTGCTATGGGCCTGATGACATAGATTTTATTGCTGAGTGATATTGCATTGTACATAAGTACCACAAATTCTTTATCCATTTTTCACTTTCTGCGATATTGAACTTGTTCCGTAAACGAGGTTCTTGTAAACAGAGCCGTCCCAAACTTTCCGGTAGCTGTGTCTTTTTTATTTTAATTTCCCTAAGCTATAGGACCATAAGTGGAAGTGCCCTAGGCTCCGTTGCTTTGTTTTTTAGATGTTTCAGGAAACACCATACACTTCTCACGAGTGTCTGTTGGCAATTTACATCCCGCCCATCAGCATAACAAGGCTCCCAGTTCCCCATGGCCTGTCCTGCCTTTCTGGATTTTACACTTTTTTCAGATGGCCCTTTTGACCGGGGGGAAGTGAGACTTCATTGTAGTGCAGATTTCCTTTGCAAGCTTGCTTGCTTGCCCAAAAAGGGCGTATGCGTTTTTTCCTGAATATATTCAGGAAAAAAAGCATACGCCCTTTTTGGCCAAGTGCATCATTGTCCACGTTCTGCCTCTTTAATTATGCTTTAAATGCAATTCCAGTCTACTTCCTGAAATTGGTTTCCTGCAATTCTGCCCCGCTTTCAAGTCCTCTTGGCAGTCTTACTTCAGTATATTTTTGGACGATAGCTGTCATTTATAACTCTGCAGGTTTGTGAATTACAGTGCCCCTGAGCTCCTTTCTTCAACTCGCTTTCTTGTGAGCTGGCCGCAACACCGCAGGTTTGCTTCAGGCCCTAATCTGTTTCCGGCACGGCACGCTGAGCCTTTGGTTAATTCCTCTTCCTGGTGGGAAATGAGAGTTAAATTTGCCGTCCAGACACCTCCAGCTAGTCTCTCATTGGTTCTCCCTATTCCTGTTCATCTTCCACAGAAATTGCAAACTGGGCCAAACAGGAGGTTAAAGGCACTGACTCTCCAAGTCGGGAGAGTGTTAGTAAAGCATCTGGAATGTTGCACCCGAGTACCAGGGGACGAGAACTGAGACATATTGGAACACGTCTCCCGATCACACGGTTGATCATACTCTGGGTTCCACGTGCATGTTTTAGCTGAAGGAAGAATCCCTTAAACCTGGAGAGTTGAGACCCGTGGAATGGGTACCATACACTATGACTTCAAAGGGTCTTCATTTGCTCACCAAACCTCTCCAATCCTATCACTGCTGCGTTTATGCCCCTGTACACACGCTTGATTTTCTTTCAGAGACATAGCAATCCATAGGTTTTAAGATACTTACTAGTCAGGTACATTCTTAGGCGTTTAATATGGGGTGTTGAGTCCATTTCGTTGAGCAAGGAGTAGTTCTTGTCTATTCCATATTTGGCTTAAGGAACTTTATCTGTGCTCATTTCAATCTCTGGTTTTATGCAGCACCCCAACTCACCTTTCCCCTTAAGCAAGCATAAGTTGTTTTCCTAAATTTGAGACCCTGTTCTGTTTTGTAATCCAGTTCCTGTTTACCCAAGTTTACATTCCATGTATTAGTGATATCTTATGATGTTTCTTTTTCTGTGTGACTTATTTCAGTTAGAATCATCATACCTGAATCCGCTCATTATGCTGCTATGGGCCTGATGACATAGATTTTATTGCTGAGTGATATTGCATTGTACATAAGTACCACAAATTCTTTATCCATTTTTCACTTTCTGCGATATTGAACTTGTTCCGTAAACGAGGTTCTTGTAAACAGAGCCGTCCCAAACTTTCCGGTAGCTGTGTCTTTTTGATTTTAATTTCCCTAAGCTATAGGACCATAAGTGGAAGTGCCCTAGGCTCCGTTGCTTTGTTTTTTAGATGTTTCAGGAAACACCATACACTTCTCCCGAGGGGCTGTTGGCAATTTACATCCCGCCCGTCAGCATAAAGAGGCTCCCAGTTCTCCATGGCCTGTCCTGCCTTTCTGGATTTTACACTTTTTTCAGGTGGCCCTTTTGACTGGGGGGAAGTGAGACTTCATTGTAGTGCAGATTTCCTTTGCAAGCTTGCTTGGTTGGCCAAGAAGGGCGTATTCGTTTTTTCCTGAATTCAGGAAAAAACGCATACGCCCTTTTTGGCCAAGTGCATCATTGTGGACGTTCTGCCTCTTTTCCTATGCTTTAAATGCAATTCCAGTCTACCTCCTGAAATCGGTTTCCTGCAATTCTGCCCCGCTTTCAAGTCCTCTTGGCAGCCTTACTTCAGTATATTTTAGGACGATAGCTGTCATTTATAACTCTGCAGGTGTGTGAATTACAGTGCCCCTGAGCTCCTTTCTTCAACTCGCTTTCTTGTGAGCTCGCCGCAACACCGCAGGATTGCTTCAGGCCCTAATCTGGTTCCGGCACGGCACGCTGAGCCTTTGGTTAATTCTTCTTCCTGGTGGGAAATGAGAGTTAAATTTGCCCGTCCAGACACCTCCAGCTAGTCTCTCATTGGTTCTCCCTATTCCTGTACATCTTCCGCAGAAATTGCAAACTGGGCCAAACAGGAGGTTAAAGGCACTGACTCTCCAAGTCGGGAGAGTGTTAGTAAAGCATGTGGAATGTTGCACCCGAGTACTAGGGGACGAGAACTGAGACATATTGGAACACGTCTCCCGATCACACGGTTGATCATACTCTGGGTTCCACGTGCATGTTTTAGCTGAAGGAAGAATCCCTTAAACCTGGAGAGTTGAGACCCGTGGAATGGGTACCATACACTATGACTTCAAAGGGTCTTCATTTGCTCACCGAACCTCTCCAATCCTATCACTGCTGCGTTTATGCCCCTGTACACACGCTTGATTTTCTTTCAGAGACATAGCAATCCATAGGTTTTAAGATACTTACTAGTCAGGTACATTCTTAGGCGTTTAATATGGGGTGTTGAGTCCATTTCGTTGAGCAAGGAGTAGTTCTTGTCTATTCCATATTTGGCTTAAGGAACTTTATCTGTGCTCATTTCAATCTCTGGATTGATGCAGCACCCCAACTCACCTTTCCCCTTAAGCAAGCATAAGTTGGTTTCCTAAATTTGAGACCCTGTTCTGTTTTGTAATCCAGTTCCTGTGTAGCCAAGTTTACATTCCGTGTATTAGTGATATCTTATGATGTTTCTTTTTCTGTGTGACTTATTTCAGTTAGAATCATCATACCTGAATCCACTCATTATGCTGCTATGGGCCTGATGACAGAGATTTCATTGCTGAGTGATACTGCATTGTACGTAAGTACCACAACTTCTTTATCCATTTTTCACTTTCTGCGATATTGAACTTGTTCCGTAAACGAGGTTCTTGTAAACAGAGCCGTCCCAAACTTTGGGGTGGCTGTGTCTTTTTGATTTTAATTTCCCTAAGCTATAGGACCATAAGTGGAAGTGCCCTAGGCTCCGTTGCTTTGTTTTTTAGATGTTTCAGGAAACACCATACACTTCTCCCGAGTGGCTGTTGGCAATTTACATCCCGCCCGTCAGCATAACAAGGCTCCCAGTTCTCCATGGCCTGTCCTGCCTTTCTGGATTTTACACTTTTTTCAGGTGGCCCTTTTGACTGGGGGGAAGTGAGACTTCATTGTAGTGCAGATTTCCTTTGCAAGCTTGCTTGGTTGGCCAAAAGGGGCGTATGCGTTTTTTCCTGAATATATTCAGAAAAAAACGCATACGCCCTTTTTGGTCAAGTGCATCATTGTGGACGTTCTGCCTCTTTTCCTATGCTTTAAATGCAATTCCAGTCTACCTCCTGAAATCGGTTTCCTGCAATTCTGCCCCGCTTTCAAGTCCTCTTGGCAGCCTTACTTCAGTATATTTTAGGACGATAGCTGTCATTTATAACTCTGCAGGTGTGTGAATTACAGTGCCCCTGAGCTCCTTTCTTCAACTCGCTTTCTTTTGAGCTCGCCGCAACACCGCAGGATTGCTTCAGGCACTAATCTGGTTCCGGCACGGCACGCTGAGCCTTTGGTTAATTCCTCTTCCTGGTGGGAAATGAGAGTTAAATTTGCCCGTCCAGACACCTCCAGCTAGTCTCTCATTGGTTCTCCCTATTCCTGTTCATCTTCCGCAGAAGTTGCAAACTGGGCCAAACAGGAGGTTAAAGGCACTGACTCTCCAAGTCGGGAGAGTGTTAGTAAAGCGTCTGGAATGTTGCACCCGAGTACCAGGGGACGAGAACTGAGACATATTGGAACACGTCTCCCGATCACACGGTTGATCATACTCTGTGTTCCACGTGTATGTTTTACCTGAAGGCAGAATCCCTTAAACCTGGAGAGTTGAGACCCGTGGAATGGGTACCATGCAATATGACTTCAAAGTGTCTTCATTTGCTCACCGAACCTCTCCAATCCTATCACTGCTGTGTTTATGCCCCTGTACACACGCTTGATTTTCTTTCAGAGACATAGCAATCCATAGGTTTTAAGATACTTACTAGTCAGGTACATTCTTAGGCGTTTAATATGGGGTGTTGAGTCCATTTCGTTGAGCAAGGAGTAGTTCTTGTCTATTCCATATTTGGCTTAAGGAACTTTATCTGTGCTCATTTCAATCTCTGGTTTGATGCAGCACCCCAACTCACCTTTCCCCTTAAGCAAGCATAAGTTGGTTTCCTAAATTTGAGACCCTGTTCTGTTTTGTAATCCAGTTCCTGTGTACCCAAGTTTACATTCCATGTATTAGTGATATCTTATGATGTTTCTTTTTCTGTGTGACTTATTTCAGTTAGAATCATCATACCTGAATCCACTCATTATGCTGCTACGGGCCTGATGACATAGATTTCATTGCTGAGTGATATTGCATTGTACATAAGTACCACAAATTCTTTATCCATTTTTCACTTTCTGCGATATTGAACTTGTACCGTAAATGAGGTTCTTGTAAACAGAGCCGTCCCAAACTTTGGGGTGGCTGTGTCTTTTTGATTTTAATTTCCCTAAGCTATAGGACCATAAGTGGAAGTGCCCTAGGCTCTGTTGCTTTGTTTTTTAGATGTTTCAGGAAACACCATACACCTCTCCTGAGTGGCTGTTGGCAATTTACATCCCGCCCATCAGCATAACAAGGCTCCCAGTTCTCCATGGCCTGTCCTGCCTTTCTGGATTTTACACTTTTTTCAGGTGGCCCTTTTGACCGGGGGGAAGTGAGACTTCATTGTAGTGCAGATTTCCTTTGCAAGCTTGCTTAGTGGGCCAAAAAGTGCGTATGCGTTTTTTCCTGAATATATTCAGGAAAAAACGCATACACCCTTTTTGGCCAAGTGCATCATTGTGGACGTTCTGCCTCTTTTCCTATGCTTTAAATGCAATTCCAGTCTACCTCCTGAAATTGGTTTCTTGCAATTCTGCCCCGCTTTCAAGTCCTCTTGGCAACCTTACTTCAGTATATTTTTGGACGATAGCTGTCATTTATAACTCTGCAGGTTTGTGAATTACAGTGCCCCTGAGCTCCTTTCTTCAACTCGTTTCTTGTGAGCCTGCCGCAACACCGCAGGATTGCTTCAGGCCCTAATCTGGTTCCGGCACGGCACGCTGAGCCTTCGGTTAATTCCTCTTCCTGGTGGGAAATGAGAGTTAAATTTGCCCGTCCAGACACCTCTAGCTAGTCTCTCATTGGTTCTCCCTATTCCTGTTCATCTTCCGCAGAAATTGCAAATGGGCCAAACAGGAGGTTAAAGGCACTGACTCTCCAAGTCGGGAGAGTGTTAGTAAAGTGTCTGGAATGATGCACCCGAGTACCAGGGACGAGAACTGAGACATATTGGAACACGTCTCCCGATCACACGGTTGATCATACTCTGGGTTCCACATGCATGTTTTAGCTGAAGGCAGAATCCCTTAAACCTGGAGAGTTGAGACCCGTGGAATGGGTACCATGCAATATGACTTCAAAGGGTCTTCATTTGCTCACCGAACCTCTCCAATCCTATCACTGCTGTGTTTATGCCCCTGTACACACGCTTGATTCTCTTTCAGAGACACAGCAATCCATAGGTTTTAAGATACTTACTAGTCAGGTACATTCTTAGGCGTTTAATATGGGGTGTTGAGTCCATTTAGTTGAGCAAGGAGTAGCTCTTGTCTATTCCATATTTGGCTTAAGGAACTTTATCTGTGCTCATTTCAATCTCAGGTTCTATGCAGCACCCCAACTCAACTTTCCCCTTAAGCAAGCATAAGTAAGTTTTCTAAATTTGAGAGCATGTTCTGTTTTGTAATCCAGTTCCTGTGTAGCCAAGTTTACATTCCGTGTATTAGTGATATCTTATGATGTTTCTTTTTCTGTGTGACTTATTTCAGTTAGAATCATCATACCTGAATCCACTCATTATGCTGCTACGGACCTGATGACATAGATTTCATTGCTGAGTGATATTGCATTGTACGTAAGTATCAGAACTTCTTTATCCATTTTTCACTTTCTGCGATATTGAACTTGTTCCGTAAACGAGGTTCTTGTAAACAGAGCCGTCCCAAACTTTCCGGTAGCTGTGTCTTTTTGATTTTAATTTCCCTAAGCTATAGGACCATAAGTGGAAGTGCCCTAGGCTCCGTTGCTTTGTTTTTTAGATGTTTCAGGAAACACCATACACTTCTCCCGTGTGGCTGTTGGCAATTTACATCCCGACCATCAGCATAACAAGGCTCCCAGTTGTCCATGGCCTGTCCTGCCTTTCTGGATTTTACACTTTTTTCAGATGGCCCTTTTGACCAGAGGGAAGTGAGACTTCATTGTAGTGCAGATTTCCTTTGCAAGCTTGCGTGGTTGGCCAAGAAGGGCGTATGCGTTTTTTCCTAAATTCAGGAAAAAACGCATACGCCCTTTTTGGCCAAGTGCATCATTGTGGACGTTCTGCCTCTTTTCCTATGCTTTAAATGCAATTCCAGTCTACCTCCTGAAATCGGTTTCCTGCAATTCTGCCCCGCTTTCAAGTCCTCTTGGCAGCCTTACTTCAGTATATTTTTGGACGATAGCTGTCATTTATAACTCTGCAGGTGTGTGAATTACAGTGCCCCTGAGCTCCTTTCTTCAACTCGTTTCTTGTGAGCTGGCCGCAACACCGCAGGATTGCTTCAGGCCCTAATCTGGTTCCGGCACGGCACGCTGAGCCTTTGGTTAATTCCTCTTCCTGGTGGGAAATGAGAGTTAAATTTGCCCGTCCAGACACCTCCAGCTAGTCTCTCATTGGTTCTCCCTATTCCTGTTCATCTTCCGCAGAAATTGCAAATGGGCCAAACAGGAGGTTAAAGGCACTGACTCTCCAAGTCGGGAGAGTGTTAGTAAAGCGTCTGGAATGTTGCACCCGAGTACCAGGGGACGAGAACTGAGACATATTGGAACACGTCTCCCGATCACACGGTTGATCATACTCTGGGTTCCATATGCATGTTTTAGCTGAAGGCAGAATCCCTTAAACCTGGAGAGTTGAGACCCGTGGAATGGGTACCATGCAATATGACTTCAAAGGGTCTTCATTTGCTCACCGAACCTCTCCAATCCTATCACTGCTGCGTTTATGCCCCTGTACACACGCTTGATTCTCTTTGAGAGACATAGCAATCCATAGGTTTTAAGATACTTACTAGTCAGGTACATTCTTAGGCGTTTAATATGGGGTGTTGAGTCCATTTAGTTGAGGAAGGAGTAGCTCTTGTCTATTCCGTATTTGGCTTAAAGAACTTTATCTGTGCTCATTTCAATCTCAGGTTCTATGCAGCACCCCAACTCACCTTAACCCTTAAGCAAGCATAAGTAAGTTTTCTAAATTTGAGAGCCTGTTCTGTTTTGTAATCCAGTTCCTGTGTAGCCAAGTTTACATTCCGTGTATTAGTGATATCTTATGATGTTTCTTTTTCTGTGTGACTTATTTCAGTTACAATCATCATACCTGAATCCACTCATTATGCTGCTATGGGCCTGATGACATAGATTTCATTGCTGAGTGATATTGCATGGTACGTAAGTACCACAACTTCTTTATCCATTTTTCACTTTCTGCGATATTGAACTTGTACCGTAAACGAGGTTCTTGTAAGCAGAGCCGTCCCAAACTTTGGGGTGGCTGTGTCTTTTGATTTTAATTTCCCTAAGCTATAGGACCATAAGTGGAAGTGCCCTAGGCTCCGTTGCTTTGTTTTTTAGATGATTGAGGAAGCACCATACACTTCTTCCAAGTGGCTCTTGGCAATTTACATCCCGCCCATCAGCATAACAAGGCCAGTTCTGCATGGTCTGTCCTGCCTTTCTGGATTTTACACTTTTTTCAGATGGCCCTTTTGACCGGGGCGAAGTGAGACTTCATTGTAGTGCAGATTTCCTTTGCAAGCTTGCTTGGTTGGCCAAAAAGGGCGTATGCGTTTTTTCCTGAATATATTCAGGAAAAAACGCATTCGCCCTTTTTGGCCAATTGCATTATTTTCGATGTTCTGCCTCTTTTCCTATGCTTTAAATGCAATTCCAGTCTACCTCCTGAAATCTGTTGCCTGCAATTGTGCCCCGCTTTCAAGTCCTCTTGGCAGCCTTACTTCAGTATATTTTTGGACGATAGCTGTCATTTATAACTCTGCAGGTTTGTGAATTACAGTGCCCCTGAGCTCCTTTCTTCAACTCGCTTTTTTGTGAGCTGGTCGCAACACCGCAGGATTGCTTCAGGCCCTAATCTGGTTCTGGCACGGCACGCTGAGCCTTTGGTTAATTCCTCTTCCTGGTGGGAAATGAGAGTTAAATTTGCCCGTCCAGACACCCCCAGCTAGTCTCTCATTGGTTCTCCCTATTCCTGTTCATCTTCCGCAGAAATTGCAAACTGGGCCAAACAGGAGGATAACGGCACTGACTCTCCAACTCGGGAGAGTGTTAGTAAAGCGTCTGGAATGTTGCACCCGAGTACCAGGGGACGAGAACTGAGACATATTGGAACACGTCTCCCGATCACACGGTTGATCATGCTCTGGCTTCCACATGGATGTTTTAGCTGAAGGAAGAATCCCTTAAACCTGGAGAGTTGAGACCCGTGGAATGGGTACCATGCAATATGACTTCAAAGGGTCTTCATTTGCTCACCGAACCTCTCCAATCCTATCACTGCTGCGTTTATGCCCCTGTACACACGCTTGATTTTCTTTCAGAGACATAGCAATCCATAGGTTTTAAGATACTTACTAGTCAGGTACATTCTTAGGCGTTTAATATGGGGTGTTGAGTCCATTTCGTTGAGCAAGGAGTAGCTCTTGTCTATTCCATATTTGGCTTAAGGAACTTTATCTGTGCTCATTTCAATCTCTGGTTTTATGCAGCACCCCAACTCACCTTTCCCCTTAAGCAAGCATAAGTAGGTTTTCTAAATTTGAGACCCTGTTCTGTTTGTAATCCAGTTCCTGTGTATCCAAGTTTACAATCCGTGTATTAGTGATATCTTATGATGTTTCTTTTTCTGTGTGACTTATTTCAGTTAGAATCATCCTACCTGAATCCACTCATTATGCTGCTACGGACCTGATGACATAGATTTCATTGCTGAGTGATATTGCATTGTACGTAAGTACCACAACTTCTTTATCCATTTTTCACTTTCTGCGATATTGAACTTGTACCGTAAACGAGGTTCTTGTAAACGGAGCCGTCCCAAACTTTGGGGTGGCTGTGTCTTTTTGATTTTAATTTCCCTAAGCTATAGGACCATAAGTGGAAGTGCCCTAGGCTCTGTTGCTTTGTTTTTTAGATGTTTCAGGAAACACCATACACTTCTCCCGAGTGGCTGTTGGCAATTTACATCCCGCCCATCAGCATAACAAGCCTCCCAGTTCTCCATCGCCTGTCCTGCCTTTCTCGATTTTACACTTTTTTCAGACGGCCCCTTTGACCTGGGGGCAGTGAGACTTCATTGTAGTGCAGATTTCCTTTGCAAGCTTGCTTGGTTGACCAAAAAGGGCGTATGCGTTTTTTCCTGAATATATTCAGGAAAAAACGCATACGCCCTTTTTGGCCAAGTGCATCATTGTGGACCTTCTGCCTCTTTTCCTATGCTTTAAATGCAATTCCAGTCTACCTCCTGAAATCTGTTTCCTGCAATTCTGCCCCGCTTTCAAGTCCTCTTGGCAGCCTTCCTTCAATATGTGTTAGGACGATAGCCGTCATTTATAACTCTGCAGGTTTGTGAATTACAGTGCCCCTGAGCTCCTTTCTTCAACTCGCTTTCTTGTGAGCTGGTCGCAACACCGCAGGGTTGCTTCAGGCCCTAATCTGGTTCCGGCACGGCACGCTGAGCCTTTGGTTAATTCCTCTTCCTGGTTGGAAATGACAGTTAAATTTGCCCGTCCAGTCACGTCCAGCTAGTCTCTCATTGGTTCTCCCTATTCCTGTTCATCTTCCTCAGAAATTGCAAACTGGGCCAAACAGGAGGTTAAAGGCACTGACTCTCCAAGTCGGGAGAGTGTTAGTAAAGCGTCTGGAATGTTGCACCCGAGTACCAGGGGACGAGAACTGAGACATATTGGAACACGTCTCCCGATCACACGGTTGATCATACTCTGGGTTCCACATGCATGTTTTAGCTGAAGGAAGAATCCCTTAAACCAGGAGAGTTGAGACCCGTGGAATGGGTACCATGCAATATGACTTCAAAGGGTCTTCATTTGCTCACAGAACCTCTCCAATCCTATCACTGCTGCGTTTATGCCCCTGTACACACGCTTGATTCTCTTTCAGAGACATAGCAATCCATAGGTTTTAAGATACTTAGTAGTCAGGTACATTCTTAGGCGTTTAATATGGGGTGTTGAGTCCATTTCGTTGAGCAAGGAGTAGCTCTTGTCTATTCCATATTTGGCTTAAGGAACTTTATCTGTGCTCATTTCAATCTCTGGATTTATACAGCACCCCAACTCACCTTTCCCCTTAAGCAAGCATAAGTTGGATTTCTAAATTTGAGACCCTGTTCTGTTTTGTAATCCAGTTCCTGTGTAGCCAAGTTTACATTCCGTGTATTAGTGATATCTTATGATGTTTCTTTTTCTGTGTGACTTATTTCAGTTAGAATCATCATACCTGAATCCACTCATTATGCTGCTACGGGCCTTATGACATAGATTTCATTGCTCCGTGATATTGCATTGAACGTAAGTACCACAACTTCTTTATCCATTTTTCACTTTCTGCGATATTGAACTTGTACCGTAAACGAGGTTCTTGTAAACAGAGCCGTCCCAAAGTTTGGGGTGGCTGTGTCTTTTTGATTTTAATTTCCCTAAGCTATAGGACCATAAGTGGAAGTGCCCTAGGCTCTGTTGCTTTTTTTTTTTAGATGTTTCAGGAAGCACCATACACATCTCCCAGAGTGGCTGTTGGCAATTTACATCCCGCCCATCAGCATAACAAGGCTCCCAGTTCTCCATGGCCTGTCCTGCCTTTCTGGATTTTACACTTTTTTCAGGTGGCCTTTTTGACCGGGGGGAAGTGAGACTTCATTGTAGTGCAGATTTCCTTTGCAAGGTTGCTTGGTTGGCCAAAAGGGGCGTATGCGTTTTTTCCTGAATATATTCAGGAAAAAACGCATACGCCCTTTTTGGTCAAGTGCATCATTGTGGACGTTCTGCCTCTTTTCCTATGCTTTAAATGCAATTCCAGTCTACCTCCTGAAATCGGTTTCCTGCAATTCTGCCCCGCTTTCAAGTCCTCTTGGCAGCCTTACTTCAGTATATTTTTGGACGATAGCTGTCATTTATAACTCTGCAGGTGTGTGAATTACAGTGCCCCTGAGCTCCTTTCTTCAACTCGCTTTCTTGGTTGCTGGCCGCAACACCGCAGGATTGCTTCAGGCCCTAATCTGGTTCCGGCACGGCACGCTGAGCCTTTGGTTAATTCCTCTTCCTGGTGGGAAATGAGAGTTAAATTTGCCCGTCCAGACACCTCCAGCTAGTCTCTCATTGGTTCTCCCTATTCCTGTTCATCTTCCGCAGAAATTGCAAACTGGGCCAAACAGGAGGTTAAAGGCACTGACTCTCCAAGTCGGGAGAGTGTTAGTAAAGCCTCTGGAATGTTGCACCCGAGTACCAGGGGACGAGAACTGAGACATATTGGAACACATCTCCCGATCACACGGTTGATCATACTCTGGGTTCCACATGCATGTTTTAGCTGAAGGCAGAATCCCTTAAACCTGGAGAGTTGAGACCCGTGGAATGGGTACCATGCAATATGACTTCAAAGGGTCTTCATTTGCTCACCGAACCTCTCCAATCCTATCACTGCTGCGTTTATGCCCCTGTACACACGCTTGATTCTCTTTCAGAGACATAGCAATCCATAGGTTTTAAGATACTTACCAGTCAGGTACATTCTTAGGCGTTTAATATGGGGTGTTGAGTCCATTTAGTTGAGCAAGGAGTAGCTCTTGTCTATTCCATATTTGGCTTAAGGAACTTTATCTGTGCTCATTTCAATCTCAGGTTCTATGCAGCACCCCAACTCACATTTCCCCTTAAGCAAGCATAAGTAAGTTTTCTAAAGTTGAGACCCTGTTCTGTTTTGTAATCCAGTTCCTGTGTAGCCAAGTTTACGTTCCGTGTATTAGTGATATCTTATGATGTTTCTTTTTCTGTGTGACTTATTTCAGTTATAATCATCATACCTGAATCCACTGTTTATGCTGCTACGGGCCTGATGACATAGATTTCATTGCTGAGTGTTAATGCATTGTACGTAAGTACCACAACTTCTTTATCAATTTTTCACTTTCTGCGATATTGAACTTGTACCGAAAACGAGGTTCTTGTAAACAGAGCCGTCCCAAACTTTGGGGTGGCTGTGTCTTTTTGATTTTAATTTCCCTAAGCTATAGGACCATAAGTAGAAGTGTCCTAGGCTCTGTTGCTTTGTTTTTTAGATGTTTCAGGAAACACCATACACCTCTCCCTAGTGGCTGTTGGCAATTTACATCCCGCCCATCAGCATAACAAGGCTCCCAGTTGTCCATGGCCTGTCCTGCCTTTCTGGATTTTACACTTTTTTCAGAAGGCCCTTTTGACCAGAGGGAAGTGAGACTTCATTGTTGTGCAGATTTCCTTTGCAAGCTTGCTTGGTTGGCCAAAAAGGTCGTATGCGTTTTTTCCTGAATTCAGGAAAAAACGCATACGCCCTTTTTGGCCACGTGCATCATTGTGGACGTTCTGCCTCTTTTCCTATGCTTTCAGTGCAATTCCAGTCTACCTCCTGAAATCGGTTTCCTGCAATTCTGCCCCGCTTTCAAGTCCTCTTGGCAGCCTTACTTCAGTATATTTTTGGACGATAGCTGTCATTTATAACTCTGCAGGTTTGTGAATTACAGTGCCCCTGAGCTCCTTTCTTCAACTTGCTTTCTTGTGAGGTGGTCGCAACACCGCAGGATTGCTTCAGGCCCTAATCTGGTTCCGGCACGGCACGCTGAGCCTTTGGCTAATTCCTCTTCCTGGTGGGAAATGAGAGTTAAATTTGCCCGTCCAGACACCTCCAGCTAGTCTCTCATTGGTTCTCCCTATTCCTGTTCATCTTCCGCAGAAATTGCAAATGGGCCAAACAGGAGGTTAACGGCACTGACTCTCCAAGTTGGGAGAGTGTTAGTAAAGCGTCTGGAATGTTGCACCCGCGTACCAGGGGATGAGAACTGAGACATATTGGAACACGTCTCCCGATCACATGGTTGATCATACTCTGGGTTCCACATGCATGTTTTAGCTGAAGGAAGAATCCCTTAAACCTGGAGAGTTGAGACCCGTGGAATGGGTACCATGCAATATGACTTCAAAGGGTCTTCATTTGCTCACCAAACCTCTTCAATCCTATCACTGCTGCGTTTATGCCCCTGTACACACGCTTGATTCCCTTACAGAGACATAGAAATCCATAGGTTTTAAGATACTTACTAGTCAGGTACATTCTTAGGCGTTTAATATGGGGTGTTGAGTCCATTTCGTTGAGCAAGGAGTAGCTCTTGGCTATTCCATATTTGGCTTAAGGAACCTTATCTGTGCTCATTTCAATCTCTGGTTTTATGCAGCACCCCAACTCACCTTTCCCCTTAAGCAAGCATAAGTTGGTTTTCTAAATTTGAAACCCTGTTCTGTTTTGTAATCCAGTTCCTGTGTAGCCAAGTTTACATTCCATGTATTAGTGATATCTTATGATGTTTCTTTTTCTGTGTGACTTATTTCAGTTAGAATCATCATACCTGAATCCACTCATTATGCTGCTACGGGCCTGATGACATAGATTTCATTGCTGAGTGATATTGCATTGTACGTAAGTACCACAACTTGTTTATTCATTTTTCACTTTCTGCGATATTGAACTTGTACCGTAAAGGAGGTTCTTGTAAACAGAGCCGTCGTAAACTATGGGGTGGCTGTGTCTTTTTGATTTTAATTTCCCTAAGCTATAGGACCATAAGTGGAAGTGCCCTAGGCTCTGTTGCTTTGTTTTTTAGATGTTTCAGGAAACACCATACACTTCTCCCGAGTGGCTGTTGGCAATTTACATCCCGCCCATCAGCATAACAAGGCTCCCAGTTCTCCATCGCCTGTCCTGCCTTTCTCGATTTTACACTTTTTTCAGACGGCCCCTTTGACCGGGGGGAAGTGAGACTTCATTGTAGTGCAGATTTCCTTTGCAAGCTTGCTTGGTTGACCAAAAAGGGCATATGCGTTTTTTCCTGAATATATTCAGGAAAAAACGCATACGCCCTTTTTGGCCAAGTGCATCATTGTGGACCTTCTGCCTCTTTTCCTATGCTTTAAATGCAATTCCAGTCTACCTCCTGAAATCTGTTTCCTGCAATTCTGCCCCGCTTTCAAGTCCTCTTGGCAGCCTTCCTTCAATATGTGTTAGGACGATAGCCGTCATTTATAACTCTGCAGGTTTGTGAATTACACTGCCCCTGAGCTCCTTTCTTCAACTCGCTTTCTTGTGAGCTGGTCGCAACACCGCAGGATTGCTTCAGGCCCTAATCTGGTTCCGGCACGGCACGCTGAGCCTTTGGTTAATTCCTCTTCCTGGTTGGAAATGACAGTTAAATTTGGCCGTCCAGTCACCTCCAGCTAGTCTCTCATTGGTTCTCCCTATTCCTGTTCATCTTCCTCAGAAATTGCAAACTGGGCCAAACAGGATGTTAAAGGCACTGACTCTCCAAGTCGGGAGAGTGTTAGTAAAGCGTCTGGAATGTTGCACCCGAGTACCAGGGGACGAGAACTGAGACATATTGGAACACGTCTCCCGATCACACGGTTGATCATACTCTGGGTTCCACATGCATGTTTTAGCTGACGGAAGAATCCCTTAAACCAGGAGAGTTGAGACCCGTGGAATGGGTACCATGCAATATGACTTCAAAGGGTCTTCATTTGCTCACAGAACCTCTCCAATCCTATCACTGCTGCGTTTAATGCCCCTGTACACACGCTTGATTCTCTTTCAGAGACATAGCAATCCATAGGTTTTAAGATACTTAGTAGTCAGGTACATTCTTAGGCGTTTAATATGGGGTGTTGAGTCCATTTCGTTGAGCAAGGAGTAGCTCTTGTCTATTCCATATTTGGCTTAAGGAACTTTATCTGTGCTCATTTCAATCTCTGGATTTATACAGCACCCCAACTCACCTTTCCCCTTAAGCAAGCATAAGTTGGATTTCTAAATTTGAGACCCTGTTCTGTTTTGTAATCCAGTTCCTGTGTAGCCAAGTTTACATTCCGTGTATTAGTGATATCTTATGATGTTTCTTTTTCTGTGTGACTTATTTCAGTTAGAATCATCATACCTGAATCCACTCATTATGCTGCTACGGGCCTTATGACATAGATTTCATTGCTGCGTGATATTGCATTGAACGTAAGTACCACAACTTCTTTATCCATTTTTCACTTTCTGCGATATTGAACTTGTACCGTAAACGAGGTTCTTGTAAACAGAGCCGTCCCAAACTTTGGGGTGGCTGTGTCTTTTTGATTTTCATTTCCCTAAGCTATAGGACCATAAGTGGAAGTGCCCTAGGCTCTGTTGCTTTTTTTTTTTAGATGTTTCAGGAAGCACCATACACATCTCCCAGAGTGGCTGTTGGCAATTTACATCCCGCCCATCAGCATAACAAGGCTCCCAGTTCTCCATGGCCTGTCCTGCCTTTCTGGATTTTACACTTTTTTCAGGTGGCCTTTTTGACCGGGGGGAAGTGAGACTTCATTGTAGTGCAGATTTCCTTTGCAAGCTTGCTTGGTTGGCCAAAAAGGGCGTATGCGTTTTTCCCTGGATATATTCAGCAAAAAACGCATACGCCCTTTTTGGCCAAGTGCATCATTGTCGACGTTCTGCCTCATTTCCTATGCTTTAAATGCAATACCAGTCTACCTCCTGAAATCGGTGTCCTGCAATTCTGCCCCGCTTTCAAGTCCTCTTGGCAGACTTACTTCAGTATATTTTTGGACGATAGCTGTCATTTATAACTCTGCAGGTTTGTGAATTACAGTGCCCCTGAGCTCCTTTCTTCAACTCGCTTTCTTGTGAGCTGGCCGCAACACCGCAGGATTGCTTCAGGCCCTAATCTGGTTCCGGCATGGCACACGGAGCCTTTGGTTAATTCCTCTTCCTGGTGGGAAATGAGAGTTAAATTTGCCCGTCCAGACACCTCCAGCTAGTCTCTCATTGGTTCTCCCTATTCCTGTTCATCTTCCGCAGAAATTGGAAACTGGGCCAAACAGGAGGTTAAAGGCACTGACTCTCCAAGTCGGGAGAGTGTTAGTAAAGCGTCTGGAATGTTTCACCCGAGTACCAGGTGACGAGAACTGAGACATATTGGAACACGTCTCCCGATCACATGGTTGATCATACTCTGGGTTCCACATGCATGTTTTAGCTGAAGGCAGAATCCCTTAAACCTGGAGAGTTGAGACCCGTGGAATGGGTACCATGCAATATGACTTCAAATGGTCTTCATTTGCTCACCGAACCTCTCCAAATCTATCACTGCTGCGTTTATGCCCCTGTACACACGCTTGATTTTCTTTCAGAGACATAGCAATCCATAGGTTTTAAGATACTTACTAGTCAGGTACATTCTTAGGCGTTTAATATGGGGTGTTGAGTCCATTTCGTTGAGCAAGGAGTAGTTCTTGTCTATTCCATATTTGGCTTAAGGAACTTTATCTGTGCTCATTTCAATCTCTGGTTTTATGCAGCACCCCAACTCACCTTTCCCCTTAAGCAAGCATAAGTTGGTTTTCTAAATTTGAGACCCTGTTCTGTTTTGTAATCCAGTTCCTGTGTAGCCAAGTTTACATCCCGTGTATTAGTGATATCTTATGATGTTTCTTTTTCTGTGTGACTTATTTCAGTTAGAATCATCATACCTGAATCCACTCATTATGCTGCTACGGGCCTGATGACATAGATTTCATTGCTGAGTGATATTGCATTGTACGTAAGTACCACAACTTCTTTATCCATTTTTCACTTTCTGCGCTATTGAACTTGTACCGTAAACGAGGTTCTTGTAAACAGAGCCGTCCCAAACCTTGGGGTGGCTGTGTCTTTTTGATTTTAATTTCCCTAAGCTATAGGACCATAAGTGGAAGTGCCCTAGGCTCTGTTGCTTTGTTTTTTAGATGTTTCAGGAAACACCATACACCTCTCCCGAGTGGCTCTTGGCAATTTACATCCCGCCCATCAGCATAACAAGGCTCCCAGTTCTCCATGGCCTGTCCTGCCTTTCTGGATTTTACACTTTTTTCAGATGGCCTTTTTGACCGGGGGGAAGTGAGACTTCATTGTAGTGCAGATTTCCTTTGCAAGCTTGCTTGGTTGGCCAAAAAGGGCGTATGCGTTTTTTCCTGAATATATTCAGGAAAAAACGCATACGCCCTTTTTGGCCAAGTGCATCATTGTGGACGTTCTGCCTCTTTTCCTATGCTTTAAATGCAATTCCAGTCTACCTCCTGAAATCGGTTTCCTGCAATTCTGCCCCGCTTTCAAGTCCTCTTGGCAGCCTTACTTCAGTATATTTTTGGACGATAGCTGTCATTTATAACTCTGCAGGTTTTTGAATTACAGTGCCCCTGAGCTCCTTTCTTCAACTCGCTCTCTTGTGAGCTGGCCGCAACACCGCAGGTTTGCTTCAGGCCCTAATCTGTTTCCGGCTCGGCACGCTGAGCCTTTGGTTAATTCCTCTTCCTGGTGGGAAATGAGAGTTAAATTTGCCCGTCCAGACACCTCCAGCTAGTCTCTCATTGGTTCTCCCTATTCCTGTTCATCTTCCACAGAAATTGCAAATGGGCCAAACAGGAGGTTAAAGGCACTGACTCTCCAAGTCGGGAGAGTGTTAGTAAAGCATCTGGAATGTTGCACCCGAGTACCAGGGGACGAGAACTGAGACATATTGGAACACATCTCCCGATCACACGGTTGATTATACTCTGGGTTCCACATGCATGTTTTAGCTGAAGGAAGAATCCCTTAAACCTGGAGAGTTGAGACCCGTGGAATGGGTACCATGCAATATGACTTCAAAGCGTCTTCATTTGCTCACCAAACCTCTCCAATCCTATCACTGCTGCGTTTATGCCCCTCTACACACGCTTGTTTCTCTTTCGGAGACATAGCAATCCATAGGTTTTAAGATACTTACTAGTCAGGTACATTCTTAGGCGTTTAATATGGGGTGTTAGGTCCATTTCGTTGAGAAAGGAGTAGTTCTTGTCTATTCCATATTTGGCTTAAGGAACTTTATCTGTGCTCATTTCAATCTCTGGTTTTATGCAGCACCCCAACTCACCTTTCCCCTTAAGCAAGCATAAGTTGGTTTCCTAAATTTGAGACCCTGTTCTGTTTTGTAATCCAGTTCCTGTGTAGCCAAGTTTACATTCCGTGTATTAGTGATATCTTATGATGTTTCTTTTTCTGTGTGACTTATTTCAGTTAGAGTCATCATACCTGAATCCACTCATTATGCTGCTATGGGCCTGATGACATAGATTTCATTGCTGAGTTATATTGCATTGTACGTAAGTACCACAACTTCTTTATCCATTTTTCACTTTCTGCGATATTGAACTTGTACCGTAAATGAGGTTCTTGTAAACGGAGCCGTCCCAAACTTTGGGGTGGCTGTGTCTTTTTTATTTTAATTTCCCTAAGCTATAGTACCATAAGTGGAAGTGCCCTAGGCTCTGTTGCTTTGTTTTTTAGATGTTTCAGGAAACACCATACACCTCTCCCTAGTGGCTGTTGGCAATTTACATCCCGCCCATCAGCATAACAAGGCTCCCAGTTCTCCGAGGCCTGTCCTGCCTTTCTGGATTTTACACTTTTTTCAGGTGGCCCTTTTGACCAGAGGGAAGTGAGACTTCATTGTAGTGCAGATTTCCTTTGCAAGCTTGCTTGCTTGCCCAAAAAGGGCGTATGCGTTTTTTCCTGAATATATTCAGGAAAAAAAGCATACGCCCTTTTTGGCCAAGTGCATCATTGTCCACGTTCTGCCTCTTTAATTATGCTTTAAATGCAATTCCAGTCTACTTCCTGAAATTGGTTTCCTGCAATTCTACCCCGCTTTCAAGTCCTCTTGGCAGCCTTACTTCAGTATATTTTTGGACGATAGCTGTCATTTATAACTCTGCAGGTGTGTGAATTACAGTGCCCCTGAGCTCCTTTCTTCAACTCGCTTTCTTGGGAGCTGGCCGCAACACCGCAGGATTGCTTCAGGCCCTAATCTGGTTCCGGCACGGCACACTGAGCCTTTGGTTAATTCCTCTTCCTGGTGGGAAATGAGAGTTAAATTTGCCCGTCCAGACACCTCCAGCTAGTCTCTCATTGGTTCTCCCTATTCCTGTTCATCTTCCGCAGAAATTGCAAATGGGCCAAACAGGAGGTTAAAGGCACTGATCTCCAAGTCGGGAGAGTGTTAGTAAAGCATCTGGAATGTTGCACCCGAGTACCAGGGGACGAGAACTGAGACATATTGGAACACGTCTCCCGATCACATGGTTGATCATACTCTGGGTTCCACATGCATGTTTTAGCTGAAGGCAGAATCCCTTAAACCTGGAGAGTTGAGACCCGTGGAATGGGTACCATGCAATATGACTTCAAAGGGTCTTCATTTGCTCACCGAACCTCTCCAATCCTATCACTGCTGCGTTTATGCCCCTGTACACACGCTTGATTCTCTTTCAGAGACATAGCAATCCATAGGTTTTAAGATACTTACTAGTCAGGTACATACTTAGGTGTTTAATATGGGGTGTTGAGTCCATTTCGTTGAGCAAGGAGTAGTTCTTGTCTATTCCATATTTGGCTTAAGGAACTTTATCTGTGCTCATTTCAATCTCTGGTTTTATGCAGCACCCCAACTCACCTTTCCCCTTAAGCAAGCATAAGTTGGTTTCCTAAATTTGAGTCCCTGTTCTGTTTTGTAATCCAGTTCCTGTGTACCCAAGTTTACATTCCGTGTATTAGTGATATCTTATGATGTTTCTTTTTCTGTGTGACTTATTTCAGTTAGAATCATCATACCTGAATCCACTCATTATGCTGCTATGGGCCTGATGACATAGATTTCATTGCTGAGTGATATTGCATTGTACGTAAGTACCACAATTTCTTTATCCATTTTTCACTTTCTGCGATATTGAACTTGTACCGTAAATGAGGTTCTTGTAAACGGAGCCGTCCCAAACTTTGAGGTGGCTGTGTCTTTTTTATTTTAATTTCCCTAAGCTATAGGACCATAAGTGGAAGTGCCCTAGGCTCTGTTGCTTTGTTTTTTAGATGTTTCAGGAAACACCATACACCTCTCCCTAGTGGCTGTTGGCAGTTTACATCCCGCCCATCAGCATAACAAGGCTCCCAGTTCTTCGAGGCCTGTCCTGCCTTTCTGGATTTTACACTTTTTTCAGGTGGCCCTTTTGACCGGGGGGAAGTGAGACTTCATTGTAGTGCAGATTTCCTTTGCAAGCTTGCCTGGTTGGCCAAAAAGGGCGTATGCGTTTTTTCCTGAATATATTCAGGAAAAAACGCATACACCCTTTTTGGTCAAGTGCATCATTGTGGACGTTCTGCCTCTTTTCCTATGCTTTAAATGCAATTCCAGTCTACCTCCTGAAATCGGTTGCCTGCAATTCTGCCCCACTTTCAAGTCCTCTTGGCAGCCTTACTTCAGTATATTTTTGGACGATAGCTGTCATTTATAACTCTGCAGGTGTGTGAATTACAGTGCCCCTGAGCTCCTTTCTTCAACTCGCTTTCTTGGGAGCTGGCCGCAACACCGCAGGATTGCTTCAGGCCCTAATCTGGTTCCGGCACGGCACGCTGAGCCTTTGGTTAATTCCTCTTCCTGGTGGGAAATGAGAGTTAAATTTGCCCGTCCAGACACCTCCAGCTAGTCTCTCATTGGTTCTCCCTATTCCTGTTCATCTTCCGCAGAAATTGCAAATGGGCCAAACAGGAGGTTAAAGGCACTGATCTCCAAGTCGGGAGAGTGTTAGTAAAGCATCTGGAATGTTGCACCCGAGTACCAGGGGACGAGAACTGAGACATATTGGAACACGTCTCCCGATCACATGGTTGATCATACTCTGGGTTCCACATGCATGTTTTAGCTGAAGGCAGAATCCCTTAAACCTGGAGAGTTGAGACCCGTGGAATGGGTACCATGCAATATGACTTCAAAGGGTCTTCATTTGCTCACCGAACCTCTCCAATCCTATCACTGCTGCGTTTATGCCCCTGTACACACGCTTGATTCTCTTTCAGAGACATAGCAATCCATAGGTTTTAAGATACTTACTAGTCAGGTACATACTTAGGTGTTTAATATGGGGTGTTGAGTCCATTTCGTTGAGCAAGGAGTAGTTCTTGTCTATTCCATATTTGGCTTAAGGAACTTTATCTGTGCTCATTTCAATCTCTGGTTTTATGCAGCACCCCAACTCACCTTTCCCCTTAAGCAAGCATAAGTTGGTTTCCTAAATTTGAGTCCCTGTTCTGTTTTGTAATCCAGTTCCTGTGTACCCAAGTTTACATTCCGTGTATTAGTGATATCTTATGATGTTTCTTTTTCTGTGTGACTTATTTCAGTTAGAATCATCATACCTGAATCCACTCATTATGCTGCTATGGGCCTGATGACATAGATTTCATTGCTGAGTGATATTGCATTGTACGTAAGTACCACAATTTCTTTATCCATTTTTCACTTTCTGCGATATTGAACTTGTACCGTAAATGAGGTTCTTGTAAACGGAGCCGTCCCAAACTTTGAGGTGGCTGTGTCTTTTTTATTTTAATTTCCCTAAGCTATAGGACCATAAGTGGAAGTGCCCTAGGCTCTGTTGCTTTGTTTTTTAGATGTTTCAGGAAACACCATACACCTCTCCCTAGTGGCTGTTGGCAGTTTACATCCCGCCCATCAGCATAACAAGGCTCCCAGTTCTTCGAGGCCTGTCCTGCCTTTCTGGATTTTACACTTTTTTCAGGTGGCCCTTTTGACCGGGGGAAGTGAGACTTCATTGTAGTGCAGATTTCCTTTGCAAGCTTGCCTGGTTGGCCAAAAAGGGCGTATGCGTTTTTTCCTGAATATATTCAGGAAAAAACGCATACACCCTTTTTGGTCAAGTGCATCATTGTGGACGTTCTGCCTCTTTTCCTATGCTTTAAATGCAATTCCAGTCTACCTCCTGAAATCGGTTGCCTGCAATTCTGCCCCACTTTCAAGTACTCTTGGCAGCCTTACTTCAGTATATTTTTGGACGATAGCTGTCATTTATAACTCTGCAGGTGTGTGAATTACAGTGCCCCTGAGCTCCTTTCTTCAACTCGCTTTCTTGGGAGCTGGCCGCAACACCGCAGGATTGCTTCAGGCCCTAATCTGGTTCCGGCACGGCACGCTGAGCCTTTGGTTAATTCCTCTTCCTGGTGGGAAATGAGAGTTAAATTTGCCCGTCCAGACACCTCCAGCTAGTCTCTCATTGGTTCTCCCTATTCCTGTTCATCTTCCGCAGAAATTGCAAATGGGCCAAACAGGAGGTTAAAGGCACTGATCTCCAAGTCGGGAGAGTGTTAGTAAAGCATCTGGAATGTTGCACCCGAGTACCAGGGGACGAGAACTGAGACATATTGGAACACGTCTCCCGATCACATGGTTGATCATACTCTGGGTTCCACATGCATGTTTTAGCTGAAGGCAGAATCCCTTAAACCTGGAGAGTTGAGACCCGTGGAATGGGTACCATGCAATATGACTTCAAAGGGTCTTCATTTGCTCACCGAACCTCTCCAATCCTATCACTGCTGCGTTTATGCCCCTGTACACACGCTTGATTCTCTTTCAGAGACATAGCAATCCATAGGTTTTAAGATACTTACTAGTCAGGTACATACTTAGGTGTTTAATATGGGGTGTTGAGTCCATTTCGTTGAGCAAGGAGTAGTTCTTGTCTATTCCATATTTGGCTTAAGGAACTTTATCTGTGCTCATTTCAATCTCTGGTTTTATGCAGCACCCCAACTCACCTTTCCCCTTAAGCAAGCATAAGTTGGTTTCCTAAATTTGAGTCCCTGTTCTGTTTTGTAATCCAGTTCCTGTGTAGCCAAGTTTACATTCCGTGTATTAGTGATATCTTATGATGTTTCTTTTTCTGTGTGACTTATTTCAGTTAGAGTCATCATACCTGAATCCACTCATTATGCTGCTATGGGCCTGATGACATAGATTTCATTGCTGAATGATATAGCATTGTACGTAAGTACCTCAAATTCTTTATCCATTTTTCACTTTCTGCGATATTGAACTTGTACCGTAAACGAGGTTCTTGTAAACAGAGCCGTCCCAAACTTTGGGGTGGCTGTGTCTTTTTGATTTTAATTTCCCTAAGCTATAGGACCATAAGTGGAAGTGCCCTAGGCTCTGTTGCTTTGTTTTTTAGATGTTTCAGGAAACACCATACACCTCTCCCGAGTGGCTCTTGGCAATTTACATCCCGCCCATCAGCATAACAAGGCTCCCAGTTCTCCATGGCCTGTCCTGCCTTTCTGGATTTTACACTTTTTTCAGGTGGCCCTTTTGACCAGGGGGAAGTGAGACTTCATTGTAGTGCAGATTTCCTTTGCAAGCTTGCTTGGTTGGCCAAAAAGGGCGTATGCGTTTTTTCGTGAATTCAGGAAAAAACGCATACGCCCTTTTTGGCCAAGTGCATCATTGTGGACGTTCTGCCTCTTTTCCTATGCTTTCAGTGCAATTCCAGTCTACCTCCTGAAATCGGTTTCCTGCAATTCTGCCCCGCTTTCAAGTCCTCTTGGCAGCCTTACTTCAGTATATTTTTGGACGATAGCTGTCATTTATAACTCTGCAGGTTTGTGAATTACAGTGCCCCTGAGCTCCTTTCTTCAACTCGCTTTCTTGTGAGCTGGCCGCAACACCGCAGTATTGCTTCAGGCCCTAATCTGGTTCTGGCACGGCACGCTGAGCCTTCGGTTAATTCCTCTTCCTCGTGGGAAATGAGAGTTAAATTTGCCCGTCTAGACACCTCCAGCTAGTCTCTCATTGGTTCTCCCTATTCCTGTTCATCTTCCGCAGAAATTGCAAACAGGGCCAAACAGGAGGTTAAAGGCACTGACTCTCCAAGTCGGGAGAGTGTTAGTAAAGCGTCTGGAATGTTGCACCCGAGTACCAGGAGATGAGAACTGAGACATATTTGAACACGTCTCCCAATCACATGGTTGATCATACTCTGGGGTACACATGCATGTTTTAGATGAAGGAAGAATCCCTTAAACCTGGAGAGTTGAGACCCGTGGAATGGATACCATGCAATATGACTTCAAAGGGTCTTCATTTGCTCACCGAACCTCTCCAATCCTATCACTGCTGCATTTATGCCCCTGTACACACGCTGGATTCTCTTTCAGAGACATAGCAATCCATAAGTTTTAAGATACTTACCAGTCAGGTACATTTTTAGGCGTTTAATATGGGGTTTTGAGTCCATTTCGTTGAGCAAGGAGTAGCTCTTGTCTATTCCATATTTGGCTTAAGGAACTTTATCTGTGCTCATTTCAATCGCTGGTTCTATGGAGCACCCCAACTCACCTTTCCCCTTAAACAAGCATAAGTTGGTTTTCTAAATTTGAGACCCTGTTCTGTTTAGTAATTCAGTTCCTGTGTAGCCAAGTTTACATTCTGTGTATTAGTGATATCTTATGATGTTTCTTTTTCTGTGTGACTTATTTCAGTTATAATCATCATACCTGAATCCACTCTTTATGCTGCTATGGGCCTGAAGATATAGATTTCATTGCTGAGTGTTAATGCATTGTACGTAAGTACCACAACTTCTTTATCCATTTTTTGCTTTCTGCGATATTGAACTTGTACCGTAAACGAGGTTCTTGTAAACAGAGCCGTCCCAAACTTTGGGGTGGCTGTGTCTTTTTTATTTTAATTTCCCTAAGCTATAGGACCATAAGTGGAAGTGCCCTAGGCTCTGTTGCTTTGTTTTTTAGATGTTTCAGGAAACACCATACACTTCTCACGAGTGTCTGTTGGCAATTTACATCCCGCCCATCAGCATAACAAGGCTCCCAGTTCCCCATGGCCTGTCCTGCCTTTCTGGATTTTACACTTTTTTCAGATGGCCCTTTTGACCGTGGGGAAGTGAGACTTCATTGTAGTGCAGATTTCCTTTGCAAGCTTGCTTGCTTGCCCAAAAAGGGCGTATGCGTTTTTTCCTGAATATATTCAGGAAAAAACGCATACGCCCTTTTTGGTCAAGTGCATCATTGTGGACGTTCTGCCTCTTTTCCTATGCTTTAAATGCAATTCCAGTCTACCTCCTGAAATCGGTTGCCTGCAATTCTGCGCCGCTTTCAAGTCCTCTTGGCAGCCTTACTTCAGTATATTTTTGGACGATAGCTGTCATTTATAACTCTGCAGGTGTGTGAATTACAGTGCCCCTGAGCTCCTTTCTTCAACTCGCTTTCTTGTGAGCTGGCCGCAACACCGCAGGATTGCTTCAGGCCCTAATCTGGTTCCGGCATGGCACGCTGAGCCTTTGGTTAATTCCTCTTCCTGGTGGGAAATGAGAGTTAAATTTGCCCGTCCAGACACCTCCAGCTAGTCTCTCATTGTTTCTCCCTATTCCTGTTCATCTTCTGCAGAAATTGCAAACTGGGCCAAACAGTAGGTTAAAGGCACTGACTCTCCAAGTTGGGAGAGTGTTAGTAAAGCATCTGGAATGTTGCACCCGAGTACCAGGGGACGAGAACTGAGACATATTGGAACACGTCTCCCGATCACATGGTTGATCATACTCTGGGTTCCACATGCATGTTTTAGCTGAAGGCAGAATCCCTTAAACCTGGAGAGTTGAGACCCGTGGAATGGGTACCATGCAATATGACTTCAAAGGGTCTTCATTTGCTCACCGAACCTCTCCAATCCTATCACTGCTGCGTTTATGCCCCTGTACACCCGCTTGATTCTCTTTCGGAGACATAGCAATCCATAGGTTTTAAGATACTTACTAGTCAGGTACATTCTTAGGCGTTTAATATGGGGTGTTGAGTCCATTTCGTTGAGCAAGGAGTAGTTCTTGTCTATTCCATATTTGGCTTAAGGAACTTTATCTGTGCTCCTTTCAATCTCTGGTTTTATGCAGCACCCCAACTCACCTTTCCCCTTAAGCAAGCATAAGTTGGTTTCCTAAATTTGAGTCCCTGTTCTGTTTTGTAATCCAGTTCTTGTGTACCCAAGTTTACATTCCGTGTATTAGTGATATCTTATGATGTTTCTTTTTCTGTGTGACTTATTTCAGTTAGAATCATCATACCTGAATCCACTCATTATGCTGCTATGGGCCTGATGACATAGATTTCATTGCTGAGTGATATTGCATTGTACTTAAGTACCACAACTTCTTTATCCATTTTTCACTTTCTGCGATATTCAACTTGTACCGTAAATGAGGTTCTTGTAAACGGAGCCGTCCCAAACTTTGAGGTGGCTGTGTCTTTTTTATTTTAATTTTCCTAAGCTATAGGACCATAAGTGGAAGTGCCCTAGGCTCTGTTGCTTTCTTTTTTAGATGTTTCAGGAAACACCATACACCTCTCCCTAGTGGCTGTTGGCAATTTACATCCCGCCCGTCAGCATAACAAGGCTCCCAGTTCTCCATGGCCTGTCCTGCCTTTCTGGATTTTACACTTTTTTCAGGTGGCCCTTTTGACCGGGGGGAAGTGAGACTTCATTGTAGTGCAGATTTCCTTTGCAAGCTTGCTTGGTTGGCCAAAAGGGGCGTATGCGTTTTTTCCTGAATATATTCAGGAAAAAACGCATACGCCCTTTTTGGCCAAGTGCATCATTGTGGACGTTCTGCCTCTTTTCCTATGCTTTAAATGCAATTCCAGTCTACCTCCTGAAATCGGTTTCCTGCAATTCTGCCCCGCTTTCAAGTCCTCTTGGCAGCCTTACTTCAGTATATTTTAGGACGATAGCTGTCATTTATAACTCTGCAGGTGTGTGAATTACAGTGCCCCTGAGCTCCTTTCTTCAACTCGCTTTCTTGGTTGCTGGCCGCAACACCGCAGGATTGCTTCAGGCCCTAATCTGGTTCCGGCACGGCACGCTGAGCCTTTGGTTAATTCTTCTTCCTGGTGGGAAATGAGAGTTAAATTTGCCCGTCCAGACACCTCCAGCTAGTCTCTCATTGGTTCTCCTTATTCCTGTACATCTTCCGCAGAAATTGCAAACTGGGCCAAACAGGAGGTTAAACGCACTGACTCTCCAAGTCGGGAGAGTGTTAGTAAAGTATGTGGAATGTTGCACCCGAGTACTTGGGGACGAGAACTGAGACATATTGGAACACGTCTCCCGATCACTCGGTTGATCATACTCTGGGTTCCACGTGCATGTTTTAGCTGAAGGAAGAATCCCTTAAACCTGGAGAGTTGAGACCCGTGGAATGGGTACCATACACTATGACTTCAAAGGGTCTTCATTTGCTCACCGAACCTCTCCAATCCTATCACTGCTGCGTTTATGCCCCTATACACACGCTTGATTTTCTTTCAGAGACATAGCAATCCATAGGTTTTAAGATACTTACTAGTCAGGTACATTCTTAGGCGTTTAATATGGGGTGTTGAGTCCATTTCGTTGAGCAAGGAGTAGTTCTTGTCTATTCCATATTTGGCTTAAGGAACTTTATCTGTGCTCATTTCAATCTCTGGTTTTATGCAGCACCCCAACTCACCTTTCCCCTTAAGCAAGCATAAGTTGGTTTCCTAAATTTGAGACCCTGTTCTGTTTTGTAATCCAGTTCCTGTGTACCCAAGTTTACATTCCATGTATTAGTGATATCTTATGATGTTTCTTTTTCTGTGTGACTTATTTCAGTTAGAATCATCATACCTGAATCCGCTCATTATGCTGCTATGGGCCTGATGACATAGATTTTATTGCTGACTGATATTGCATTGTACATAAGTACCACAAATTCTTTATCCATTTTTCACTTTCTGTGATATTGAACTTGTTCCGTAAACGAGGTTCTTGTAAACAGAGCCGTCCCAAACTTTGGGGTGGCTGTGTCTTTTTGATTTTAATTTCCCTAAGCTATAGGACCATAAGTGGAAGTGCCCTAGGCTCCGTTGCTTTGTTTTTTAGATGTTTCAGGAAACACCATACACTTCTCCCGAGTGGCTGTTGGCAATTTACATCCCGCCCGTCAGCATAACAAGGCTCCCAGTTCTCCATGGCCTGTCCTGCCTTTCTGGATTTTACACTTTTTCAGGTGGCCCTTTTGACCGGGGGGAAGTGAGACTTCATTGTAGTGCAGATTTCCTTTGCAAGCTTGCTTGGTTGGCCAAAAGGGGCGTATGCGTTTTTTCCTGAATATATTCAGGAAAAAACGCATACGCCCTTTTTGGTCAAGTGCATCATTGTGGACGTTCTGCCTCTTTTCCTATGCTTTAAATGCAATTCCAGTCTACCTCCTGAAATCGGTTTCCTGCAATTCTGCCTCGCTTTCAAGTCCTCTTGGCAGCCTTACTTCAGTATATTTTTGGACGATAGCTGTCATTTATAACTCTGCAGGTGTGTGAATTACAGTGCCCCTGAGCTCCTTTCTTCAACTCGCTTTCTTGTGAGCTCGCCGCAACACCGCAGGATTGCTTCAGGCCCTAATCTGGTTCCGGCACGGCACGCTGAGCCTTTGGTTAATTCCTCTTCCTGGTGGGAAATGAGAGTTAAATTTGCCCGTCCAGACACCTCCAGCTAGTCTCTCATTGGTTCTCCCTATTCCTGTACATCTTCCGCAGAAATTGCAAACTGGGCCAAACAGGAGGTTAAAGGCACGGACTCTCCAAGTCGGGAGAGTGTTAGTAAAGTATGTGGAATGTTGCACCCGAGTACTTGGGGACGAGAACTGAGACATATTGGAACACGTCTCCCGATCACTCGGTTGATCATACTCTGGGTTCCACGTGCATGTTTTAGCTGAAGGAAGAATCCCTTAAACCTGGAGAGTTGAGACCCGTGGAATGGGTACCATACACTATGACTTCAAAGGGTCTTCATTTGCTCACCGAACCTCTCCAATCCTATCACTGCTGCGTTTATGCCCCTATACACACGCTTGATTTTCTTTCAGAGACATAGCAATCCATAGGTTTTAAGATACTTACTAGTCAGGTACATTCTTAGGCGTTTAATATGGGGTGTTGAGTCCATTTCGTTGAGCAAGGAGTAGTTCTTGTCTATTCCATATTTGGCTTAAGGAACTTTATCTGTGCTCATTTCAATCTCTGGTTTTATGCAGCACCCCAACTCACCTTTCCCCTTAAGCAAGCATAAGTTGGTTTCCTAAATTTGAGACCCTGTTCTGTTTTGTAATCCAGTTCCTGTGTACCCAAGTTTACATTCCATGTATTAGTGATATCTTATGATGTTTCTTTTTCTGTGTGACTTATTTCAGTTAGAATCATCATACCTGAATCCGCTCATTATGCTGCTATGGGCCTGATGACATAGATTTTATTGCTGACTGATATTGCATTGTACATAAGTACCACAAATTCTTTATCCATTTTTCACTTTCTGTGATATTGAACTTGTTCCGTAAACGAGGTTCTTGTAAACAGAGCCGTCCCAAACTTTGGGGTGGCTGTGTCTTTTTGATTTTAATTTCCCTAAGCTATAGGACCATAAGTGGAAGTGCCCTAGGCTCCGTTGCTTTGTTTTTTAGATGTTTCAGGAAACACCATACACTTCTCCCGAGTGGCTGTTGGCAATTTACATCCCGCCCGTCAGCATAACAAGGCTCCCAGTTCTCCATGGCCTGTCCTGCCTTTCTGGATTTTACACTTTTTCAGGTGGCCCTTTTGACCGGGGGGAAGTGAGACTTCATTGTAGTGCAGATTTCCTTTGCAAGCTTGCTTGGTTGGCCAAAAGGGGCGTATGCGTTTTTTCCTGAATATATTCAGGAAAAAACGCATACGCCCTTTTTGGTCAAGTGCATCATTGTGGACGTTCTGCCTCTTTTCCTATGCTTTAAATGCAATTCCAGTCTACCTCCTGAAATCGGTTTCCTGCAATTCTGCCTCGCTTTCAAGTCCTCTTGGCAGCCTTACTTCAGTATATTTTTGGACGATAGCTGTCATTTATAACTCTGCAGGTGTGTGAATTACAGTGCCCCTGAGCTCCTTTCTTCAACTCGCTTTCTTGTGAGCTCGCCGCAACACCGCAGGATTGCTTCAGGCCCTAATCTGGTTCCGGCACGGCACGCTGAGCCTTTGGTTAATTCCTCTTCCTGGTGGGAAATGAGAGTTAAATTTGCCCGTCCAGACACCTCCAGCTAGTCTCTCATTGGTTCTCCCTATTCCTGTACATCTTCCGCAGAAATTGCAAACTGGGCCAAACAGGAGGTTAAAGGCACGGACTCTCCAAGTCGGGAGAGTGTTAGTAAAGCATGTGGAATGTTGCACCCGAGTACTAGGGGACGAGAACTGAGACATATTGGAACACGTCTCCCGATCACACGGGTGATCATACTCTGGGTTCCACGTGCATGTTTTAGCTGAAGGAAGAATCCCTTAAACCTGGAGAGTTGAGACCCGTGGAATGGGTACCATACACTATGACTTCAAAGGGTCTTCATTTGCTCACCGAACCTCTCCAATCCTATCACTGCTGCGTTGATACCCCTGTACACACGCTTGATTCTCTTTCAGAGACATAGCAATCCATAGGTTTTAAGATACTTACTAGTCAGGTACATTCTTAGGCGTTTAATATGGGGTGTTGAGTCCATTTCGTTGAGCAAGGAGTAGTTCTTGTCTATTCCATATTTGGCTTAAGGAACTTTATCTGTGCTCATTTCAATCTCTGGTTTTATGCAGCACCCCAACTCACCTTTCCCCTTAAGAAAGCATAAGTTGGTTTTCTAAATTTGAGACCCTGTTCTGTTTTGTAATCCAGTTCCTGTGTAACCAAGTTTACATTCCGTGTATTAGTGATATCTTATGATGTTTCTTTTTCTGTGTGACTTATTTCAGTTAGAATCATCATACCTGAATCCACTCATTATGCTGCTACGGGCCTGATGACATAGATTTCATTGCTGAGTGATATTGCATTGTACGTAAGTACCTCAACTTCTTTATCCATTTTTCACTTTCTGCGATATTGAACTTGTACCGTAAACGAGGTTCTTGTAAACAGAGCCGTCCCAAACTTTGGGGTGGCTGTGTCTTTTTGATTTTAATTTCCCTAAGCTATAGGACCATAAGTGGAAGTGCCCTAGGCTCTGTTGCTTTGTTTTTTAGATGTTTCAGGAAACACCATACACCTCTCCCGAGTGGCTGTTGGCAATTTACATCCCGCCCGTCAGCATAACAAGGCTCCCAGTTCTCCATGGCCTGTCCTGCCTTTCTGGATTTTACACTTTTTTCAGGTGGCCCTTTTGACCGGGGGGAAGTGAGACTTCATTGTAGTGCAGATTTCCTTTGCAAGCTTGCTTGGTTGGGCAAAAAGGACGTATGCGTTTTTTCCTGAATATATTCAGGAAAAAACGCATACGCCCTTTTTGGCCAAGTGCATCATTGTGGACATGCTGCCTCTTTTCCTATGCTTTAAATGCAATTCCAGTCTACCTCCTGAAATCGGTTTCCTGCAATTCTGCCCCGCTTTCAAGTCCTCTTGGCAGCCTTACTTCAGTATATTTTTGGACCATAGCTGTCATTTATAACTCTGTAGGTTTGTGAATTATAGTGCCCCTGAGCTCCTTTCTTCAACTCGCTTTCTTGTGAGCTGGCCGCAACACCGCAGGATTGCTTCAGGCCCTAATCTGGTTCCGGCACGGCACGCTGAGCCTTTGGTTAATTCCTCTTCCTGGTGGGAAATGAGAGTTAAATTTGCCCGTCCAGAAACCTCCTGCTAGTCTCTCATTGGATCTCCGTATTCCTGTTCATCTTCCGCAGAAATTGCAAATGGGCCAAACAGGAGGTTAAAGGCAGTGACTCTCCAAGTCGGGAGAGTGTTAGTAAAGCGTCTGGAATGTTGCACCCGAGTACCAGGGGAAGAGAACTGAGACATATTGGAACACGTCTCCCGATCACACGGTTGAACATACTCTGGGTTCCACATGCATGTTTTAGCTGAAGGAAGAATCCCTTAAACCTGGAGAGTTGAGACCCATGGAATGCGTACCATGCAATATGACTTCAAAGGGTCTTCATTTGCTCACCAAACCTCTCCAATCCTATCACTGCTGCGTTGATACCCCTGTACACACGCTTGATTCTCTTTCAGAGACATAGCAATCCATAGGTTTTAAGATACTTACTAGTCAGGTACATTCTTAGGCGTTTAATATGGGGTGTTGAGTCCATTTCGTTGAGCAAGGAGTAGTTCTTGTCTATTCCATATTTGGCTTAAGGAACTTTATCTGTGCTCATTTCAATCTCTGGTTTTATGCAGCACCCCAACTCACCTTTCCCCTTAAGAAAGCATAAGTTGGTTTTCTAAATTTGAGACCCTGTTCTGTTTTGTAATCCAGTTCCTGTGTAGCCAAGTTTACATTCCGTGTATTAGTGATATCTTATGATGTTTCTTTTTCTGTGTGACTTATTTCAGTTAGAATCATCATATCTGAATCCACTCATTATGCTGCTACGGGCCTGATGACATAGATTTCATTGCCGAGTGATATTGCATTGTACGTAAGTACCACAATTTCTTTATCCATTTTTCACTTTCTGCGATATTGAACTTGTACCGTAAACGAGGTTCTTGTAAACAGAGCCGTCCCAAACTTGGGGTGGCTGTGTCTTTTTGATTTTAATTTCCCTAAGCTATAGGACCAAAAGTGGATGTGCCCTAGGCTCTGTTGCATTGTTTTTTAGATGTTTCAGGAAACACCATACACTTCTCCCAGAGTGGCTGTTGGCAGTTTACATCCCGCCCATCAGCATAACAAGGCTCCCAGTTCTCCATGGCCTGTCCTGCCTTTCTGGATTTTACACTTTTTTCAGATGGCCCTTTTGACCGGGGGGAAGTGAGACTTCATTGTAGTGCAGATTTCCTTTGCAAGCTTGCTTGCTTGCCCAAAAAGGGCGTATGCGTTTTTTCCTGAATATATTCAGGAAAAAACGCATACGCCCTTTTTGGCCAAGTGCATCATTGTGGACGTTCTGCCTCTTTTCCTATGCTTTAAATGCAATTCCAGTCTACCTCCTGAAATCGGTTTCCTGCAATTCTGCCCCGCTTTCAAGTCCTCTTGGCAGCGTTACTTCAGTATATTTTAGGACGATAGCTGTCATTTATAACTCTGCAGGTTTGTGAATTACAGTGCCCCTGAGCTCCTTTCTTCAACTCGTTTCTTGTGAGCTGGCCGAAACACCGCAGGATTGCTTCAGGCCCTAATCTGGTTCCAGTACGGCACGCTGAGCCTTTGGTTAATTCCTCTTCCTGGTGGGAAATGAGAGTTAAATTTGCCCGTCCAGACACCTCCAGCTAGTCTCTCATTGGTTCTCCCTATTCCTGTTCATCTTCCGGAGAAATTGCAAACTGGGCCAAACAGGAGGTTAAAGGCACTGACTCTCCAAGTCGGGAGAGTGTTAGTAAAGCGTCTGGAATGTTGTACCCGAGTACCAGGGGACAAGAACTGAGACATATTGGAACACGTCTCCCGATCACATGGTTGATCATACTCTGGGTTCCACGTGCATGTATTAGCTGAAGGCAGAATCCCTTAAACCTTGAGAGTTGAGACCCGTGGAATGGGTACCATGCAATATGAGTTCAAAGGGTCTTCATTTGCTCACTGAACCTCTCCAATCGTATCACTGCTACGTTTATGCCCCTGTACACACGCTTGATTCTCTTTCGGAGACATAGCAATCCATAGCTTTTAAGATACTTACTAGTCAGGTACATTCTTAGGTGTTTAATATGGGGTGTTGAGTCCATTTTGTTGAGCAAGGAGTAGTTCTTGTCTATTCCATATTTGGCTTAAGGAACTTTATCTGTGCTCATTTCAATCTCTGGTTTTATGCAGCACCCCAACTCACCTTTCCCCTTAAGCAAGCATAAGTTGGTTTTCTAAATTTGAGACCCTGTTCTGTTTTGTAATCCAGTTCCTGTGTAGCCAAGTTTACATTCCGTGTATTAGTGATATCTTATGATATTTCTTTTTCTGTGTGACTTATTTCAGTTAGAATCATCATACCTGAATCCACTCATTATGCTGCTACGGGCCTGATGACATAGATTTCATTGCTGAGTGATATTGCATTGTACGTAAGTACCACCACTTCTTTATCCATTTTTCGCTTTCTGCGATATTGAACTTGTCCTGTAAACGAGTTTCTTGTAAACAGAGCTGTCCCAAACTTTGGGGTGGCTGTGTCTTTTTGATTTTAATTTCCCTAAGCTATATGACCATAAGTGGAAGTGTCCTAGGTTCTGTTGCTTTGTTTTTTAGATGTTTCAGGAAACACCATACACTTCTCCGGAGTGGCTGTTGGCAATTTACATCCCGCCCATCAGCATAACAAGGCTCTCAGTTCTCCATGGCCTGTCCTGCCTTTCTGGATTTTACACTTTTTTCAGATGGCCCTTTTGACCGGGGGGAATTGAGACTTCATTGTAGTGCAGATTTCCTTTGCAAGCTTGCTTGGTTGGCCAAAAAGTGCGTATGCGTTTTTTCCTGAATATATTCAGGAAAAAACGCATTTGCCCTTTTTGGCCAACTGCATTATTGTCGATGTTCTGCCTCTTTTCCTATGCTTTAAATGCAATTCCAGTCTACCTACTGAAATCTGTTGCCTGCAATTGTGCCCCGCTTTCAAGTCCTCTTGGCAGCCTTACTTCAGTATACTTTTGGACTATAGCTGTCATTTATAACTCTGCAGGTTTGTGAATTACAGTGCCCCTGAGCTGCTTTCTTCAACTCGCTTTCTTGTGAGCTGGCCGCAACACCGCTGGATTGCTTCAGGCCCTAATCTGGTCCCGGCACGGAACGCTGAGCTTTTGGTTAATTCCACTTCTTGGTGGTAAATGAGAGTTAAATTTGCCTGTCCAGACACCTGCAGCTAGTCTCTCATTGGTTCTCCCTATTCCTGTTCATCTTCCACAGAAATTGCAAACTGGGCCAAACAGGAGGTTAAAGGCACTGACACCCCAAGTCGGGAGAGTGTTAGTAAAGCGTCTGAAATGTTGCACCCGAGTACCCGGGGAAGAGAACCTAGACATATTGTAACACGTCTTCCGATCACACGGTTTATCATACTCTGGGTTGCACATGGATGTTTTAGCTGAAGGAAGAATCCCTTAAACCTGGAGAGTTGAGACCCGTGGAATGGGTACCATGCAATATGACTTCAAAGGGTCTTCATTTGCTCACCGAACTTCTCCAATCCTATCACTGCTGCGTTTATACCCCTGTACACACGCTTGATTCTCTTTCAGAGACATAGCAATCCATAGGTATTAAGATATTACTAGTCAGGTACATTCTTAGGCGTTTAATATGAGGTGTTGTGTCCATTTCGTTGAGCAAGGAGTAGCTCTTGTCTATTCCATATTTGCCTTAAGGAACATTATCTGTGTTCATTTCAATCTCTGGTTTTAGGCAGCACCCCAACTCACCTTTCCCCTTAAGCAAGCATAAGTTGGTTTTCTAAATTTAAGGCTCTGTTCTGTTTTGTAATCCAGTTCCTGTGTAGACAAGTTTACATTCCGTGTATTAGTGATATCTTATGATGTTTCATTTTCTGTGTGACTTATTTCAGTTAGAATCATCATACCTGAATCCACTCATTATGCTGCTACGGGCCTGATGACATAGATTTCATTGCTGAGTGATATTGCATTGTACGTAAGTACCACAACTTCTTTATCCATTTTTTAATTTCTGCGACATTGTACTTGTACTGTAAACGAGGTTCTTGTAAACAGAGCCATCCCAAACTTTGGGGTGGCTGTGTCTTTTTGATTTTAATTTCCCTAAGCTATAGGACCATAAGTGGAAATGCCCTTGGCTCTGTTGCTTTGTTTTTTAGATGATTCAGGAAACAACATACACTTCTCCTGAGTGGCTGTTGGCAATTTACATCCCGCCCATCAGCATAACTAGGCTCCCAGTTCTCCATGGCCTGTCCTGCCTTTCTGGATTTTACACTTTTTTCAGAGGACCCTTTTGACCGGGGGGAAGTGAGACTTCATTGTAGTGCAGATTTCCTTTGTAAGCTTGCTTGGTTGGCCAAAAAGGGCGTATGCGTTTTTTCCTGAATATATTCAGGAAAAAACGCATACGCACTTTTTGGCCAAGTGCATCATTGTCGACCTTCTGCCTCTTAACCTGTGCTTTAAATGCAATTGCAGTCTACCTCCTGAAATCGGTTGCCTGCAATTGTGCCCCGCTTTCAAGTCCTCTTGGCAGCCTTACTTCAGTATATTTTTGGACGATAGCTGTCATTTATAACTCTGCAGGTTTGTGAATTACAGTGCCCCTGGGTTCCTTTCTTCAACTCGCTTTCTTGTGAGCTGGCCGCAACACCGCAGGGTTGCTTCAGGCCCTAATCTGGTTCCGGCACGGCACGCTGAGCCTTTGATTAATTCCACTTCCTGGTGGGAAATGAGAGTTAAATTTGCCCGTCCAGACACCTCCAGCTAGTCTCTCATTGGTCCTCCTTATTCCTGTTCATCTTCCACAGAAATTGCAAACTGGGCCAAACAGGAGGTTAAAGGCACTGACGCTCCAAGTCGGGAGAGTGTCAGTAAAGCGTCTGGAATGTTGCACCCGAGTACCAGGGGACGAGAACTGAGACATATTGGAACATCTCTCCCGATCACACGGTTGATCATACTCTGGGTTCCACGTGCATGTTTTAGCTGAAGGCAGAATCCCTTAAACCTGGAGAGTTGAGATCGTGGAATGGGTACCATGCAATATGACTTCAAAGGGTCTTCATTTGCTCACCGAACGTCTCCAATCCTATCACTGCTGCGTTTATGCCCCTGTACACACGCTTGATTTTCTTTCAGAGACATAGCAATCCATAGGTTTTAAGATACTTACTAGTCAGGTACATTCTTAGGCGTTTAATATGGGGTGTTGAGTCCATTTCGTTGAGCAAGGAGTAGTTCTTGTCTATTCCATATTTGGCTTAAGGAACTTTATCTGTGCTCATTTCAATCTCTGGTTTGATGCAGCACCCCAACTCACCTTTCCCCTTAAGCAAGCATAAGTTGGTTTCCTAAATTTGAGACCCTGTTCTGTTTTGTAATCCAGTTCCTGTGTACCCAAGTTTACATTCCATGTATTAGTGATATCTTATGATGTTTCTTTTTCTGTGTGACTTATTTCAGTTAGAATCATCATACCTGAATCCACTCATTATGCTGCTACGGGCCTGATGACATAGATTTCATTGCTGAGTGATATTGCATTGTACGTAAGTACCTCAACTTCTTTATCCATTTTTCACTTTCTGCGATATTGAACTTGTACGGTAAACGAGGTTCTTGTAAACAGAGCCGTCCCAAACTTTGGGGTGGCTGTGTCTTTTTGATTTTAATTTCCCTAAGCTATAGGACCATAAGTGGAAGTGCCCTAGGCTCTGTTGCTTTGTTTTTTAGATGTTTCAGGAAACACCATACACTTCTCCCGAGTGGCTGTTGGCAATTTACATCCCGCCCATCAGCATAACAAGGCTCCCAGTTCTCCATGGCCTGTCCTGCCTTTCTGGATTTTACACTTTTTTCAGGTGGCCCTTTTGACCAGATGGAAGTGAGACTTCATTGTAGTGCAGATTTCCTTTGCAAGCTTGCGTGGTTGGCCAAGAAGGGCGTATGCGTTTTTTCCTGAATTCAGGAAAAAACGCATACGCCCTTTTTGGCCAAGTGCATCATTGTGGACGTTCTGCCTCTTTTCCTATGCTTTAAATGCAATTCCAGTCTACCTCCTGAAATCGGTTTCCTGCAATTCTGCCCCGCTTTCAAGTCCTCTTGGCAGCCTTACTTCAGTATATTTTTGGACGATAGCTGTCATTTATAACTCTGCAGGTGTGTGAATTACAGTGCCCCTGAGCTCCTTTCTTCAACTCGTTTCTTGTGAGCTGGCCGCAACACCGCAGGATTGCTTCAGGCCCTAATCTGGTTCTGGCACGGCATGCTGAGCCTTTGGTTAATTCCTCTTCCTGGTTGGAAATGAGAGTTAAATTTGCCCGTCCAGACACCTCCAGCTAGTCTCTCATTGGTTCTCCCTATTCCTGTTCATCTTCCGCAGAAATTGCAAATGGGCCAAACAGGAGGTTAAAGGCACTGACTCTCCAAGTCGGGAGAGTGTTAGTAAAGCGTCTGGAATGTTGCACCCGAGTACCAGGGGACGAGAACTGAGACATATTGGAACACGTCTCCCGATCACACGGTTGATCATACTCTGGGTTCCATATGCATGTTTTAGCTGAAGGCAGAATCCCTTAAACCTGGAGAGTTGAGACCCGTGGAATGGGTACCATGCAATATGACTTCAAAGGGTCTTCATTTGCTCACCGAACCTCTCCAATCCTATCACTGCTGCGTTTATGCCCCTGTACACACGCTTGATTCTCTTTCAGAGACATAGCAATCCATAGGTTTTAAGATACTTACTAGTCAGGTACATTCTTAGGCGTTTAATATGGGGTGTTGAGTCCATTTAGTTGAGCAAGGAGTAGCTCTTGTCTATTCCATATTTGGCTTAAAGAACTTTATCTGTGCTCATTTCAATCTCAGGTTCTATGCAGCACCCCAACTCACCTTTCCCCTTAAGCAAGCATAAGTAAGTTTTCTAAATTTGAGACCCTGTTCTGTTTTGTAATCCAGTTCCTGTGTAGCCAAGTTTACATTCCGTGTATTAGTGATATCTTATGATGTTTCTTTTTCTGTGTGACTTATTTCAGTTAGAATCATCATACCTGAATCCACTCATTATGTTGCTACGGGCCTGATGACATAGATTTCATTGCTGAGTGATATTGCATGGTACGTAAGTACCACAACTTCTTTATCCATTTTTCACTTTCTGCGATATTGAACTTGTACCGTAAATGAGGTTCTTGTAAACAGAGCCATCCCAAACTTTGGGGTGGCTGTGTCTTTTGATTTTAATTTCCCTAAGCTATAGGACCATAAGTGAAAATGCCCTTGGCTCTGTTGCTTTGTTTTTTAGATGATTCAGGAAACAACATACACTTCTCCTGAGTGGCTGTTGGCAATTTACATCCCGCCCATCAGCATAACAAGGCTCCCAGTTCTCCATGGCCTGTCCTGCCTTTCTGGATTTTACACTTTTTTCAGATGGCCCTTTTGACCGGGGGGAAGTGAGACTTCATTGTAGTGCAGATTTCCTTTGCAAGCTTGCTTGGTTGGCCAAAAAGGGCGTATGCGTTTTTTCCTGAATATATTCAGGAAAAAACGCATTCGCCCTTTTTGGCCAACTGCATTATTGTCGATGTTCTGCCTCTTTTCCTATGCTTTAAATGCAATTCCAGTCTACCTCCTGAAATCTGTTGCCTGCAATTGTGCCCCGCTTTCAAGTCCTCTTGGCAGCCTTCCTTCAATATGTGTTAGGACGATAGCTGTCATTTATAACTCTGCAGGTTTGTGAATTACAGTGCCCCTGAGCTCCTTTCTTCAACTCGCTTTCTTGTGAGCTGGCCGCAACACCGCAGGATTGCTTCAGGCCCTAATCTGGTTCCGGCACGGAACGCTGAGCCTTTGGTTAATTCCTCTTCCTGGTGGGAAATGAGAGTTAAATTTGCCCGTCCAGACACCTCCAGCTAGTCTCTCATTGGTTCTCCCTATTCCTGTTCATCTTCCACAGAAATTGCAAACTGGGCCAAACAGGAGGTTAAAGGCACTGACTCTCCAAGTCGGGAGAGTGTTAGTAAAGCGTCTGGAATGTTGCACATGAGTACCAGGGGACGAGAACTGAGACATATAGGAACACGTCTCCCGATCACACGGTTGTATCATACTCTGGGTTCCACATGCATGTTTTAGCTGAAGGAAGAATCCCTTAAACCTGGAGAGTTGAGACCCGTGGAATGGGTACCATGCAATATGACTTCAAAGGGTCTTCATTTGCTCACCGAACCTCTCCAATCCTATCACTGCTATGTTTATGCCCCTGTACACACGCTTGATTCTCTTTCAGAGACATAGCAATCCATAGGTTTTAAGATACTTACTAGTCAGGTACATTCTTAGGCGTTTAATATGGGGTGTTGAGTCCATTTCGTTGAGCAAGGAGTAGTTCTTGTCTATTCCATATTTGGCTTAAGGAACTTTATCTGTGCTCATTTCAATCTCTGGTTTGATGCAGCACCCCAACTCACCTTTCCCCTTAAGCAAGCATAAGTTGGTTTCCTAAATTTGAGACCCTGTTCTGTTTTGTAATCCAGTTCCTGTGTACCCAAGTTTACATTCCATGTATTAGTGATATCTTATGATGTTTCTTTTTCTGTGTGACTTATTTCAGTTAGAATCATCATACCTGAATCCGCTCATTATGCTGCTATGGGCCTGATGACATAGATATTATTGCTGAGTGATATTGCATTGTACATAAGTACCACAAATTCTTTATCCATTTTTCACTTTCTGCGATATTGAACTTGTTCCGTAAACGAGGTTCTTGTAAACAGAGCCGTCCCAAACTTTCCGGTAGCTGTGTCTTTTTGATTTTAATTTCCCTAAGCTATAGGACCATAAGTGGAAGTGCCCTAGGCTCCGTTGCTTTGTTTTTTAGATGTTTCAGGAAACACCATACACTTCTCCCGAGTGGCTGTTGGCAATTTACATCCCGCCCGTCAGCATAACAAGGCTCCCAGTTCTCCATGGCCTGTCCTGCCTTTCTGGATTTTACACTTTTTTCAGGTGGCCCTTTTGACTGGGGGGTAGTGAGACTTCATTGTAGTGCAGATTTCCTTTGCAAGCTTGCTTGGTTGGCCAAAAGGGGCGTATGCGTTTTTTCCTGAATATATTCAGAAAAAAACGCATACGCCCTTTTTGGTCAAGTGCATCATTGTGGACGTTCTGCCTCTTTTCCTATGCTTTAAATGCAATTCCAGTCTACCTCCTGAAATCGGTTTCCTGCAATTCTGCCCCGCTTTCAAGTCCTCTTGGGAGCCTTACTTCAGTATATTTTAGGACGATAGCTGTCATTTATAACTCTGCAGGTGTGTGAATTACAGTGCCCCTGAGCTCCTTTCTTCAACTCGCTTTCTTGTGAGCTCGCCGCAACACCGCTGGATTGCTTCAGGCCCTAATCTGGTTCCGGCACGGCACGCTGAGCCTTTGGTTAATTCTTCTTCCTGGTGGGAAATGAGAGTTAAATTTGCCCGTCCAGACACCTCCAGCTAGTCTCTCATTGGTTCTCCCTATTCCTGTACATCTTCCGCAGAAATTGCAAACTGGGCCAAACAGGAGGTTAAAGGCACTGACTCTCCAAGTCGGGAGAGTGTTAGTAAAGCATGTGGAATGTTGCACCCGAGTACTAGGGGACGAGAACTGAGACATATTGGAACACGTCTCCCGATCACACGGTTGATCATACTCTGGGTTCCACGTGCATGTTTTAGCTGAAGGAAGAATCCCTTAAACCTGGAGAGTTGAGACCCGTGGAATGGGTACCATACACTATGACTTCAAAGGGTCTTCATTTGCTCACCGAACCTCTCCAATCCTATCACTGCTGCGTTTATGCCCCTGTACACACGCTTGATTTTCTTTCAGAGACATAGCAATCCATAGGTTTTAAGATACTTACTAGTCAGGTACATTCTTAGGCGTTTAATATGGGGTGTTGAGTCCATTTCGTTGAGCAAGGAGTAGTTCTTGTGTATTCCATATTTGGCTTAAGGAACTTTATCTGTGCTCATTTCAATCTCTGGTTTGATGCAGCACCCCAACTCACCTTTCCCCTTAAGCAAGCATAAGTTGGTTTCCTAAATTTGAGACCCTGTTCTGTTTTGTAATCCAGTTCCTGTGTACCCAAGTTTACATTCCATGTATTAGTGATATCTTATGATGTTTCTTTTTCTGTGTGACTTATTTCAGTTAGAATCATCATACCTGAATCCACTCATTATGCTGCTACGGGCCTGATGACATAGATTTCATTGCTGAGTGATATTGCATTGTACGTAAGTACCTCAACTTCTTTATCCATTTTTCACTTTCTGCGATATTGAACTTGTACCGTAAACGAGGTTCTTGTAAACAGAGCCGTCCCAAACTTTGGGGTGGCTTTGTCTTTTTGATTTTAATTTCCCTAAGCTATAGGACCATAAGTGGAAGTGCCCTAGGCTCTGTTGCTTTGTTTTTTAGATGTTTCAGGAAACACCATACACCTCTCCCGAGTGGCTGTTGGCAATTTACATCCCGCCCATCAGCATAACAAGGCTCCCAGTTCTCCATGGCCTGTCCTGCCTTTCTGGATTTTACACTTTTTTCAGGTGGCCCTTTTGACCAGAGGGAAGTGAGACTTCATTGTAGTGCAGATTTCCTTTGCAAGCTTGCGTGGTTGGCCAAGAAGGGCGTATGCGTTTTTTCCTGAATTCAGGAAAAAACGCATACGCCCTTTTTGGCCAAGTGCATCATTGTGGACGTTCTGCCTCTTTTCCTATGCTTTAAATGCAATTCCAGTCTACCTCCTGAAATCGGTTTCCTGCAATTCTGCCCCGCTTTCAAGTCCTCTTGGCAGCCTTACTTCAGTATATTTTTGGACGATAGCTGTCATTTATAACTCTGCAGGTTTATGAATTACAGTGCCCCTGAGCTCCTTTCTTCAACTCGCTTTCTTGTGAGCTGGTCAGAACACCGCAGGATTGCTTCAGGCCCTAATCTGGTTCCGGCACGGCACGCTGAGCCTTTGGTTAATTCCTCTTCCTGGTGGAAAATGAGAGTTAAATTTGCCCGTCCAGACACCTCCAGCTAGTCTCTCATTGGTTCTCCCTATTCCTGTTCATCTTCCGCAGAAATTGCACACTGGGCCAAACAGGAGGTTAAAGGCACTGACTCTCCAAGTCGGGAGAGTGTTAGTAAAGCGTTTGGAATTTTGCACCCGAGTACCAGGGGACGAGAACTGAGACATATTGGAACACGTCTCCCGATCACACGGTTGATCATACTCTGGGTTCCACATGCATGTTTTAGCTGAATGCAGAATCCCTTAATCCTGGAGAGTTGAGACCCGTGGAATGGGTACCATGCAATATGACTTCAAAGGGTCTTCATTTGCTCACCGAACCTCTCCAATCCTATCACTGCTGCGTTTATGCCCCTGTACACACGCTTGATTCTCTTTCGGAGACATAGCAATCCATAGGTTTTAAGATACTTACTAGTCAGGTACATTCTTAGGCGTTTAATATGGGGTGTTGAGTCCATTTCATTGAGCAAGGAGTAGCTCTTGTCTATTCCATATTTGGCTTAAGGAACTTTATCTGTGCTCATTTCAATCTCTGGTTTCATGCAGCACCCCAACTCACCTTTCCCCTTAAGTAAGCATAAGTTGGTTTCCTAAATTTGAGACCCTGTTCTGTTTTGTAATCCAGTTCCTGTGTAGCCAAGTTTACATTCCGTGTATTAGTGATATCTTATGATATTTCTTTCTCTGTGTGACTTATTTCAGTTAGAATCATCATACCTGAATCCACTCATTATGCTGCTACGGGCCTGATGACATAGATTTCATTGCTGAGTGATATTGCATTGTACGTAAGTACCACAACTTCTTTATACATTTTTCACTTTCTGCGATATTGAACTTGTACCGTAAACGAGGTTCTTGTAAACGGAGCCGTCCCAAACTTTGGGGTGGCTGTGTCTTTTTGATTTTAATTTCCCTAAGCTATAGGACCATAAGTGGAAGTGCCATAGGCTCTGTTGCTTTGTTTTTTAGATGTTTCTGGAAACACCATACACTTCTCCCGAGTGGCTCTTGGCAATTTACATCCCGCCCATCAGCATAACAAGGCTCCCAGTTCTCCATCGCCTGTCCTGCCTTTCTCGATTTTACACTTTTTTCAGACGGCCCCTTTGACCGGGGGGAAGTGAGACTTCATTGTAGTGCAGATTTCCTTTGCAAGCTTGCTTGGTTGACCAAAAAGGGCGTATGCGTTTTTTCCTGAATATATTCAGGAAAAAACGCATACGCCCTTTTTGGCCAAGTGCATCATTGTGGACCTTCTGCCTCTTTTCCTATGCTTTAAATGCAATTCCAGTCTACCTCCTGAAATCGGTTTCCTGCAATTCAGCCCCGCTTTCAAGTCCTCTTGGCAGCCTTCCTTCAGTATATTTTTGGACGATAGCTGTCATTTATAACTCTGCAGGTTTGTGAATTACAGTGCCCCTGAGCTCCTTTCTTCAACTCGCTTTCTTGTGAGCTGGCCGCAACACCGCAGGATGGCTTCAGACCCTAATCTGGTTCCAGCACGGCATGATGAGCCTTTCTGTAATTCCTCTTCCTGGTGGGAAATGACAGTTAAATTTGCGCATCCAGACACCTCCAGCTAGTCTCTCATTGGTTCTCCCTATTCCTGTTCATCTTCCGCAGAAATTGCAAACTGGGCCAAACAGGAGGTTAAAGGCACTTACTCTCCAAGTCGGGAGAGTGTTAGTAAAGCGTCTGGAATGTTGCACCCGAGGACCAGGGGACGAGAACTGAGACATATTGGAACATGTCTCCCGATCACACGGTTGATCATACTCTGGGTTCCACATGCATGTTTTAGCTGAAGGCAGAATCCCTTAAACCTGGAGAGTTGAGACCCGTGGAATGGGTACCATGCAATATGACTTCAAAGGGTCTTCATTTGCTCACCGAACCTCTCCAATCCTATCACTGCTGTGTTTATGCCCCTGTACACACGCTTGATTCTCTTTCAGAGACATAGCAATCCATAGGTTTTAAGATACTTACTAGTCAGGTACATTCTTAGGCGTTTAATACGGGGTGTTGAGTCCATTTCGTTGAGCAAGGAGTAGCTCTTGTCTATTCCATATTTGGCTTAAGGAACTTTATCTGTGCTCATTTCAATCTCAGGTTCTATGCAGCACCCCAACTCACCATTCCCCTTAAGCAAGCATAAGTAAGTTTTCTAAATTTGAGAGCATGTTCTGTTTTGTAATCCAGTTCCTGTGTAGCCAAGTTTACATTCCGTGTATTAGTGATATCTTATGATGTTTCTTTTTCTGTGTGACTTATTTCAGTTAGAATCATCATACCTGAATCCACTCATTATGCTGCTATGGACCTGATGACAGAGATTTCATTGCTGAGTGATACTGCATTGTACGTAAGTACCACAACTTCTTTATCCATTTTTCACTTCCTGCGATATTGAACTTGTACCGAAAACGAGGTTCTTGTAAACAGAGCCGTCCCAAACTTTGGGGTGGCTGTGTCTTTTTGATTTTAATTTCCCTAATCTATAGGACCATAAGTGGAAGTGTCCTAGGCTCTGTTGCTTTGTTTTTTAGATGTTTCAGGAAACACCATACACTTCTCCCGAGTGGCTGTTGGCAATTTACATCCCGACCATCAGCATAACAAGGCTCCCAGTTGTCCATGGCCTGTCCTGCCTTTCTGGATTTTACACTTTTTTCAGATGGCCCTTTTGACCAGAGGGAAGTGAGACTTCATTGTAGTGCAGATTTCCTTTGCAAGCTTGCGTGGTTGGCCAAGAAGGGCGTATGCGTTTTTTCCTGAATTCAGGAAAAAACGCATACGCCCTTTTTGGCCAAGTGCATCATTGTGGACGTTCTGTCTCTTTTCCTATGCTTTAAATGCAATTCCAGTCTACCTCCTGAAATCGGTTTCCTGCAATTCTGCCCCGCTTTCAAGTCCTCTTGGCAGCCTTACTTCAGTATATTTTTGGACGATAGCTGTCATTTATAACTCTGCAGGTGTGTGAATTACAGTGCCCCTGAGCTCCTTTCTTCAACTCGTTTCTTGTGAGCTGGCCGCAACACCGCAGGATTGCTTCAGGCCCTAATCTGGTTCCGGCACGGCACGCTGAGCCTTTGGTTAATTCCTCTTCCTGGTGGGAAATGAGAGTTAAATTTGCCCGTCCAGACACCTCCAGCTAGTCTCTCATTGGTTCTCCCTATTCCTGTTCATCTTCCGCAGAAATTGGAAACTGGGCCAAACAGGAGGTTAAAGGCACTGACTCTCCAAGTCGGGAGAGTGTTAGTAAAGCGTCTGGAATGTTGCACCCGAGTACCAGGGGACGAGAACTGAGACATATTGGAACACGTCTCCCGATCACACGGTTGATCATACTCTGGGTTCCATATGCATGTTTTAGCTGAAGGCAGAATCCCTTAAACCTGGAGAGTTGAGACCCGTGGAATGGATACCATGCACTATGACTTCAAAGGGTCTTCATTTGCTCACCGAACCTCTCCAATCCTATCACTGCTGCGTTTATGCCCCTGTACACACGCTTGATTCTCTTTCAGAGACATAGCAATCCATAGGTTTTAAGATACTTACTAGTCAGGTACATTCTTAGGCGTTTAATATGGGGTGTTGAGTCCATTTAGTTGAGCAAGGAGTAGCTCTTGTCTATTCCATATTTGGCTTAAAGAACTTTATCTGTGCTCATTTCAATCTCAGGTTCTATGCAGCACCCCAACTCACCTTTCCCCTTAAGCAAGCATAAGTAAGTTTTCTAAATTTGAGATACTGTTCTGTTTTGTAATCCAGTACCTGTGTAGCCAAGTTTACATTCCGTGTATTAGTGATATCTTATGATGTTTCTTTTTCTGTGTGACTTATTTCAGTTAGAATCATCATATCTGAATCCACTCATTATGCTGCTATGGGCCTGATGACATAGATTTCATTGCTGAGTGATATTGCATTGTACGTAAGTACCACAACTTCTTTATCCATTTTTCACTTTCTGCGATATTGAACTTGTACCGAAAATGAGGTTCTTGTAAACAGAGCCGTCCCAAACTTTGGGGTGGCTGTGTCTTTTTGATTTTAATTTCCCTAAGCTATAGGACCATAAGTGGAAGTGTCCTAGGCTCTGTTGCTTTGTTTTTTAGATGTTTCAGGAAACACCATACACTTCTCCGGAGTGGCTGTTGGCAATTTACATCCCGCCCATCAGCATAACAAGGCTCCCAGTTCTCCATGGCCTGTCCTGCCTTTCTGGATTTTACACTTTTTTCAGATGGCCCTTTTGACGGGGGGAAGTGAGACTTCATTGTAGTGCAGATTTCCTTTGCAAGCTTGCTTGGTTGGCCAAAAAGGGCGTATGCGTTTTTTCCTGAATACATTCAGGAAAAAACGCATACGCCCTTTTTGGCCAAGTGCCTCATTGTGGACGTGCTGCCTCTTTTCCTATGCTTTAAATGCAATTCCAGTCTACCTCCTGAAATCGGTTTCCTGCAATTCTGCCCCGCTTTCAAGTCCTCTTGGCAGCCTTACTTCAGTATATTTTTGGACGATAGCTGTCATTTATAACTCTGCAGGTTTGTGAATTACAGTGCAACCTGAGCTCCTTTCTTCAAGTCGCTTTCTTGTGAGCTGGCCGCAACACCGCAGGATTGCTTCAGGCCCTAATCTGGTTCCGGCACGGCACGCTGAGCCTTTGGTTAATTCCTCTTCCTGGTGGGAAATGAGAGTTAAATTTGCCCGTCCAGACACCTCCAGCTAGTCTCTCATTGGTTCTCCCTATTCCTGTTCATCTTCCGCAGAAATTGCAAACTGGGCCAAACAGGAGGTTAAAGGCACTGACTCTCCAAGTCGGGAGAGTGTTAGTAAAGCGTCTGGAATGTTGCACCCGAGTACCAGGGGACGAGAACTGAGACATATTGGAACACGTCTCCCGATCACATGGTTGATCATACTCTGGGTTCCACATGCATGTTTTAGCTGAAGGAAGAATCCCTTAAACCTGGAGAGTTGAGACCCGTGGAATGGATACCATGCAATATGACTTCAAAGGATCTTCATTTGCTCACCGAACCTCTCCAATCCTATCACTGCTGCGTTTATGCCCCTGTACACATGCTTGATTCTCTTTCAGAGACACAGCAATCCATAGGTTTTAAGATACTTACTAGTCAGGTACATTCTTAGGCGTTTAATATGGGGTGTTGAGTCCATTTAGTTGAGCAAGGAGTAGCTCTTGTCTATTCCATATTTGGCTTAAGGAACTTTATCTGTGCTCATTTCAATCTCAGGTTCTATGCAGCACCCCAACTCACCTTTCCCCTTAAGCAAGCATAAGTAAGTTTTCTAAATTTGAGATACTGTTCTGTTTTGTAATCCAGTACCTGTGTAGCCAAGTTTACATTCCGTGTATTAGTGATATCTTATGATGTTTCTTTTTCTGTGTGACTTATTTCAGTTAGAATCATCATATCTGAATCCACTCATTATGCTGCTACGGGCCTAATGACATAGATTTCATTGCTGAGTGATATTGCATTGTACGTAAGTACCACAACTTCTTTATCCATTTTTCACTTTCTGCGATATTGAACTTGTACCGAAAATGAGGTTCTTGTAAACAGAGCCGTCCCAAACTTTGGGGTGGCTGTGTCTTTTTGATTTTAATTTCCCTAAGCTATAGGACCATAAGTGGAAGTGTCCTAGGATCTGTTGCTTTGTTTTTTAGATGTTTCAGGAAACACCATACACTTCTCCCTAGTGGCTGTTGGCAATTTACATCCCGCCCATCAGCATAACAAGGCTCCCAGTTCTCCATGGCCTGTCCTGCCTTTCTGGATTTTACACTTTTTTCAGATGGCCCTTTTGACGGGGGGAAGTGAGACTTCATTGTAGTGCAGATTTCCTTTGCAAGCTTGCTTGGTTGGCCAAAAAGGGCGTATGCGTTTTTTCCTGAATACATTCAGGAAAAAACGCATACGCCCTTTTTGGCCAAGTGCATCATTTTGGACGTTCTGCCTCTTTTCCTATGCTTTAAATGCAATTCCAGTCTACCTCCTGAAATCGGTTTCCTGCAATTCTGCTCCGCTTTCAAGTCCTCTTGGCAGCCTTACTTCAGTATATTTTTGGACGATAGCTGTCATTTATAACTCTGCAGGTTTGTGAATTACAGTGCCCCTGAGCTCCTTTCTTCAACTCGCTTTCTTGTGAGCTGGCCGCAACACCGCAGGATTGCTTCAGGCCCTAATCTGGTTCCAGCACGGCATGCTGAGCCTTTCTGTAATTCCTCTTCCTGGTGGGAAATGACAGTTAAATTTGCGCATCCAGACACCTCCAGCTAGTCTCTCATTGGTTCTCCCTATTCCTGTTCATCTTCCGCAGAAATTGCAAACTGGGCCAAACAGGAGGTTAAAGGCACTGACTCTCCAAGTCGGGAGAGTGTTAGTAAAGCGTCTGGAATGTTGCACCCGAGGACCAGGGGACGAGAACTGAGACATATTGGAACACGTCTCCCGATCACACGGTTGATCATACTCTGGGTTCCACATGCATGTTTTATCTGAAGGCAGAATCCCTTAAACCTGGAGAGTTGAGACCCGTGGAATGGGTACCATGCAATATGACTTCAAAGGGTCTTCATTTGCTCACCGAACCTCTCCAATCCTATCACTGCTGCGTTTATGCCCCTGTACACACGCTTCATTCTCTTTCAGAGACATAGCAATCCATAGGTTTTAAGATACTTACTAGTCAGGTACATTCTTAG